>NW_024039261.1:0-452500 GCF_016077235.1 Cyprinodon tularosa | reverse complement strand
GTGGTTCTGGATAGACTGGAACAATATCATAACTCATACCTTGGTCCACTCAAGACATTTAACTCTAGATCATGACACATTATACAGCCATTTCAATGGTGTTGGATTTTAACATCAAGGAACAAACAACAAATATCAGAGGGGAGAGAATTCACAATTATAATTTATGCCTTTTATCCACTTGCTATGAATAAAGGTACAATGGATCACAACGGCGCACATGCATCTCATTAAGTTTTAATCTTTTTGAAAAGTTCATTTATTCTAACAGTTTAGTTCTAAAGGTGGAGCACAATCTAATATGATTCATCACATACAGTGATATGTTTAATATCTGTTATTTTGATGGTCATGGGACTTGGCTAATTGAAAAAGAACAAACTATTATTTCATTTCTCACAACTTCAGGATATATCATAGGCTGACACAGAAAAAAATATTGTTTTATGGCCTATAAAACTATAAGGAAGACTTCTGACATGACAGTTATATTGTACTGTAGGCTGCCACAGACACCCTCCATATGGAGGATAAGCCACAAAAGGTCATTGCTACAGAGGCTGGCTGTTTACAGAGGACAGTGTTCCAAAGGAAAGGGTTGTTATTAAAAATAAAGGTACACAAGCAACAAGGGTAACAGCAACATTGAAAGGATTCTAATCCAAAACTTATTCAAGAATCTGAGAGAAATCTAAAGTCCTAGACAGAAAAAGTTAATATTTTGGGGTACATAGCACTTTGTATTGAACCTAGTCCACATGTTTTGATATTTTTATTTTGTTTGCATGACTATAATAAATGAACTTTTCAATGATTTTCCAAGTTATTGAAATACACATGTATAACTGGGGGGGCAGAAGTGGGTAACCCAGGTCAAGAGAGTAAAAAGCCTGTACAGAGATTAGTTTCAACCGTTTGCATTTCCAGCTCTACAACAAAGACCTGGGGCTAATCACCTGGTTCAGAGAACAGAACAAAGGGTAGGTTTTTTACTTCCAGAACCTGGATTATCCACCTTTGTGGTAGCGCCTGGTTCCAAGAGGCATGGTAAAAAAACAACAACAAAAAAACACAATGGACAAGCTAAAGCAACTCTTTGGCGTCAGAAAAAATATGGCCTGTCTCCTCTTTTTTTTTTTTTTCTTGTGCAACCTTAATGTTTACTTTCTAGCTGGTCTAAGATTGTCAAACTATTTACTTATGTACAAATAAAGGTTAGAAGCGTAACAGACCGGAGAGACATCACATGGAGGGGGCTTATTACTGTAAACACTGTAGCAAAAATAAGCTAGAAAACAAATAAAAAATCATGGTGAATAAATAAGTACATAGACGGCACAAAGTTTATGGAAAAACTATAAATATGAATTAATTTCAAAATGTGTCTCTTAAAAATCTTGCAAACATATATATATGTGTGTACCGTATATATATTGTAACAATGCCTTTTGACTATTACTCACTTGCTGTGGCAAAGCCTGTTTATTTCCTCTTAAATGGTGCCACCAATGTAAAATTGTATTGTTTATTGCTTACTTGCCAGAATTTCCCCATTGCGGGACAATAAAGGGATTTTATATTCTATTCTTTTCTATTTTCTGTGACTGATCAGGTTGCCTGATATACCAGGAATGAGGATCCAAGTGAGTAGAATATGCAAAAATTATAATTTCTGTCATTGCACTCAAGTGTTGATTTAAACCACACTGAACACAACCACATTAGTTGAATTATGACAGTATATGAACAAGCTGAAGACCAATATAAAAACAGGTACCAGGCTGTTTTGGCTGAATACAATTTCCTTATGCACAACTGAGACCATTGTTTGTGAAATTAATACCTTTTATATTATACTTTGTTTGTTCATATTTTATTTATTTAATCCAAACAATGACTCCGAAGACCCAATGAAAAAAATAAGCCTTTTCAATTTGGCAAAGAAAATCCATTGTTTTTGTGTGTTCATCCTAAATCTTCAGCTGTGCCATTTCATCCACAGAAGCATCTTTCTAAAATATGGGAAACTTTGCTGCTGCTAAAAAAAAACAAAAAAAAAAAAACAGTCTAAGGTTTGTTTTAAGGGAATCATTGTTACAACAAAGAAACAACTGACCAAACACAATAGCAGGTCGAATGTTAAGATCCAAATCAATATAAAAATGGGGAAAAGAATGTATACCCTTGCTCTTCTAACAGATCCCAGCCCTTTTCATAAAAACAAAGTGATTTATGTCAGTCACCATTTTCGCACCATTAGAAAAATAAATATTTGAATAATATTGAGCAGGAAACCCCAACAAATATTTAACAGAGGAATGACATACACTCCGTCTCTCATACACAAGCACTCTGTAACAGTTTTAAAGTCTAAGATACAGAGGAGAGTTTGAGATTGAGTAAGATGATGAAATACACAGCATACATCAGAAAGTAGCCTTAATCTTTGTGACTCTGCACACATTGTCTTAGACTCTGCTCGTCTCTCTTCCATCTCTGCAATGAGAAATCTCCTTCTTTCCTCTTTGTCACAAAGGTACAAAAGTCTACAAGTGGATACAGCATTGCACATTTATTAGATCTATGTACAGATATATCAGTTTATTTAGATTTGTATTTTTTTCTTACATGAACTCGTCATTACTTGATTATACATAAAGTCTTGTTTCAGCCAAATTTGTTGGTTTGAATATTGCCCAAGAAGGTATACAGAGGAGACAACAATAAAAGGACGTTTTGGCAAATGAGAAAGAGGACTCCTCAGGTACATGGATCAATCCGAGACCTTGCAAGGGAGGCTCTACATAAACAAAATCACAAACAAAAAAAGTCACCATTTACTTATTACTTTCCTCTGAGGTTGTCTGTCTCCACCTCAGTTCCAGCTTCACACTGAGGTAAGAACAGGATCCGCTATTGTGCTAGGGACTAACTCCCGGATGTTTTTAATGAGGAAGGCTCAGAGGGACAGCTGACAGACAGATGGTGGAGAGGGAGGAGTCTGTGAGTCCAGAGGAGCTGATGGAAGGTCAGTGAGATACTTGTGACCACAGAGCTTCACTCCTTCCCAGTGGCTCATCAGAATTGGTACCATTTTTTGTCTTTGCATTTCAGCATCATCTACAGGAAAGAAAAACAGGTCAAGATAAGAACCTAAAAAGAAATGAAAATCTGAAAGACAACACAGGACGGAAGTGTACAATGTTCTGTACACTTGTCAAATCATAAGTCATAATACTATGGCTCTATCCTGCTCTCTAGTGGGCAAAGTCTATATATTAATATCAGCACAAAAAGGAGGACAGATCGTGGATATTTATAACAATATTATTATTATAATATATATTTAAGTATAAACTATTAATTAAAAATCTTGAAAATTAATAGCATGTTCAATCAATGCACATGTCAGTATACAGGGGACTTTTGTCATATGTGGAACACAACCAGTGCAAACAGAAATTACCTGGAGCCACCTTCCGGGTGCAGATGTAAGGCCCAGAGCTTCCTCACTAAACAGCTTCTCTTATGTCTTTTACTCAAATATGGAGCAATTTTTAGATGTAGTAATGCCAGGGCTGTGCAAAGAGTCCAGCAATTATTGTTGGCTATATTGCACCATGCACAAATTATGGTGCGGGTTTTCTTTATACCTCACATTTTTACACTGAAATCCTTTTGATTGAAATCTTGGCAAAACGATTCAAATAGATGTTATTTTAATCGTTATTTATTCTTTTAATGGATATTTTACTGATACTCTCCCTGGATTTTCCTTTACCTTTTTCTTAAACAATGTTTTAGAGGCAACAACAACAAAGGCAACAATTTTAAGGTTATGCTGATTTCCTAGTTTTTATTATGACTCATAAAGACCAGTAAAAATCCCACAAGGTTAACTGAACCCTAAATAAGGTTGATCAAATTAATTACAACAGCTAAAAAAATTACTAAGCTGCTTTAACAAAATATTTATTCAGTGTTTTACCTATAACGCATTCATTCTTAACTAAACTTTACAAAAAAAGCATCCATATTTCTGCAAAATCAATCTAGAAATAAAGAAAATGTATTGAATCTAGTGTATTTACCCTTAATTTAAGTAGGTAAATAAGATTATCTGCCAATGAAATGAGTATTTTTACTATTAAAATAAGATAATTAGATAAAATGTGCCTGAAATAAGACAATGCAATTGTATTTTCTCATTTTAAATGTAAATTGTCCCATTGGCAAAGTCAATCACTTACCTCCTCAAAATTCTCCTATTCTAAGAAAAAATTGCTTAGATTTTTTTTTATTTTTTGCAGTGTTTTCATTTTGAGAATGTAGTGTAATTATTTAGCTCTTATGAAGTATCTTTGCAGGCTTTTCACTTTTTTATTTTTAAACATATTCTCTTACATCATGGGCATGTTTGGAAAAAGAATCTGCGCTGGCCATCATGGCAGCTGTCCTCTCATCCAGTTCACCCAGTTTCTGGCCTCTCTCATCCAGCGCTATCCGGGCACGTGCTAGGTCTCCAACCACACCCGAGGCAGCCCCCTTCATCCCCTCAATGCCACCTGGGCCGGGGATGTGCTGAGCCAGACTTCGAGATGCCTTCCCAGCTGCCACCTCGCCAACTTAGGAAGCAGGAACAAGACAGAAGACAAAAAGGATGATAGTGTTTGTGGCTGCAACCATTCAAGAGAAGTACATCTGTGAAGATTTTTCCAGCTTACATAGTTCTTCCCTGTCAAGTGACTGTGCTCCTCCTCCAAAGAGGCCTTTAAAAAAACCTCTATTTGGTGCCTCTGGTGTTTCCACTGGTGTAAAAAGTTCACCCAACATCTCCTAAAATATAAAAAGCTGTGTCGTTACCAGTTAATGATATAGTATGCATCATGTATGCATTTTGAAAGTTCTCAGACTCTCAAAAAAAAAAAAAAAAAAGTTTAACAAAGAGCCTTTAGACCTGCCTGTAGATTTTCACAAGTTTCTTGACTGTAAGTTATCCTCTGAATCTCAGTAGGTGAGCAGAGGTACATGGCTTGGCCTAGGTTTGTGAAGCAGAACGTCCTAGCTATCCGCATGTCTGTCAAAGGTAGGTAGTTTACATCCATGAGCGGTCTCAGTCCTGGCACACTGAATAAGAAGCACAGAAACAACAGAAATCAATTTAAACAAAAGGATGACCAATAAAAGTTCCCACACATACAGTCATCCTTGCCATTCTAAACTAACAGTTGTCTGCATTCTTAGGCCATCTTGATAGGAACCACTTTATGATTTCAACATTATGAATAACTTTAAACATCACCCTAAAAATTCAAACCTAAAGAAAGTGTGAAAATGTTTTTGTCGACCAAGAATTAGGAAGAGGTGTGGGTATTTAAATGAACACATGTAAATCCCCTAGTTGTCAAGGCAACATCTGGACATCCTCACACTGCTCAGACACCCATAAGGACAGCTGCTCTCTATGTCCTTTCAGGGGAACTGTGACTGATGAGAATGGCTGTCACAGTCGTACACTCTCCCTCTATTATTACCCATCACACATTGTATAGAATTCCACCTGCTGTGTGAATAGAGCGTTTCCCACCTTAACAAATCCATCAGTTGGTAACAATCCTATAGCACATGGCTTTTAAAACTTGATGTGATTCCAAATATGGTAAAACATCTCAGCTTTATGGGAGAAATTGTGGAAAGGTGGGGGATTTTACTCGTATTTTGGGATTGCCTGAAGGTGGACGATTTTTGTAAAAATGTGCAAACAAAAAGAAGGCATTCATATAGATCTGTATATAAAAAAGACAATTAAATACTTGATCAGAGTTCTTCCTTTTGCTTGGTTAAGGCCACAACCTCCAAGTATTACACAGTGGAGAGGTCTATTTTATGGAAAAAGCAATATCAAGACAACAATGTAAGATGGAGACCTTTGAAACAAAGTGGAGACCTATAACTAAATTCATGCTGTAACCTTGACACCTCTATTTATTTGTTTGGTTGCTTTTGTACCTTACAAATATATTCAGTATTATTACTGTGTACTTGTATCACTGGTCTGTGTTTTCATTATGTCACAATGATTCACTGCAATCATTGTGATTTATATAGCCATTGATGCTGTTAATGAGTATACATATCTCTTAATGGTTCTAATGTCTATTAGAGACTGACACGGGAGTGGATTTTCACTCCTGTCCCATCCCACTCCCACAGAAAAAAATTGTGTCCCGTCCCGATCCCGGGCCAGAGTAGAAATCTAAATCCTGTCCCGTCCCACTCCTGGTGAAATTACTCCCACTCCCATCCCGCTCCCATTCAGAATGACTCCCGCTCCTGCACCACTCCCATTCTTGTTGTTTTTGAGCGCGGGTGAAAAACTCAGAGCGGAAGTTACTATTGGTTTGCTCCCGCTCCCGTCTGCTCCCGTTAATGTTTAATCCTGTACCGTCCCAATCCCGTGATCGTTACTAATACTGACTCCCATCCCACGGGAATCCCACGGGAATCCCGTGACCCATGGGATTCCCGAAAAAATGTCAGTTTCTAATGTCTATAGAAAAGAAATGTATATCTGTTTGACTGTCTTCTCAATCAACAATCCCTGGATATATTTTGGCACTGCTGGAAGTTCTGTATGCTTTGTGTAGGTGAAATGGCTAAAATGGTCTGCATAAATAAGATGTTAAGATGCACACTGTGAAATGTGACACGGGTGGACATGTGTATTTGTCAATATAAAAGTTATTGAAAATAAAAATAGAAAAAAAACCTGGATGTGATTTTAGACACAATGTTTTAAAGTTAAAGTTAAATTAGTTATTCACACTGAAGGAAGGTAGTTTTTTTTTTTTTTTGTCATGGCCAGCGTGGTTCTATGAACACAAAAAAACCTGGTGGCCTTGTAGATTTTTGTGAAACGATAATTTATCTGAAATTAAAGACAAGCAAGTATTTTTTCTTTGTCCACTTTGAAAGTGTTGCACACCTCAATTTACTTTTGGTTTCTTTTACTAAAAAAGCTACAGTAAAGGAAGAGCCAGAGCTATATAAGGAAAGCTAATTTGATGCAAGTCATAACAAGAAAAATAAATGCATGCAATATATTACTCTGTGTCTAATAAATCCAAAATATTGGACAACTCCCACTTTTTAGATGAAATAGGATTATGGTACAAATAATTGATAACTATTTAATTATTAATCAACTTTTTGAATTATATGCTTATCAATATGTGTTTGTATTCCAATAAGCCAATTTCCATAATCATTTATTCATTTAGAGTTTGCCTTCTTTATAAGCTTCTATAACACATTTATAAATACTGTTTGCTACAGCTGAAAGGCTTTAGGATTATTCCTTTTAAATATACTACAGGCTCTACAGCTGTAAAGCTGCAGTCCACTCCAGCCAAAGTGACTGTTTTATCCACAGCATATAAATTGTTGTCTTACAAATTTGGGATTTCAATAACAGTGTAGTGATTTATAAATAGTCAAAACATAAACTTCTTATACATCAGTATAATAAAGTTTAAAATTAAAATTGTATATCCTTTTTAGAACCATAAATGTTTCTAATGGCAAAGTCCAGTCAAACCCATCTATATTGTTACAAAAACGCTTATAATGGAGACATTGATTAACCTATCATCATTTCAGACTAACGTGCTACTCACCTGAGTGTCATTATGTGACCATTGGCACAAAAACAAGCCAAGCACACTCCCTGGTTCATCTGCACAATGTCTGCCCGTAAGATAAAAGAATTTTCTGTGATACTGTGTTTGTAGATGCAAGTCTGGGAAGGAAGGGACATGACTTTGGCCTGCTTCTCGGAGCACACCACAGCAAACTGGCTCTCATTTAGCTCCTGCGAGGTGGAAGGTGAAACAGAGACAGGCCGCCGCTTTCGGATCTTCTCTCTTTCTTCACCATCTGCTGTGATGTTGGGCTCATACCAGGGTTCAAATGCAGGAGCAAGCAATAAACCAGTGGAGTCCAGAAAAGAGATCCGCATGATGCTTCCCTTAAGCCGCACCAACATACCTTAAAAAGAAAAGGTTTTTAGGAACCAACGGATATTGTATATTATATGTATATATATATGAATTATACATGTATAGTTTTACCCGTAGGGGAAATTATAACTGGTTGCAGTTGCCGCTGCTCCCCAGCAGATGGCAAAGTGATAGCCAGAACCAACACAGTCCCAAGTGAAGTGCCCACATAGAGGCAAGGTGTCAAAGTGCAGTCCCCCTTACGGGCAAAAGTCTCGCAGAATAGAAAGGAACTTATAGCTTCCCGGGCTTCTTTGTCGATGCTGGTGACGCTGGAGGAGCGTGAGCGGCTGAAGGAGTTGTCCCGGTGGTCTAACGGGTTGGCACCCCGCGGCGGGCACACAGAAAGAAGGACAGTAAAGAAAAAACAGAGAGAGGTAAAGCACCTACAAAGCAGCAGCTTCAACACATTGTGCACTTTTCTTACAAAAGCAGTGATTACAACTTCAACCTTTTCCTCAATTTCTTACTTTAATTCAATCTATTAATTTATTTTACTGGAATATAGTGTGACAGACCAAAACAAAATGAAACTGTTAAAAAATTATACATATATTTGATTAAGAACAAAAATGAATTTGCCTAAATGTTGCCAGGCATATTCTATTAAGTGAATACTTCAGTTCAAACCAGTGCGCTAGAGAAGTCCCAGTGTCTTTAGAGTCACTGTCCTCTGCTCAAATAATCTCTTTTTTAATCAGGAAGCTTTGCCCTTTATGTTCCTTTAACAATTTTCTCAACAAGGCTAAATCAGCTTCTCAGCACCTGCTGATAGAAGCATCATCAAAGCTTCATAATGTCCCCATCATCCTTCAAAACCGTCATCAGTAAAAAAAAATATGGTGTTTATGGTGATGCAGATTAAAGAACTTCAAGAATGAGGCCTTCTTTTGGTTTCAAGGGCTTTTCTCTTATTAGTTTCTCAAAAGGTCAAAATGGTTAGTGCACATCAGCTTAAGCTGGCAGATCATCCACCAAATTTGTGGATCTCACAAATGTGAGTTCAGATTGATGGTCATCATATGATTTTATGATAATTATACCATGAAAATTATTCATATTATTAAAGTTAGTTAAAGCAGTAGACGTTTTCTTTATGAAAAAACTTGTTTCCACCTTTATAGTAGAGTGAAGCAGGATCTGAATTTGTTTTTTTTAAATTCAGCTTTACATCTACAGTATTCAGTACTTTATGTGGTCAGTCACATAGGATTCCAGTAGAATACCTTCGATATTGTGGCTGCAATAAGACAAATAGTGAAAAAAGTTAAACCGTTACACACAATAAAATTATACCGGAGGCAGATTTTCATTTTGAAGAGGTGAGGTTGAGTCCTTTCTTAAATTCTTAAGATAAAAGAGATTTATGTTTTCTCCTGGGCATTATGATTTTTACCTCAATGTTTTAGAAGAAGCCATAAATTAAGATCTTATTGTCTTATGTTCTTGATTTTTATATAAAAAAGAACAGAAAGTGTTTGATACCCAAATAAAGAGTAATCTACACATTAAATATGTTGATAAGAAAAAAAATATATATAAAAAAAATATGTATATATACACTATATTGCCAAAAGTATTTGCTCACCCATCCAAATTATTGGAATCAGGTGTTCCAATCACTTCCATGGCCACAGGTGTATAAATTCAAGCACCTAGGCATGCAGACTGTTTTTACAAACATTTGTGAAAGAATGGGTCGCTCTCAGGAGCTCAGTGAATTCCAGCGTGGAACTGTGATAGGATGCCACCTGTGCAACAAATCCAGTCGTGAAATTTCCTCGCTCCTAAATATTCCACAGTCAACTGTCAGCTGTATTATAAGAAAATGGAAGTGTTTGGGAACGACAGCAACTCAGCCACGAAGTGGTAGGCCACGTAAACTGACGGAGCGGGGTCAGCGGATGCTGACGCGCATAGTGCGAAGAGGTCGCCAACTTTCTGCAGAGTCAATCACTACAGACCTCCAAACTTCATGTGGCCTTCAGATTAGCTCAAGAACAGTGCGCAGAGAGCTTCATGGAATGGGTTTCCATGGTCGAGCAGCTGCATCCAAGCCATACATCACCAAGTGCAATGCAAAGCGTCGGATGCGGTGGTGTAAAGCACGCCGCCACTGGACTCTAGAGCAGTGGAGACGCGTTCTCTGGAGTGACGAATCGCGCTTCTCCATCTGGCAATCTGATGGACGGGTCTGGGTTTGGCGGTTGCCAGGAGAACGGTACTTGTCTGACTGCATTGTGCCAAGTGTAAAGTTTGGTGGAGGGGGGATTATGGTGTGGGGTTGTTTTTCAGGAGCTGGGCTTGGCCCCTTAGTTCCAGTGAAAGGAACTCTGAATGCTTCAGCATACCAAGACATTTTGGACAATTCCATGCTCCCAACTTTGTGGGAACAGTTTGGAGCTGGCCCCTTCCTCTTCCAACATGACTGTGCACCAGTGCACAAAGCAAGGTCCATAAAGACATGGATGACAGAGTCTGGTGTGGATGAACTTGACTGGCCTGCACAGAGTCCTGACCTCAACCCGATAGAACACCTTTGGGATGAATTAGAGCGGAGACTGAGAGCCAGGCCTTCTCGTCCAACATCAGTGTGCGACCTCACAAATGCGCTTCTGGAAGAATGGTCAAAAATTCCCATAAACACACTCCTAAACCTTGTGGACAGCCTTCCCAGAAGAGTTGAAGCTGTTCTAGCTGCAAAGGGTGGACCGACGTCATATTGAACCCTATGGATTAGGAACGGGATGTCACTTAAGCTCATATGTGAGTCAAGGCAGGTGAGCAAATACTTTTGGCAATATAGTGTATATACACAACTGAATGTTGGGATACAAATGGCAATTTTGCAGACTAAATAACTTTTTATTGTTACAATAAACAGTCACACAAGGAAAAGAAAATACATAAAGAAGACAAAAGAGGAAAAGAAACTGAAAAAGCTACTGTACAGAAAGTTTTAGGGTAAAAAGAGTGAGCAAAGACTAGTACTTCAGCACCACTGACCTCTTATCTTCTATGGTTAAATGAAAAACCAAATAATAAAAAGAAATTAAAGGCAGGGAGTTATGTTCAAAAATTTGATTCAGCTCAATACATTTCAAATCCAGCCAGATCAGTGCTACTTTTAACACATGCAAACTTAAGAGATCTGCACAGTTTGCCAATTTTGAGACTAAAAACCAGAGAAAAATACTCCACTGGACTAATGGAATGTGGCTAAGTCCAGTCACAGCGAGGAAATCAAACTGCAAATCATATAAAAGACTGTTTGGAGACACGAAGTCAAGGCTTACCCAAGTCTGGCTTTAGCTCAGTAGGCAAGCTTAATTTCCGTGACATCTTTGCTGGAAAAAAGAGAACATCCCTCTTTACAAACACACATCTAAGCTATGACAAGGTGCCATGCAAAGCCAGGTAGCCAGAACTGGACAAGGATTGAGCACAATGCTGAAGGACACCTAAATAATAGGACTTTAAAAATAAAAACTGTGGAACATGTCCAGGGTACTTGGTTTACTGACAAGAGGGGCCAAAATGCTTTACATATAAGACTTCCACGTACAGTAAGAACATAGAGGCAACCCCTGTATCTAAAAGGCATGCTGTGACAGAAAACAAAAGGAGGAGACCATTGGTTGCACAAATGCCTCAAGAGAGGACTGGTAAAAAAGACCAAAACTGCAGGGGCATTCAGGACTGTCAGGTCAAAGAAGCATGCAGCAAGAACCAGAACGTAATAAAAAGTAACATTAGAGGTTAAAGAAGACAGTGACAGTGAAGAAAAGGTGGTTAAAGTTGACTTGAAAGGTTTCACAGCTCTTTTATAATTTTACTTCGACTTCTTGTTCAAGAGTAAAAACAATTGACAGTAAATAAAGGCTAGAGGTACTGTAGTTTGACCCGCACCGTATAGATAGAGCTTCATCATACACTCTTTGAGGTGTTACGCTTTCTAGAAATATTTATCAAGTGTAGATGTCGCCAGTGGTTTAAGTTGGTGCTTTCTCAGGATTCCATCCAAAACAAAGCCTTAAATGACAAACAAGCTTTGACCTTACAGCAAAAATTTGGTTGCATATGTATGTTTTTTTTATAGTTTGAGTGGTGGACAATGTTAGGCCCCACTAATCCCCCTGAGCAGGCCAGTGGGAATGTATTCTTTTAAATAGAGGTCATGAAGGACACAGCAGGCATATTTGATAGGTGATGAGGATCCAGACTAAAGATTCAGCAGAGACAGGAATTGGAGCTCCTGCATCATGAGGGTAACCATAACCTCATTTGTGTGTAACTCCCAGGTTGATGCAGATGAGGGCTTGATGGTCTGATCCTCACATTCATTATAATCAGAGACCCACTCAGCTTTAATTGCCTTTGGGTTGTCAGGTTTGATTGTGTTCTCAATGCTGCACAAGCTTAACCATTCACTCCATCGTAGCATGTGTAGACTTTCTATTACTCAAATCTGTGTTGCTAAAACTTGCTCCACAGAAAAGATCACATGGGGCCACATAAACAACCTGCAAACCAAAGTCTATTGACAATTAAGAATTACCTTGCATCACCACCTCCACAATCGAGAAAGTATTCTTAGCGGTTTGTAAATCTGGGTTGGATAAGGTTTGATGGTGCCTTCTCGCTGTTTATTTAGTTTTTAGCTTCACAACCATACATTACCTGGAACCTGAAAGAAAAAGGTTTTCCAGAAACTGCCAACTGCATTGGTTTATAAATATATTAATTTATTATTGAAGAGACAGAGCTTTGGTTAACGCATGTCTAGCTTCGGCTGGCAATGTTTTTATATGAAGAAGTTTTGCTAGGCTAAATCTAACATGATTCATATAGAATTTAACAAAAGAAACAAATTATAATTCCTCTATTTTTTTAATACAGTTTAGCTTTATTAAATGTTGCTAGATCTTCCAAATAACATTATGTCTTAAAAACCTAATGCTGTGCTCTTAATATCATGAGAATTCAATGTATATTGTCATGCTCTGTGCACATTTCTTCTCCAGTGAATGTTTTAAATAAATTAGCACAGGACAGAGCTTTGCATCCAATTAAGTCTGTGCATATTTGAATATCAATATAAGAAGTAAAAAAAAAACAACAAATTAAAAATCTTATTTGTTAAATTAAAATCTGTAGATATTATAGGGTCAGATTATTGGATAGTAAATTCCTCTTTTCTTTGATTTAACGTTTGGATCGAAACTTTGTCATAACAGTTTGATGAATTTTTATTTTATTACGTAGTTGGAGCAATGAGTGGCTCAGTGGTTTTATAGGACATTATAAACAATCATATCAGACAGACAGCAAACGCAAACACATTTACACTCAGACACATGTGCTACATACAAGTAGCATGCAAGATCTGTATCATACAACTATTTTATCTTAAAACAGCAGCAATCTCAGCCTCACTCTAGGTCATCCTCTGCTCCAAGAACTTTCAGTTTTTCTTATGTTGTGTTAATGTTTACACTCAAGCATAAAAATAAGCATAATTCATCAGGTTATAACAAAAATAAAAATAAAAAAATTGAAAAAAATAAAAATATGCAGAACTAAAAGGAAGTGGAACAGAAGCTAACCTTGACACATTAAAAATGCTGTTATCATCTTGTTTTTATGAATGTAAAATAGCATTTGAGTGACTACAGACATTAAGGACAGAGAAACATAACGGGGAACCAAACCGGGACCACATTTGTCCTGCCAACAGAGCTTCTTATGGAAACTTTGGGCCAGTCTTACCTCCTCTACCACCTCCATTGTAGAACTGTTGAAGATTGCTGTGTGACATCAACACTTTTGGAGATAAGGGAGGAGTAAAGTACAATAAATGTACAGTTAAAAACAACAATTTGTGTCAATTTAGATCAGTTTTATGGGGAAAATCATATTTTTTATCTTAAATACAATGTTTTGAGTTTTATTTTTTATCGTGTCCTCTTTTTCAAAAAAAGAAAAAGGAAAATGTGTTAATTTTGAGATTATGCTCCTGCAGTAAAATATGTGTTCATCCAAAGGCTTTGTGCGGAAGCCTAAAAGGGAAACGACTAAATAATATTTTAGTGCGGGATCTTGGGTTATTTTATAAAGTTCTTTCATTTGTTTAAAAATTTATATTTTTTAATGCAAAATAAAATAAAGTGATAAAGATACAATTTTTGAAATCAGGTAATTTTACCAGAAATGGTGGGGACTAATATCAGACCTGATGAAAGCTGGAGGACGACATATAGGGTGGATTTGTATCTGACCTTTTAAAAAGATTGATCATTTTATATCATGGCTGTGATATCATCTATTACAAAATGAAACAGGGTCATTCTGTTTTTTGTTTTTTTCTCAGTGGTACCAGCATTGTAGATTATTTGAATGCAAACCAAAGAGCATCTCTGCAAAACAAGACTAACCTACTTTCTCTCTGGACCTCTTATAAAACCTGTCTCTACTGCTGGGGAGGAAATGCCTCAATTTACTGAACCCACACACTAAAAAATAAAGGTATCTGCATAAAAACTAAGTTCAAAATTAAGTTGCATATTTTTGGCAAAATAATAAATGTATTGCACTACCGGTTTTTTCACACAGTAATAGTTTTTTCACACACGTTGGTTGGATTTACCTAATTAATAGTTACACTAAGTTAATCTCACACATAATATAAACAAAGTTTGCACGGGGTAAGAAGTTCAAGTATTGAAAACATAACTGAGTCTGCTGGACTCTGTCAACTGATAAATGAATATGTGTGGAAATGGGGAAACACTGCTCAGACTAAAAAAAATGAGTATTTCTAAATGTTGTGGATGAGTGAAACTGACAGTAAAGCAATTTTATGGTTCAGCAAAAAAACATACTATACAGTTCTGCTTTAATAAGCAGCAGTTAATAGTCAATCTTAAAAGCAAGACACATCAATCTTGTTTGCTGACTATAGAAAAAAGTACTATGTATAAGCTTGACAACATATTTGGACTTTTTTCCATTTAGACAAACCTGATGTTTAAATCTGTAGCATTGTTTTAACCAGAGCCACTGAAGAACATGTTACCTGAAGTTGGAGACTTGCAGCGGTCCTCAGATGTGGCCGAGTACTCGTTAATGTCACACAAACCTACAGTAGAGTAGATATAACACCAACTGGCATTAAATTGATTAAGATATGAAGATGTAATTCTACAATAGCAAACAACAAATATAAATAAAATAAAATAATAATAATAAAATAAAAATGTAAAAATAAAAAAGGACAAATGATTGAAATTATATTAGAAATTAAATTAAGAGCAATTTAAAACATTTCTTTTCTACATGAAGTAATGTGGGAGTGGTGGTGTGTGACATTGTTCTGTGAGGCAGAGAGCCGTCCAGACCAGAGTACCCTGTAGCACACAAACACAACTGAAAGTCTGATTACAGATCGTGCTTGCCAAGCTCTGATATGAACCCCCCTGGTGCTTACCAGATTATATGGAAGATCTCTTCATCCTTTTCAGCACGGGGAAGAATATGTGCAATATTTTTGGTTTCAGATGCGGTTTCTTTCAAAAGCTATAAACAATTGTATTTAAAGTCATTACCCAACATCTCTGGGCAGATCTTTCAAATCTGCCAAACGTACAAATGGAAAGTGAATTCCTAGAGGGAAATTGATCTGCATTGCTATTGTCCAACACATGATGGCAGTGTGTTAACGCTGAATCAAGTGATACATTGAGGATACTTTAAAACTCAGGAGGAGAAAAACATACAATCTACAAAGATATATATGAAAGAAAATATGGTTAGGTCTTTAGAGCTTAAAATAATATCCATTGCAAAAGAGGATGAGATTAAAATAGGCCATTTGATTATACTTTTTCAATAAACGTAAGTAATTTTTTCTAATGTCAGTATAATAAAAGCAGTATGGTGATTGTCTCAGATTTTTTATTTTTTTTTCCAGAGAACTTTGGGGATAATGAAAACCAGCACACAGGCCATGGATACAATTGCAGAGACATTTATAGCATGACTGAGTTTGAAAACAACATCTCAAAGTTTGTATAAAACTTAAGGCACAACTGAATCCACAAAAGCTGAAGCTGTGGTTGTAACCTGACAGAGTGTGATACAGTTCGAATGGTATGAATACTTCACAAAGGACTATGGATGCAGTATCTGTGTGTATATTTATGTCTTCTCACATTAATATGAATTTACTGATTAGATTAGGGACTAAGCACCTGTGGTGGCAATAAAAAGCCTATATGCTTAAAAACAACTTAATGCTGTCAGCTGAGGGAAAATACAAACTTGAATTAATTTCCTTTAGGATTGATTTCATCCACTAATCCAGCCACAGGTGAAAAGCTGACAAAAACAAGAGATTATAGGGTTGGGATTTGTTTGTAAGACAAAAGTGTAGAGAACATCCTTTCCTCATGGGTCGATTTCTATTAATATTGACAGCAATATCCTTATCTATCGTCATTTCTTCTACTTGAACAACAATTTCTATCATGACATTAAAGGAAGTCTATTTGTTTAACTTATGTTTAGTTTGGCTTATTTTTGTATGATGCATTTGTTTCGAATTAGAAACATCTCTGCAACATTTAGATAAGCTTTAAGGTATGCGATTTTTGTTTAGCTTTAGACTGGTGTGAGGCAATAAGCATCTTCATTTTATCAAAAAAAAATCAGTATTTAAACATTTTAAACTAACCCCCTCCCTGCAATAAGATGTGCATTGTTTATTTTTTACATGCCTTATCTGTCATTTTTTCATCTTTACCTCCAGAAGGCTGCCGTGTTTTTCTTGGCGACCGAGGCTGTCTCTGGTAGGGATCATTGGATCCGTAAAGCTCCACCGTTCCCAGGTTAAGGACCACAGTTTTCTGGATGTAGTCCACCACTGCTAGGCCATTGCTATTGCCAAACACCACTCTGGGATGTGAGGGAAGAAGATAAAGAGGAAGTGGAAGAAGGTGAAAGTAGGTTAAAAAACAAGGATTAAAAGGCAAGAAAAAGCAACATGAAGTAAAAACAAGATCACATATACATATATTATACATTTAGTCAAATAGATAAGATATGAGTTCATAAATCATATTGTCAAGCATTACTTTGCAAAAGTACGCCAAGCTCTTTTCACTTTTTGTCACATAACATCCTTAAACCATATTGTGGTGCACTAGCTAAATGAAAAGATGGGGTGATAGACTGAGCTAAATAAAAGGTAATCCTGAAAGAAGCATCATAGTTCTTCAGCAGGACTGAAGAGCCTCCATAAAGCAAGATTTATAATGTAATGTTGGAGAAAAAAATGCATGCGCAAGAATGGCCCAGTCAAATTCAAGACTTAGTTCCAACACAGCAATAACTCCAGCAGAGAAATTGACTTGACTTCAAAATTGCTGATGCAGCAGAAATTTGACTAGTATCATTTCATGATGAGCTAAATTAAAAGATATTGAGAGTATCATGAATTTTTTTAGGTATTAAAATATTTTAGCAAAAGTTTAAACATAAATGTAAAAAAATAAAATATATAAGGTGAACATCTGATTAACTTCTGCTGCTGAAGATTCTCAGTCATCCAAGAAATGAAAACCAAAAGCAATAAAATGTCATCTTTTATTTTAAGTTTTAAACCAGGCAGTTAAAAATCCATTAATAGGGCCTCGGTTTAGTTATATTAAACTTAAATCAAAAAAAGCTTAAAACAAAAATGCTTAAAACGATTAAAATGCAATGTAGGAAAACCACATTAATGTGTATTTTTAAAAATTTTATTCTGTATAACCAAAAACAACATCTCATGCCTAGACCCCATCCATTAAATCTGACTTATCTTGTGTAATTAAGCTAAGTGTAGAAGGGGATAACGTGAGTGTATAAAAATGTAAGCTGGTAAAGACATGTCCAAGATAACTATAGCAAAATCTGGGTCTTTACAACAATACAGACTCAGGTAGAATCAATTCAAATGTGCGTTAGAATAAAATTCTGCAAAACAAAATAAACAAAGATTTGCAAATCTTTGTTTTTTTTCAAAACAATGCTAATTTTCACATGAAATCCCATAACACAAGATTAATGATTATGGTCATAAGTTAATTAAAATGTTAAGCAGTATGAAATGTTGCAAGGTGTTACAATTAAGTAGAGAATTAGCTGATATCAGATAAAAATAAAACAGATGCATTGTTCTTATCAACTCCCTGTGTGTCCACTTACAGGCCATAGGATGAATTCAGCACCAGACTTGTGATCTGCTGAGGAGGCTCTCCACTCACCCACACAGACTGGACCACCAAATCCACCTGGTAGCCTGGAGATTGCTTCAGAGGACTACTTCGCACTCTGTGGAGAGGGCAAAAAAAGGAATAAAAACACAGAAGGGCAAAAAGGATATATATATATTAAAAAGTGAAACACAAACAGTGCGGCTGAATATGTGAAACAGCTCTGTGTGTAGACAGTCTGGCGTGAAAGGCTACAGGGAGATGATGGGGAGGTTGTGGCTAAAAATGCTCCAGGCATCTGAATAACTTCATGCAACTGTGCTTGAGGCTAAAAGAAAGACTATTCTTTTTAGGCTTTTGCACTTGATCCTGCTTCCTTCATGTAAGCTGATTTCAGTGTGTGTCTTTCTCATACTTAAGGCAGGGTATGTTGCCTCCGTCAGAGTTGTTGCTGCTGGTGGAAGGATGGGAAGGTGGGCCGCTCGTCTGAGGGGAGGCACCAGGGGTGGGATGTGCCGATGTTTGCTCACCACCTCCACCATCTGGAGACTCCATTTCGTTCAGCTCGTACTGCATTCGCACCTCTAGTAACTGTAAACACACACAGATGTGCTCAGACTGACAGCAGGGATTAGAATATATAAAAACATGGGCCTATCTCAGGGTCCTTATGTATGATTTTTATTTTATTTAAGATTCCAGACATTTTTAGTCAAATTTCTGTCTCTTACTTATTGTTTTGTTAGATTAACAATTTTTGAGATTAACATGTATGAATAGATTAAATATATTAATACATCTTCAACCTCCTCATATTGTGTCATTTTCCTACCATAATCCTCTAAAATAGAATACCAAAATTACAAATGGTGTAATAAAGACCAATGAGCACACAAGGCAGGTCAGAGCACAAACCTAAATCTACCAAAACATTACTGTCTATCTAAAATCATAGGCCATCCAGGAGCTCTTTATTCAGAAAAGCTGAAAAGTTTCCAAGAGGTCCTTGGTAACTGTAAAGGAGTTAAAGAGATCCATAGCTAAAGGTATGAGAATCTGTATACAGGACAGCTATTTAGACATACAGTCTAAAATGTGGCCTTTATCAAAACACAAGAGGAAGAAAACCATTGCTGAAAGAATACAAAAGGAGTCCTGTTTTTTGTCATAAGCTGTTTAAGAGTCACTGCAAATGTAAAAGATATGCATGGTAAAAAGGTGTGGCAACATATGCATGAGTCAGAATGACATAATTAAAGTGCAGACCTAAATGCAAATGAGAATCTTTGGCAAGGGTTGAAAACCATTGTTTACAGGTGATGTTCACCAAAAAATACTGAGCTAGAGTTATTTGTCAAAGAACTGACAAAAATTGTGGTCTCTAGATGTGTTAAGATGCCAGAAACATTTCCTATGGAAAACAGAATGCACCTAATGTATTGTTCAGAGAGTTTATGGCCACTGCCAATTCTCAGCTGCTGTGAACTAGTTGTACTTCTACATTTTATGCTAGAAATTTGATTTGTAACGTTTAAAACAACCGTGTGTATTTTTCTTTCCCTACCCAATAAGCTGCGTTTTAATTGGTAGACACATACACATAGAATCCAAATTAACAGTAGGATGAAAAATTGTAAAGTGATTCGGACATAACTTTTAAAACACTGTACAGCTACAATAATTATTCAAACAGGATAACAATACATCGATGAATGACATCTGCTTACATTCAGACAGTCGTCTTTGATGAAATGGATTTTCAGTGATGTGTTTGCATGTGTGTGGGCAGGGAGAAAGTCAAAGAGCTCCTCTAATACTGGAACACTCAATTCCTTCTAAATCCCCCTTCAGGCTACCCCTTTGCAACCTCCGCCTTCGCAAAGATACACACAAACACAATGCTGATAAGCTTTTCTCTTTGGCATTCTGTCAGCCTCATTAGCCCTTCTGACATGTGGGAGTTTAGAGTGATCAGTGCCCTTCTTCAGATTCCCCCTCTCTCTCTCTGTTTTCTAGCTTAACTCCTACAAGGTTATGTAGAAGTTTAGCCTAATGCAAAAAGACGCTGTTTAAGCTACATCCTTATATCTAGCCCTGATTCCATGCTGCAGCATCTGTGGGGGGGGTAAAAGACTGGGATAGTTTTCTTTTCTCTATAAATTCATGAATGGATTTTGAGGGTTTTAAATATTTATGACAAACAATTGCAAATTTAACAAAGAGGGCATCAGTGGGACACACCCTTGTACTGCCCACACACTGACTGAAACAAGCCAGGTGCAGCAAC
The DNA here is from genome assembly GCF_016077235.1 of Cyprinodon tularosa. Classification (NCBI taxonomy): domain Eukaryota; kingdom Metazoa; phylum Chordata; class Actinopteri; order Cyprinodontiformes; family Cyprinodontidae; genus Cyprinodon; species Cyprinodon tularosa. The sequence goes on along the minus strand of NW_024039261.1, from coordinate 431,903 downwards.
GGTAGAGAGCAGACATCAACTACTTTTGTTTTTTGTTCAGTTAAACACAGACTCCCGCTGCACTGCCATTAACACTTAGGTTGCTATCAAAAAAGATTATAACATTGGGCTAGGTTTGCTTGCTTTTATAGTGTCTGTTGGCATGGCAACCCCCCTGCCTCTGCGTTTTTGTGTGCTTCGTATAAATATCTCAGCATCTTAAATAAGGATAGGAATTGGGTATTTAAAGTGAATCATTAAAACAAGGGTCATGCTTAGTGAGAGTCCATTACTTTTACAATGTTTTTGATATGTTAGAGCCCCATAAATCTGTGACATATTCTATTGGCAGACTAAGGTAGGTCTAATCAGGAATGAATGAATAAATGAATGAATGAAGGAGGGAAGGAAGGAACAAATGAAGGAAGGAGCGAAGGAAGGAAAACTGAATAACAAAGAAGTGATGTAGAACACAAAGGATAAGCACAATGAAAAACTGGACATAAGAGAAGAATGAAGGAAACAAGTGAAGAAAGGTTAGAGGATAAAGGGAAGAAAGAAAAGATTGGCATGAGAGTAAAACAAGAAAAGAGAAACAAAGAAAACATGTGAAAAAGAGAATACTGCACAGCAGGAAAAGAATGAAGGAAACCAGGGATCAAATGAAAGAAGGAAGGAATTACAAAGAGAAAAAGAAATTAGGCAAATAGAAGGTGAAAGAAAAGGACAAAGCAAATGGGGTGAGAGAAGAGGGAGGGAGAGACAGTGAATTAAATAACAGCAATGACAAGGTTTAAAATTTTCAAAAAAGAGGGGAAAGAAAGAAAAAACACAGAGAGGGAAGGTAAGTGAAAAAAGAATAGTTAAAACAAGGGGCTAGAACTCAAGGACAAGAAAACAGAAGGAAGCCAGAAAGGATGAGGAAAATAAAAAGGCAAAAGCAGAAAATGAAAACAAGCAGAAAAATGAAAACAAGGAAGGTATGACATAAAAAAAGGAAGAACAAAGAAAGGGAAATAATGGAGAGGTAAGCAAAAGAAGAAAGAAAGGACACAAAATATGAACTGCAAAATGGAATACAATGAGATGAGGAATAAAGACTAGAAACTTTCAAAGTCAAAAGCCGAGCTTAAAACAAAAGTAACAACTGGAACGCACCTGAACCACCTCAGTGGTTACTTCCAGCTTGCTGAAGCGGTAGATGATAACATTGGCTGACACCCCAGCCACACAAAGCATCCTGCTCTCGGGGCACCAGGCCATAATCTGAATGGCAAAAGGATCTTCGTCTGAAACCTCACTGCTACCCTTGTCTTCCTTGGATCGGTTCCTGTCAAAAATCTTGGCTGTTTTTAGCTTATAGAGGACCTGGAGCATTACTGTAGAGGAGAGAGAAGAAATATTAGCTGCAGTGTCAAGATGATAAGGACTCAGAGCTGAATAAGGGTTTTGATCACTGCTGTGAGAAAAAAACGAACTGAAAACAATTTTTAAAGAATATCTTATCTTTCTCTCGCATATCACTTTTTGGCTCAAAAGAGAAACACAATTTTTAAACAGTCGAAAAGAAAAGTGAGAATAAGACAAATAGAAAGAATGACGTACTTGCAGAGGCATCCCAGAACTTCACCGTTCCGTCAGCATGCCTACAATAAGTAAAGAGAATGAAAAACCAAAACAGGACAGACCACAAACATGCAAGGCATTAATCTAACCTCTACAATTATTGGTTGCTTTTCAAAAAAAAAAAAATCTCTAAAAACAAACCCAGAGTCCAGACACATACAGTATTGAAACAGAAAATCCACAGTTGAAATGTCAAGCAGCTTTAAAAATATAAGCATCTATTATCAGGAAGAAATTAACATAATAGATAAAAATGAGCTTTAAACTGTTTTGTCTGAATATTCACTTTTTTTTTCATATTTTGTCCGATCACAATTTTGTCCATATTAAAAAAAAAAGATATTTTTAGATTAAAAAAGGAAAAATAAAATCTCAAAAATTTGATTTTCATTTATAATCCCCCCTGTTTACTATGACCTAACATAAAAAAGCAAATGAGTCCACTTAAGTTTGAAAAACATCCACTTATAAATATGACTGTTTTGTGAAGACTCCAGCAGTTTTATAAGGAAAGATAAGTGGAAAAAAATCAATATAAAGACCAAGAATCAAAGACCACAGGTTAGGAATACAGTTACAAAGAGGTTTAAAGCAGGGTAAGGTTATGAACAACGTTTTTAATGCATTGGAGAGTCCACGGACCACTATTCAAGCATCATTAAAAAGAGTAAGAGTATAACCGGGTATCTCTAGAGAAAAAAATTCAAGTTTGAGCAGGAGGATCTTTTTAAAGGACACAACTGTTCATGAACTGGAGCAACTTCCCCTCTCCATGAGAAATAGAACAAGAAATGAATTGCTGGCCACAAAAACTAGCTGGAATTTTGCAATATGAAATCATGTGAGAGAAAGAAATGAGTACCGATCGTGATAAAACAGGATCTTCTGGCATACATACTGAACACATGCATGTTATCAAGCTAATGTGCCATGACAGCACATTATTCTGAACAAACCTTCCCCTAACTGAAATGCTGTGGTGACTGACTCATGCTGTGTAAATTATTTTCTTCAGAGGGAAAATGGATGTTTTCATATATAAGGGAATATTGCTGGAGTTAGATACAGGGTAATTATTCAAGAAAATGATTGAAAGGAAATCTTAACCCATTCCAGAGCCTTGTTGCCCACATCTAATGTTTACAAAATGAGCCTTAAGAAGGGAATGCCTGGTTGATCATGGAACATGTGGGAGGTGAGAGTTGGGCATGGTCTTGGCTGTAATTGACAGACTGATGGTGACAAGGACACTCTAAGTGCCCGCAATATAAAAATGGAGATGGGTTTAATTTATTTGCATTGTTTTCATAAGATACAGGAAATTGGGGGGAAGGTTCAGGTTTTGTGAAAAACCCCAATGGCTCTGAGTCGTACAGGTTTGAGGTGCTAACTCTAAAGATCCCCAAAGCCACAACTGTGGCCATTCCTCCAAAAGCTTTCGACCATGGGGTTGGGGATGGTTTCTGATTAGAATGTTTAATCAATGCAATCTTTGCAGTTTGGTCATTAGCAAATGATCTACATATTCATAAAGGTAAATGTGCAAAGTGTTTGTGCCAAGTGTTCCACAAGACACACAATTTGTTTTTGCAACTGCCAAAAACAGTTTGCCTAAAAGATACTTGATAGCAGGCTTTGAGCTAGCATTGCGCTCGGGCGTACTAAAAAAGTGACAAATTGTACGCCTTGTTTTTCCCCAGGAAACCTCACTCAAATGTTCAAAATTTCACAAGCATTAGAAGCTGAGTTATAGAATTTTAAAATAGAATAAAAATAGAATTTTTGTTGCTTAACGGGCTACATCTACCAATCAGAAAAGCTGATCTGCAAGCTGACATTGCAGACGGATATTGCAAAGCCCTATGGTCAATAAAACGGTTTATCAATGCCTAAATTAACTTAAAACATCGAAGCCTGCAGGCAAAATATGTTTGCTTTATTATTCTGGTGCATGCAGTTTTAGCCACATACATGAAAAACACTAACATCTACTTCCAGCCGCCACAAACAGTAGCAGAAAGCTCCATGAGGCGACTTGACTGAGGTGGCAGCTGCTGAGCGAAATAATATTTTAAGATAATCTTGATGAACTGATTGCACAGAAGATGTTTTAGGTGGAATTTATGCATAAAAATATATCAAAACTACTTTTTATCCACTTTTAAAAGCAAATATAGCAAAGTCACTCTCTGCCATTAAACACAGGAGCAGCACAAGCATCAGATGCATCTTGACACGCTTTACTGGTGGTGCTTCAGTCATATCAAAGATGCTCCTGAGGCGCATCTGACCTTAATGTGGACAAGCATAAAAAATGAAGAAGCAGGCGAATTCTTGCTGCTCAAAGCACGTGGGTTGTGAACATAGCATTATACTTTCTGATTGTTTGAATTAAACTATGAAACATAATATTGTTCCTAAAAAAAGATCTTGTCTTCCTTGTGAAATTTCCACCCCTACTCAAGCACACAGACTTCCAATAATCAGGACAAAGGTAGTGTTGCAAAAATTTAGCTGCATTCCAACTAAAAAAAGAAGCCTAAAGAAGTGATATACCAAGGTGTAAACCCTATGAAAGATTTCTTGCTAAAACCCTGCTTACATACAAAAAGCACTTTAGAAAATCAGGGTCTTATAGTTAACATAACTGTGGATGCTAAACATTTTTTAAGTCTTTAAAGATCTGATTTAATTTGATGCAAAGACAATTAGGTTTTGTTTTAACGAAGTCAAGCATCAATCTTTTATTTTTTCTTATCCAACCAACTTTCATTGATGTTTAGCAATGTGACATACATTGTATTGACAAAGGTCAATAGTGTACCCTGCCTGGTCACTATAAAGTAATATCTTTATTAATTTTTTTCCCCTTTAAAAATAGATCAAATGCAGGGCTTTCATAATATATTGGCCTCAGTTACGTTTGGTGGAATTGAAACAAAAAGGCTGCAAGCCTAACCTTTCTGGAGAGAAACAAGCATATTAGCAATTCAGCGCAGAGGTGAAAGGACTTATTACTCCCTATATTCATAACTGAATGTCACGTCAGGTGGGTAACTGATCTGTTAGAAAACCCTGCTTCTGCCGTCCCTCATTGCACATGAAAAAATAAGAGCCTGCTGTGAAAAAAAAAAAAATCTTGCTGAGTTGACCTAAAGAGCTCATATGGATGTGGAACAAATTGTAGACTGCTTAACATCTTACCCGGTGATGATGATCTCAGAGAAGCTTTGTGTGCCCTGTCCCCAGTTTCCACCACTTATGGGCCACTCCTTGTTTAAAAAAAAAAAAGGACATACATGTTGATTAATATTTGTGTAAACAAAGAGGTGTCCTTATACACATTACTTCTAGATTGATATGTCATAATAAATGTCTTAATATCCCAGTTCGCAGAGGAAAACATGTAGAGTCTTTCCGCATCTCTCTTGGTGTGTCTTGCAATAACATATTATACACCTCTGTGAGAGACTGTGTATGTCAGCGTGGGGTCTGGCTCTCAAGTCGTCGACACACACAAAGGTCAACAGTATGACTCACAGTGATCTTCATATGAGAAGGCCCCCCTGCAGCTTGGTGAAGCTTTTCTTTTGTAGAAAAAAAAAAAGAAGGGGCTAGGCTGCCAGTTCAGGTCAGTGCATTCTGACATTTTCACCATAAAGCCAAACAAGGCGACGAAAAAAGAACATAAGCATAAATAATGGGAGAAAGACCAAGAGTGGGGTCTGTCTGCTATAATATAGAAAAGGCAAAAGGGAATGAGAGGTGAAGGTATGCAGAACAGCAATGAGAAATGCTGAGTAGTGAGTTCATGCATTTTTTGCCTTATGAAAACATACAAAAATATAAGTAAATCTCAACTCATTTACCAGAGTTGAGATTTCCTTTGATTCTGATTTGTTCTTATATTCTAATTTGTTCCTACAATGTATCACAAATTTTGATGGCGTCTAAGAAAGAAATACATACAATACATACATAATATGGAGATTCTAAGCCAATAAGTATAAAGAACCTCACTCTCCAGTTTTAGTAGGCTTAGCTGAATTTCTGAACATTTATTAACTGTTCGAGTTATGAGTCTAAATATTAACCAATTGATGTAAACAGGTACTTTTAGAAACTCTACATCCACCTGTGGATGATGGCTATGCAAAGGTTCATTTAGCTGAGGCAAACTCTAGCAAAGTTTACAAAGTTTTCTGTCTATTTGCATGCCAAATTGACAAAATTCGATTTGTATGTCTAAAATATCTTAAAAATATTATCTACATATAAAAAAAAACCTTCAGTTTTTGCCGTTTCTATACCAAAACAGGAAACTGATATTTGAAACACCCCCTAAAGCACCAAAAAAAATCTTGTTCAGCTTTTCTTTGGTACTGAACTGAGCTCATCAAGTCACAGGCCAAAATTATTTTGCGTGTGAAACAAAGAGGATCATTAGGTTTTCACCATCCTGCCCAACTTTGACAGGGTTGCATCGCTACCATAGTATTGCAGGTGGGTGTAGATGTTGGAGTTTGCATGGGTGCAGATGAAGTTTTTGCTGTTTCCTTAGTGATGAGCTCTGATGCTTCCTCTACTGTAAAGACCATTTTCAAATTTGGCTCCAAGTACATGCAGTCTAACTTTGTGTTGTGCGGTCAGCTACTGCTTTGAGCGGCCACCTGTTTTAGGCAAGGACGTGACGTCAATCTGGATTTGCTAAATTTAAAAAAAAGATCCATTGTTTTCATCCTTGCAGCATACAGAATCACGTTATATCTAACATGTTTACACCAGTCCCACCTAATCCCTAAAGAGACGATGAAGATTTATGCAAACTCATGGAAGTTAATATCTTTCCAATTATTAGAGAAACAGCTGACAATAATAGGCAAATATAAAATAATAGGCAGACATATTTGCAATGGCAAATATGTTTGTATTGAGGTGGATTTAGGATTTGGACAAAAAATCAAAATGTCTAAGGTAAAAAGGTTTTTAAAAGGTTTTATAAACACAAGTTTTTTTTCTGTGTTCTTTTGATGCGAGTGAAGTAAATCATAGGTAAGTAGTAACAAACATTTGTTTAAATCTCTGACATCTCTGCCATCAGTAGAGGTTTTTTCGTTTGAGTCAAAGCTGAGAGCGAGTTTCACAGTGACTGCATCTTTTCTTGAAGTTTGTTTGCTTCAGTTTAATCTCCTGTTGGTTTTAACGATTTGCAGTTTGTGTAAATTGTTTGTATCAACTTTTGGCCAATATTTCCATGTTCCTGTGGATAACATGTTCTATATGGCTAGAAGGTTTAAGAAAAGTTGAAGTGATAAAGTTTCAAAGAAAGTAAAGAGTATAATACCTCCCTCTGGTTGTGGAGCGTGGGGATTAAGAGATTACTTAAAAACTTTTTTTGTATATACTGAAGTTATGTTTGTCTTCTAGGAAATATTGTTTTATTATCTAAAATTGGAAGAAAAAGAAACAAAAAAAGACCTGGAAAGGGGTAGGTACTTTTCGAAGAAGTGGAAATGCTGCTTCACTAATTCATACAATATTTACCCTTACTGAAAATAACCAGAGTAAAAATGCATTTCCAAAGAGTTGCTGCTCATAATTGATTTTCTTTCTCTAGGAAGTCTTACAGTTTTCTTTCTTTTCCCTACTTTAAAATGTGATGCTGGACATAAAAAGCGGGCCTTTATCAGTGAGATGTGATAGCTGTTCTTTACAGTACCTTTTTGCTGTAACCCTGTCGTTTTTGCCGCGAGCCAACAGAGTAAAGTGCAGGAATGAGGTCCACAGGGCAGTCGGCAAAGTACTCACAGCAGGTTACAGGAGACTCATGGATTGTTAGAGGATATGGGTTATCAAATATGGGGTAACTGTTAATAAGAGGAAAAAAAAACACTGAAAACATAACTTATTCTAAAAGGAGTGTTTTGTACATTTACAGAAGTACTATGTAAACGCTTGTTAAAGAGCTTCATCAAATTCTGGATAATGACAATACAAAATAATTATAACAAATGGAAACAATAGTATTTTGTAAGAAAACTTCAATAGTTAAATCAGCTTTAAGTAAGGTAGTAAAGAAAATAAGATTTACCCATTTTGTGAAAGGTCAATCACCACTAAATCTTTTTCTAAAAGGACCACCACAGCATAAGGCTCCTGAAAATCTGTAGAGTAGATAGATAAGATGACTTAAAAAAGGAAACACTTGGGCAGCATAGGAAAGAAAACCACATGTTTAATAGGAAACTCTTTATGGATCAATTTGTGTTTCATCTGGATAAACTACCTTAAGAAAGATTGAATACTATGATTAATGAAAACATTTAATTATTAAAGATTAATAGGCCAAACACTGTGGTTACTACAATGGCAGGCAATGTGTAATGAATGTACATTGACATTGACATTAATGCAAATATTTAATCTTTAGAGACAACAATGATCACTAAGCTGCTTTGTGCTGACAGCAGTAAAGATCAGCCCAGAGTTATGAGCCTCCCTGAAGGGGACCTTGAAAAAGTTTTTTGGAAGGCAAGTAACACAAAACTGTATTTCCATACATTTTGTATTATAACAAAACTAAGTACTATTACACATACTCTACATAAATGTCATATATTTTTTGGTTTAATAGGAAAGTGTAATTTGAAATGGGAATAACTTATTCCCAGTTAAAGGGACAAATATTGATGGGTCCTCTCAGCCTCTATAATCATTTGATTATAAGCAAATGTGGGTCAAGTACTTAAAAAAATGCACTAAAGAAAGAAAGGCACTATTTTATCCCCTTTTCACTCAAGTAAATGTAGAAAGCAATCATCCGAGAAATTACTTAAGTTTGAGTAAAAAGTACTTGGTATAAAGGCTGCTTGTGTACGGGGTAAATGTTCGGTCATAACATGTTATTTAATATTAAAAAGTGCATAATCAGAGAGTTGTGTGCAAATTATAGCATTTCAAAGTATAAAAGCCAAAATATGGATAAATAACACAATTATAAAATAACAAATTTGTGCAAAGAAAGACTTTTTCACATCATTCTTTTCAACATAAAAAAGATTTTAAATAGACCTCCAGCTACAATATCAATAGTTTAATGTAACCTACAACCTAATCTCCAAATAGCTCAAGGTACTAAAGGTGGATGGATTCATTGGAAAATGTAGTAGAGTAAGATATGCACAATAAATATTTGTTAAGGGTAAAAAGTGCAGTGAAGTAAAACTACTCTTAGAAGTGCATTTTTTTTAAAGTTACTCCAGTAAATTTAACAATGTAGAACTAACTAGTTATTAAAAACGTCTGCTTAATGGATAGTTTAATATCTACAGCTGTTAGGTTTCTAGTTTTCAAAGTTATTGGCCTTAAAAAATAGGTAAAGCACAAAGTCTAGCTGTATATACAGTAGGAATGTTCAAAGTGCAATAATCAGGAACCCAGACTAATTGAGGGATTTCTAAATGTACGTTACATTGTTTTGATTAGATCATCATTTTGTATTGTATAATCTACGATAACTATTATTTATTTTGTAATTAATTAAATCATTAAAAACATTGGCAAATCTTTTTGCAATTCATGCAACTCTCCTCTGTACCAACTTTTCTCAGTGCAACGACACTCAAATAAAACAGAAAAAGTGTAATCAGTTTATTTTTGGGGCGCAGCATTTGCTATTAGAAATAATCAATCATAGAAATTGTCCATGGCAGGAAAAGATCAGACATGTTACCATATAGTACAGCATATGTGACAAAAAAGGACATCATCATTATATGCTTTAATACAAATAACATTCTGTGGGTTGTGGTATTGACACAAAATAAAAACAAAATGATAATGACATCTTACTAACATTCAAATACCACAAAAAATAATTGGCCTCATATAGGACAAAAATAAAGTTTATGAAAGTTTTTACTGTTGGCCAGCAAAATATTTCCACTGAAACATGAAAAATGCAATCGGAGTGAGACATTTACATGTGATTCCTGTGTACTGTAGAGGCACATGCTTTGTAAAGAGAAGCAAAGCATGCGACCCTATTGAGAGTGGCACAATTAGGGCCATTACATTGAAGCGACACCCGTGATCGATGCTGCGATGCAAATTTGGCTGTAATTTAAAAATATGGACTTTTTTGTAAAAACAATCAAGGACTGGATGTGGCTGTGACAGAGTGAAGAAGCAAAGTGGAGGCAAAGCTTTTTTCAATCAAAACAGAAGATAATATGATAAATGATAGAAAACTAATCTTGATATAGGATGATGTAAGGATGCTCCAATGAGGTTTGTGATACCCTTTATAAAAGCAATTTTAATTCAACATTAGAAAAGACTAGTATATAATTTTTCATTTGTGCTCCTCCCTTAGATCCAGAGCTGGTCCTGGGTCACCTGTTGCCTTTGTCTAACTGAAATGCTCTCTTTGTCCGGCATCTTGCACTTTATCCATGCTGTTCACCCTGAGCTCCAGAGCTGGTCCTGTCCTACTGCAGCCTCTGCCCAGCCTTGGTGATCTCTCTCCACAGCTTCTTGCTCCGATCTTCCCCTCCTCCTGTCTAAGGTCCAGATGACCTCCTCACCTGACCTCCATTACCCGAATGATACTGGTCCAGCTCACCATAATGAGTTGAAACCAGCAAGCAGGAGATTGATGATGCAGTGAGGTGAAGAAGGTGGCCAACTATGTGCGCTGATAGTAAAAATCCATACCGGCATGCAAATTTGGTAAAAAAACATAAAAAACTAAAATATCTGGAAAGACTATGGTGTGAATGTACTATTATGGTATAATAGTAGCCATTTGTTTTCCCACAGCAGGGTTATTACATTTAAGTTTACTGCATTGACAGCAGCTATATTGTTATACATTATTTATAGTTATAAAATTAAATTTAATGATGATTTAAGTATACACAATCACACACAATTATACAGGGTTTGTGTAGTAACTGTGACCATCGGCAAACAAAAAGCAGGAGATTCTGGAATCAAGTTGCCAGTGATTTAATGAATTGTTACATAATCTACTAATCCTCTCCCAAGCTGTATGTGTGGCACATTACACAGCAGCACAGATTACACCCAGGATTACACACACTTAGGACCCTGTGCCTTCTAAAGCTTTTTCAAACTGTTAACTCACCAGTAAAAGGTTAGTAGATGCAAATGTAAATCTTATGAAAGAATGTTATGTACAAAGGCATGAAACCAAAATGTAATGAAATATTCTGTTTCTCAGTTAATTAAAGGTAGAGGTAGGATCCTCACACTTGGGAAATTTACTGCAAAAAGCAGCAACACAGCCATTCTGCCTGAAATAATTAAAAAGAGTAGAGTGTGTGCTTGGATTTATTTATTTTTTTTTTGTAATTGAATTCTCAATGAGCATGGAGACAATGATTAACATAAAATTTAGATGTTACAAAGTGTAAAAAATGTTTGATCAAAACATAATCTTACCATTAGGATATGGTGTCTCACATAGTGTTAGAAAGTCTACTATGGGATAATCCATCTCCAGCACAGCAATACTTTTTCCATGCATAACTGTCAGACATGGCCTCCGTCCTACCGTGTCATAGGACAGACCTCCAGAGAATATGATAAAAGGGTCCCTGAATAGAAAGACACAACAGGCACAGACAGGAGAGTTTGTCAAACCTTTGTTCATGAATTGTAGTTTCATAAAACTAAGACAAAAAGTCATGGAAACCTTTGGAGCAGCAAATCAGAGTAGCAAAAACATCATTCAGAGGGGTTGCATTGTAAATTTGAAGTCTTATGAAATGTGTTCTACTGTATCAAGTTTTAACCAATAATATTTGTTATACCTCTAGTCATGAGATTTATTAATGCGAGCTTCTAAAAAAGCAACAAAATAAATCCTATTTATTTTATTTATTTTTCCTATTCCTATTTGTGGAAGGCAAATAACTAAATATATGTATAGTGTCTCCTCTTCCCAGCTTTGGTAAATTAAAAACTATTTGAACTGGAAATCCTCCGATCAATTGCAGATATAGCATCGTAAGTGGATTTAAACAGTTAACGGTACGACAAGAAAGCATTGATATGGTTGGTAAGCTACTGTTTAGTCGAATATCCACATTTCCATGTATTGAAGTTGGAACCTGATGGCAGTTTTGCCTCGATCTTCTACACCTTGTCAGAATGCTCAGAGAACTAAGCAAACGTTTGATTAAAACCTTCTTGTCAATCTTACAATTGGCTGATCCATCAAACCATGTGATGGGTTATACTGATTTTGTGCATGTGTGTGTAGCTAGTTTGCTTCCATCACTCACTTCATTTATTCATATTTCTAACAAAATCATTCAAATAAGACATCTTTTATGCCACAAGCCATGGTATTATTTTTGGACATTAAGGGCTGATGTCAAGGCTGACTAACCTTGAACATTGGTGAAGGAAAACTTTTAATTTTCCCTGAAAATAACCTACTGTAGCAATACACTGTCAGAGGGACATGCAATCCTTCCCCTGCCTCTGTACTTGGGTCCAAAAAGTAAAGTATCTACACACCAAATTTATCCTCTTTGCTCATGGACCAATAGAAAGATGGGTGAATATGCAACAATACAGGTGAGGAATGAGCTGCAACAGAACAAGATGCAAAAGGCTGCGGGTCTAGATGGCATCCACTCCAGTCTTCTCAGATGTTGTGCAGATGAACTATGTGGCATCTTGTGGTACATGTTCAACTTAAGCCTGAGGCTTGGAGAAGCACCACAGCTGTCGATGATCTCTTGTGCTGTACCAGTGCCAAAGATAAAACATCTAAAGGACCTCAGTAGCTACAGATCGGTAGCACTGACTTCACACCTGATCAAGACCCTCAAGCAGTTAGTTTTACACCACCTACGCTCCCTGGTAAAGACTATATTGGATCCACTTTAGTTTGCCTACCATCCTGGGATTGGGGTAAATGATGCCACCATCTTCCTCCTGCTCCAAGCTCCGACTCACCTAGAGAAACCTGGAAGCACTGTGAGGATCAGGTTCTTTGATTTTTCAAGTGCTATTAACACTGTCCAGCCATGACTCATAAGGGACAAGCTGGTGTTTTCAGGAGTGGACCAGCACATGTCTAAGTGGATTCTGGACTACCTCACTGGCCGTCCACAGTATGTAAGGGCACAGGGCTGTGTCTCAGATAGGTTGGTTTGCAGTACAGGGGTCCCACAGGGAACAGTGCTGGCACCGTTCCTCTTCACCCTTTATACTACAGATTTCTCCAACTCTGCACGCCGCCACTTCCAGAAGGTCTCTGGCGATTCTGCCGTAGTTGGTCTCATCACAAGTGGGGACGATTACAGGGAGTGGACCCAGAACTTTGTGGTCTGGTGCCAGCAGAACCACATTTTGATTAATGCAGGGAAAACCAAGTGGTTAGAGGTGGATTTTCGCAGAAGCGGATCCACTGACACCGGTGAACACCCAGCAAAGTGGACATTGCGATAGTGGACTCTTATAAGTACCTAGGTGTTCACCTGAATAACAAACTGGACTGGACTCAACACTGAGGCTCTGCATAAGAAAGGTCAGAGCAGACTCTTCCTGCTGAGGAGACTGAGGTCTGTTGAGTGCAGGGGGCGCTCCTAGAGACCTTCTATGACTGTTGTCACATCAGCCACTTTCTATGGAGCTGTCTGCTGGAGCAGTGGCTTATATGTAGCTGAGAGAAAGCGGCTGGATAAGCTGATCAGGAAGGCGAGCTCTGTGATTGGATGCCCTCTGGACTCAGTGCAGGAGGTGGGAAAAAAACGATCCTAACTAAATTAACATCTGTTGGATAATGTCTCCCACTCCATGAATGAAGCTTGATTCACACCCTCATTTGTTATCCTAACAAACACCCAGTTGGGCGTGTGTTCAAAAGACAATATATGATGGTTGGAAAGTTTCTGATTAAATGAAATATTAGCCCCTCCACCCATACCCTCCCTGGGCTGGGCATTGAATATAAAGTTATTGTATAATTTTTAGACATACATCAGCAAAGCTGATGTATCTGTATACATAAAGCTGTATACATCATTTATTATGAGACATTTCATATACCCACACATTCACCCCTTTAACCTATAACATAACCTTGCTTTAGAGGTCAGCTTATGTTTATGTTTAACAAATTAAACTCATATTATCAAGCAGTTGTATAAAGTGGATATTGTAAATATTTATTTTCATTTGGTTTAGAACAAGCAACTCAATGGTTTTTCTGGCAGGAAAAAACTGTTCTGCCTTCAATATTTTGAAGTACAGCTAAATTTTGCAGCTAGGTAAATGTAGGAGTCATTACTGTCTAAGCAGCTGAATGCAGACTCTACCTCAGCACATGCACATGCAGCATTGTTGTAAAAAAAGAAGCTAGAGTGCTTTTTTCTGTCTCAATTAAAAGCGGTCATATCATATTCCATATGTTTTATTATTTGTGTTTAAATAGTATTTTTATTCGAATGTATAGAAATAAAACACCTAGAGGCTAATGCATAATGCATATACATAGATACAATAAAGTATATTTATTTTTCTCCATGTTCAGCAAATTATGTCACAAGTTAATTGTATTACTGTACTGTACAGTGCTGTACCAAAATCAGCTAAAGACTAAAACTATAGTTTTGACTTTATAGAATAACATATACGAATGCATCACTTTACAGCCTTTAACACCTGACAAGGACCTTCATGTGTTATTTTTCAAGACTGTGTACAATGTGTTTGCAAATTAGACTTGTAAGAGTGAAAAAGAGCCTACCCGTTTCTTGTTGTTTTATATTCCACTTTAAGAATGGGTTTACACGGCTCTGGCTTCTTTCCATCCTTGGGCTGTTTTCCTAAAATAGAACAAACAGAATTACTTTACTCAGCCTATTCTCTGCTTCTTTTTCTTTTCTTGATTCTTCTATTTATTTTTCACCCCATAGTAATATTTGAAAACCAGGAGGCTTTAAAAACAGAGAGAAGCAAGACAAATGCAAGGGTCGGGTGTGCAGAGGGGTTAGGTACGTTTTTTGATTTTGTGGAAACAGTCCATTCTAAATGTTTTTTAATGCAAATAAAAATGAACTTAATTATCATTTTAACTGTAAGTTATTGGAGATGATGGCTGCTGATATTATACAGTGATCATTATTGCAGGACATGCAAGGCAAATGAATTTAAAATCAGGTATTCTTTTATAGATAGATATCAAAAAGGACAATTTAACGAACGCTTAAAAGCTTTACTTAAATCGGTCATTTGAATTTAAATAATTGCCCATTAAATGCCAAAGTAATTATGTATGAAGTAGTAAGAGAAACAACTAATTGAAAAGCTAATTTGGTAAAAACCTTCATTTCTCTGCATGCAAAAACTGTTTAAGAAACAACCATTTTTCTTTGTTTTAATTAATGTCCTTATGCTTGTCTAGACTCTTCTGTTCTTTAAATAATTGGGACTCCTAAACAGCCTGTCCTTTTCTTTTGCTCTTTCATCCTGACACTGTCAAACTGTAGGGAAGTAGTTAGATCCATCTCTACCGTATATGACTATTGTTAAGGCAGAAGTATGTACTAAAACATCAAAAGAGTAGACTTGCTTTCGAATAACATAAATAGAGCCCCAGTAGTAAAGGTCATGTAGCGTATTAAGGCATAAGATAAAGCAAACACTTAATATTCCTGTTTTATGTAAAAGGAGAGGAAATAATAGAAGAGAATTTTTTTTTTTTTTTATGATAAGGAAAAGGTCATTTGTACAAATTTCTATTACAAGAGTTATAGGCAACAAGTTAATTGTGCAACTCTATCACATCAGGACCGTCAAGGTTTTCAGATGTGTGGACCCAGAAATGAAACACAAAAATTAAGCTATGGCATTCATATTTACTAATATCATAAAATACTCAAATAAATAGGCTGTTACAATAAAAATTATGCTGCCTGCATTATCAGAGGGGGGTTAATGCTGTAATGTTATTGAAACAATTAGAAATCTGTCTGCTCTCATGTAGAAACTTACATAATAGTAATGACAAAATGTGTGGTTTTTGTTTTTAGTTTCAGGATAACTGCTCTCAGATGCAGGACAGACCATGGTCTCTTTTTTCTAAGCTTTAATTAAAATACACATACAATAAACTAGCAAAACATGCAACATACAGGTGCTGGTCATAAAATTAGAATATCATGAAAAAGTAGATTGATTTCAGTAATTCCATTTAAAAAGTGAAACTTGTATATTATATTCATACATTACATACAAACTCATATATTTCAGATGTTTATTTTGTTTAATTTTGATGATTACAAATGACAACAAATGAAAATCTCAAATTCATCATATCAGAAAATTAGAATATTGTGAAAAGGTTCAAAATTGATGGCCCCTGGTGCCACACTCTAATCAGCTAATTAACTCAAACCACCTGCAAAAGCCTTTAAATGGTCTTTCAGTCTAGTTCTATAGGCTACACAATCATGGGGAAGACTGCTGACTTGACAGTTGTCCAAAAGACGACCATCGACACCTTGCACAAGGAGGGCAAGACACAAAAGGTCATTGCTAAAGAGGCTGGCGGTTCACAGAGCTCAGTGTCCAAGCACATTAATAGAGAGGCGAAGGGAAGGAAAAGATGTGGTCGAAAAAAGTGTACAAGCAAGAGAGATAACCGCACCCTGGAGAGGATTGTGAAACAAAACCCATTCAAAAATGTGGGGGAGATTCACAAAGAGTGGACTGCAGCTGGAGTGAGTGCTTCAAGAACCACCACACACAGACGTATGAAAGACATGGGTTTCTGCTGTCGCATTCCTTGTGTCAAGCCACTCTTGAACCACAGACAGCGTCAGAAGCGTCTTGCCTGGGCTAAAGAGAAACAGGACTGGACTGCTGGTGAGTGGTCCAAAGTCATGTTCTCTGATGAAAGTAAATTTTGCATTTCCTTTGGAAATCAAGGTCCCAGAGTCTGGAGGAAAAGAAGAGAGGCACTTCATCCACGTTGCTTGAAGTCCAGTGTAAAGTTTCCACAGTCAGTGATGGTTTGGGGTGCCATGTCATCTGCTGGTGTTGGTCCATTGTGTTTTCTGAGGTCCAGGGTCAACGCAGCCACATACCAGGAAGTTTTAGAGCACTTCATGCTTCCTGCAGCTTACCAACTTTTTGGAGATGCAGATTTCATTTTCCAACAGGACTTGGCACCTGCACACAGTGCCAAAGCTACCAGTACCTGGTTGAAGGACCATGGTATCCCTGTTCTTAATTGGCCAGCAAACTCTCCTGACCTTAACCCCATAGAAAATCTATGGGGTATTGTGAAGAAGAAGATGCAATACACCAGACCCAACAATTCAGAAGAGCTAAAAGCCACTATTAGAGCAACCTGGGCTATCATAACACCTGAGCAGTGCCACAGACTGATCGACTCCATGCCACGCCGCATTGCTGCAGTAATACAGGCCAAAGGAGGCCCAACTAAATACTGAGTGCTGTACATGCTCATACTTTTCATGTTCATACTTTTCAGTTGGCCAACATTTCTATAAATCCTTTGTTTTTATTGGTCTTCAGTAATATTCTAATTTTCTGATATGATGAATTTGAGATTTTCATTTGTTGTCATTTGTAATCATCAAAATTAAACAAAATAAACATCTGAAATATATGAGTTTGTATGTAATGTATGAATATAATATACAAGTTTCACTTTTTAAATGGAATTACTGAAATCAATCTACTTTTTCATGATATTCTAATTTTATGACCAGCACCTGTAATTACCCCTCTATAGAGGCCGTATTTCCAGAAAAACCTTTTAAATTAAAAATGTTTTAATTTTTAACTTTACCAATTAATATTTTTAGCATAAATGAATGACATTGGTCTTCTAAATGTTGGTAAATTGGAAAAATAGAGCAATAAACATAGTGGGGTATGAGTCGGGGATAGCATTGTTTTTTAACATGTTGCAGACCTCATATTTTTATAAAACAAAATATCTCTTTAAATAAATAAAATGTTTATTTTGAGGTCCCAGCTCTGCTAACCTTGTTTGCCTTGCTAACCCCAGGTTTCTAATCAGCCAACACCAAAGAGCATCTCATATAAATAATATATCAAACAAATCTATTGAGCTGTGTAATTGGACTGTGCTTTAGCATGCCTTCACCTGCTTACCATGTGGTGTGATTGTCTGTATGGGTTTTCCTTGGCCTCTGATGTTCCATATGGTCAGAGTTCCATCTGAGTGACTGCAAATAAACTGCTTGCCCTCATGATGCCATGCAACTGAATGGATAGCCTAGGAGATTACAAACAGGAAGGCAGAGAAGATGGAGGGGTTCAGGGAAAGGGGTTGAACAGGATAAGAACATCATGTGCCACCATGCCTGTAACACCACACGTCTGCAGTAGCGAAGCCACACGGTACATGCTACTTGTAAGTGGTTTAAAGGCCTGTGACTGTGAGCTCATGGACAGATGGCAGAAGCAAGATAAATGAATCCCGAATCTTCTGAATTTTTATTTTAGTATTTTACAAAAGACTATTTTAGGAGCATTTTTTATTATAATGCTGAGAAAAAAAAACAAGAAAAAAAAAGATCCTTGAACCTGTCAAGAGTTCCAGATCGGATAAAATATGATTAAAGCGAGGTATGTATTTATGACTATTTATTGGGTATGCAAGAAATGTTAAACTCTAGTAAAAAGATAAACTCTTAAGCATTATTTCAGTGTTAAAACTCCAAGTTTGAAACTCAGCAATTATTAAATTTATGAAACAGACGTGCAAATTAGCTATACACAGTAGATTGAAAGAAAATGAATATACTAAAATCATGTTTTTTTTTCAGACTAAATACTGTAAGATGTATTGGCAGTGTCAAGTGGTCTTTAACTAATCAGTATCCTGAAATAAAGTATTCAGCCTCAATTAAAAAATAGATAATCTCACAATAAAAGCTCTTCACAATAAAAGCTCTTAAAATCTTATTTGTAAATAATAGATAGCTATAGAATCAAAGTTTTCAATGTTTGTCTGACCTTGAAATTTTGAATCCATTTTAACTGTTTTTCTTTAGGTTTTATAAAGACATACCCTGATTGACACAAATCTTTTTGACAACTAGGGTAGTTAGCTGATATTCTAAAGCTTTCCCTTATCATAAAGCACTTAGAGTTTCCCTTTTTCTTTTATATGAAGATTTGTTGCGCAGTAATATTAAGACATGATGAGTAACTGCTCTGATATGTTTTTGGGCTGATGACGCTGACATGGTACAAGTGGTGGGTTCAGTGAGCTGCAGCCAAGGAAGAAGGATAGGCTTGTCATAAATTTGCCACAAATGATTCATTGAGGTTCTGTGCCAAATGGCATTGATGTAATCGTGTAGGTGTCCTAAATAAAGTGTGAAGATGTTTCCCATTTTGCTAAATATAATTAAGCTCCATGCTTTTGAAATAATGAGAGTTACATTGTTGAATAACTTGTTTCTTCAAACATTTAGACCTTATTATATTTGGAAATTCAAATAAAGATTACACTGGGAATTACAAAAACTCTAAAGATGTTCCTTTTCACTTTGTTTCTAAAAGGTTTCCGTGTATTGAAATTAAAAAATTATCTGTAGAGTAAGACAAAACTGTCAAACCTAAGAATCATCAGAAGTCACATCAATGAAAAATATATAAAAAAAATATTAAGTAAATATTATTTAAGAAAAGGCAGAAAATGAATAGAGCTTATGAAAAAAAACATATTTCCTGACCAAGATCCTTCATTTACACAATTAATGATGTTCTGACTGCTACAAACCTTGTAAAAATCTGTTGATTTTGACAGTCCCAACAGTCCCCAATCCACTATGCCTAATTAGAAAATGAGCAGGGTAATTAAAACACATGGCGCTCATCAAATGAAACAATACCAATTAAAAATACTAATTTTATGATTTATCACATTAGGCCCATTTCCACAGATTGATCTTTAGGGAAGAGACAAGAAAGTCAACACACATTATAGGCAGAGGAGAGCATCATGCACTTACACACACCCACACACGATCACCCTGCCCCCCCCCCCACAACCACCACCACACACACACACACTCGTTTTGCCATCGTAGTGAGGACCATGTGTTGACTCCCATTGACTTCCATTGGTTTTCAGTCATTTTCAACCCTTTCTATGTCCTAAACCTAGAACTAACACTAAACCTAACCATTGCCAATGCCTACCTAACCCTAACCAAACTGACACCTTACCCCTAAACCTAACCATTGCCAATGCCTACCTACTGTAACCCTAACCAAATTGACACCTTACCCCTAAACCTAACCATTGCCAATGCCTACCTACTGTAACCCTAACCCTAACCAAATTGACACCTTACCCCTAAACCTAACCATTAGCAAAATAGCATGTGAGGACCGGCAAAATGTCCTCACTTTGCAACAACTGGTTCTCAATTTGATGGTGAAATTGGGAAAATTGTCCTCACTCTGAGGTCTAGACAGGTACACACACACACACACATACACACACACACACACACACACAGTTACAGTGAAGCCAATAACAAGCACACAAATTAATACTGTGGGATGAAACCAGATGCAAGGCATATGTATGTCACAGCCTCAGCTGTAGAACAATCTGCCAGCAATGTGTCATAATGGGACCAGTAGGAGCTCTAAACTACCACATCTTTTTCAGTCGCATCAGAGTTCATTGCCCTGACAAAATAAAAGTACCTAAAAAGTAAAAAGACTTATTTGCTTTTAAAGTCTTTTTAATCAGGCAGACACGATAATAGTCTTATAGTAGGAGTCCTTTATTTTACAGAGCTTAAGTCTAAAGTAGTTTTTTAAAAGTTCTGGATACATTTCTGCTGACTGATCACATTTATTTTTATTAGGGTTTAAAAAAAATTCTCACCTGTTAAAATATGCACAAACACCAGCACTTCACACGCCATAACTATCCTCAAAACGGTTTCTGCTTGTCAGCTCCGCACACACGCGTGCATTAGTGTGTACTGTACGGGTTTATTCTCTAGCGTCCCGTATCGCCTCTTGACAGCTCAGGATGTCGTTGTGCAGCCCTGCCAGGAAAACGCTTCCCATAATCTCCCTCATTCAGGAGCAAGAGCAGATAAGTAAGAAATCAGACAGTCAAACAATCTATCTGCTTGCTAGAGGTCAATTGCAAAGTGGAATCGAACCTGTCATGGCCCCACACACTTTATTAATGTATTCGTAAATTTTGCTAAATCTGGTTAGTAAAAAATATTACTAGTATCAACATATAAACCTTCAAGATGACTTGCAAAACTACTTATGCAAACTCGGCCAGAATCCTTATGTTGTTATGCAGGGAGCGCAGATAAGGATTTTAACACGATGAATGAACAGTCTTAGTAATAGAATATGGTAATATGGCGCCACTGAGTTTTATTCAGCACTTGACTATATTAGCATTAGTTTATGAAAAGAGTGCAGTGATAGGCTAAGCCCAATAAATATAAACATAATTTTATCACCTGGTTTACAAATGCTTGTATCTCTGTTACACTAAAACTCTGATTTCTCTGTCACTTCCAAATGCTTAGGTCAGATAAATGTAAATGTGATCTAGAGATTAGTCGGTTATGAATTTTGGTATTCCACTACAACCACCTTTTACAAACCTTTTTCTCCTGGCTATTCAATCTCATGACATTTTTTCTTTATGTTTTTATTGTGAATCAGTTTAATTTACTTTAGTCATTAAATTAATTGGAGCTACAAAAATGATTAGGAAAAGAATGTATACGTGAAATATAAAGGTAAAACTGCAAATGTAAAGAAGTTTCTTGTCAAGTTGTGATTACACACTTGTCCTTAATAAGACCTCCACGTAGTGTTTGGAAGTTTTTGCTCGCACAAGTGGAGCAGTACGGCTATCACTATAGTATTCCTCTAGATACAGGGAGTATTACAGATTTTATGGACACTGCAATGTAAGTAGAACAGGAAAGGAAAAACAGATGAAAGATGAAAGAGGAGTTAAATGGCGATAACGATAAAACACCTTCAGTCTGCTTTATCACCTGCAAAGAGATGTAAAAAGAACAGCAAAAACAACAGATATAATATAAAAGACACAATAAAGTAACACCTTGATACTATAAGTAGTATTATTTAATCTGACATGTATATTGTGGTAGCTGAAGATAAGAATATGGGCTTTCTATATGGAAGTGAATCTCTAAGTACATGGAACCAAGTTGTTTGTGAGAGTGCACTTGTGCATGTAAAGTTTATCCAAAGGAAAAATGCTCAATAG
Organism: Cyprinodon tularosa; assembly: GCF_016077235.1. Taxonomy (NCBI): domain Eukaryota; kingdom Metazoa; phylum Chordata; class Actinopteri; order Cyprinodontiformes; family Cyprinodontidae; genus Cyprinodon; species Cyprinodon tularosa. The sequence goes on along the minus strand of NW_024039261.1, from coordinate 409,960 downwards.
TGGTTGTGAAGAGCCAAAGATTCGCCCCTCCTGTGAACAGAGGCATGTGCCGGGGGACCCAAAGCCCCAGACACCCAAAGGGACCCCAAGTGCAAAGGTGCCCAGGAGGGGCCAACCCAGAAAATCTGCCTCCCCACGACGGGAGGAGGATAGACGGCGCCGAGGAAAGCCTCCAGCCGCTGCAATGTTGGAGCCCCCAGGACCCAAGGCCCCCGGGGGGCACAAAACATAACTAACTTGAGTGAGAAGAACCTGTTAAGTTTAGCTCCAAATGTCTGGACAAAGAGTAGAGAGGTACAGTTAAGGTCTGTTGTTAGATCTCCACAGTAAGATATAATAAAGAGAGCCATGTTACCTGCTGCGCTTTCTTATCAGGTCCATGTTAAACCTATTCGTCTGGATATCTTAGATTTATGTCTTTCTCTTCTAACAATCAGAAGGAAGCATCAAATGCCACACTAGAAATAACTGATAATGCATTTTTGATGATTTTGCAAATTTTACCCTAAATTTGGCTCAAAAGGAAAGGTGACCTTGGAACTATTTGAAATTACCTATAAATTAAAAATGAATGTTAAGTTTTATAGGGATGTTAATTTATTTTCCAACAGGACTTGGCATCCACTCACACTTCAAACACTATTAATATCCAGTTTAATAACCATGGTGTCATTGTGTTGATTGGAGTATTGCCGAGAAGAAAACGAGAGAAGTCAAAGGAAGGAAAGAAGCTGACCCAAAGGTAGCTATTAAAGCAACCGAGATTTCCCTAAATAGAGCCACAGGCTGATCACCCTAATGCAGCGCCTCAGTGATTCATGCAAAAGGGAAACTTGACCAGATATTAAACAGATATATACTACCTCAATGAATCAGATGAGTAAGCGTTTAAAAAAACCCACAAAAAAAAAAAACAGTTGCAGCAATTGTTTCTGCATCTGGGCTGCATTTTTTATGTTATCATAAGTTATATTTAATATATAGCTTTATTAAGTCATGCTGATATGGATTAGACACTGTCACCACAAGGAAACAGGAAAACAAATACATGGCCACACACACAGACACACACGCCTGTAGTCTCCCTATTTACATACACACTCTAGAATTCATGGTTTTTCATATTCTGTAGTCCAAAATCACCCAAATTAAGAGTCATCTCAATTGGCCAATTAAGAAGTTTGTTACACCAACAAGGAATTTGACTTTGGTTTTCATCACTCAATATTATTTACAGTTTCCATTAAAAGAAATAAAAAAATCAGGACACAGTGGTAGTACGCGTGTGTGACAATAACTTTTTTTATAGCTATTTTTATTTACACTTATAAAGGGGAAGAAAGGAGGTAATACTGCAGCTTGATTTTTTGATTTCCAGCAGTGAAGCTGAGAGGCATTCATTATGTTAATGAATATGCTTGAAGTCTAATAGTCGAAACATACCACTGTGTGTATTGAGTCAATTTAATATACATTTTACTCTGCAAAAACGATCTAGAAATACGTAAACTTTCTTAAATTAAGTGTTTTTTGTCAATGGAATTGGATTTTATACTATATAAAATAAGATAATTGGATAATATGCACTTGCAATAAGACAATGCAATAGTTTTTTTCTTATTTTATATGTAATTGTCTTGTTCAATTAGCAAAGTGCCTCACCTCCTTAATCGAAGAACGAACACACTTATTTTAAGAAAAAATTTTAAATTTTTTGTAGTGTACCCTTTTTGTTTTATATCAATAAATAAACTTACACTAAAATGAAGTTTATAAAATGCAGCTTTAATCAAAATAACAAATCCAGAGGAACATATATTTATCAGTACCTTCCTGATTCTGTAAGTTTAAGCTAAAGAAAGCCCAGAAACACTTTTCACCAAAAATGTTTTAACTAACATAATTATTCCCTTTGTCAATACTGTATATGCTATTCATCGACCCAAAATGTGACTTAATATAGAGTCTTGTCCCCTTAACATACTTGGGTAAATATGTGCATGCAAATATTCATCCATGAAAAGAAAGTCTACAAAAACAAGCTCTCAGGGCAAAATGTCAACACTGATTCCCACTGAGAAATCCATTTTTGCTTTGGAACGTAAAATCCACTTTGGGTCTGTTGTTGAGCTGCTGTTGTTATATAAGCCCTAAATAAAACAATCCCCATTGAGCTCCTTAAGATGGTTTTTGTAATAAAAATATGATTCATCCTCACATCTCATGACTGAAGCGAGGGAAGCGGCTTAGACAGAATTCATCTCAGAACACAACAGAATCTTACATTTTGAGAGTATTGTATCCTTATTAACTGCCTCATCTGAACCAAAAGTGGAACTTAATCCAGAAAGTGATTTTAGATGAAAGGTCAGAAGTTTAGAGTAAAAAAAATAACATGTTCAGCACTACTGATCCCTTCTGATCCCTTCACTTTTTTTTCATATAAATCATATTCTAAGGTTAATAAATTGAAAAAGCAGTGACATTAAATCATATTTGAAAAAGAAATGTGCTGTGTAATGTTATTCTTGGATTTATGTGGAAAGATAAAGCCTTTACAAACAGGAACATTTAGCACAGTGATGACATTCACTGCATTGTTTTGGTTTGGTTTATTTGGTTTTGGTTTGATTTGCAAAATCAGCTTTTGACTCTTTATCTGTCAGGCTTAAAAAAATTATTTAGAAGGAAAAAAGCTTTGGCTTATAAAACCAGACTAAGGTTACCTACATTACAAATAATTGGTGTTTTTGCTTGTATTCACAACCAGCCAGACTGAGTCACTATTCGACATAAGGTTTGAATAAATGGAGGTATCAGTGCCAATCAAAAAGACAGAATTTTTATTTTTACATTAGATTCCACCTGCAATAACGTAATATATTGGATGCTATATATACAAGTAAATAATAAGTACCCTATTGCTGCTTTTTTTTCCACATTAAGATATGTCTCCAAAGACCAATAACTATATGGCTCAAGTTGTCAATTTCAGTTTTAAAGCACAATTAAAAAAGACACAGTTTAAAAAAAGCTAACATTTGTCCAAAGATTGTTTTAGTTTAATATAACGTTAATTGTTTTGCAGGGTTCAAGCAGGTTCTGTGAGTAATAGAGGGTCAATGCCACTTTCTTTTCACCAGCTTTAAAGTAACCTGTCACGATTTGTATGGAGGTTGGTTAAGGACCCAAATGCAGAGACCAGGAGGCAGAGATGAATCTTCTAGATTTTATTAAAAACAGCAGCAGACAACCAAAAATCCAAAATACTAAGAACCAAAAAAAAAAAAAACAAAGCATCAGTGAAAAATCTTGAGGGAAGCCAGACGAGGGAACAAAAAAACAACAACAAGGAACCAGCACTGAATGACTGCAGAGGTGAGGTATATAAGGAGAATAGAACAAAGGGTGGATTAATAAGCTGAATAAGGTGTGAATGGAACTAACTAGAAGGAAGCCAAGGGGAAAGGAAACAAGCACAAGGGGGCAACAGATAGAAACTAAAGACTGCTTAAATATAATGGCAAATAAACCAAAGATCAACAAAACAGAATAACTAATAACTGAAAACTAAAATATCAGAGTCCCAAAAGGGTAGAACCATCACATAACCCTGTTTTCAGCAATCTATTAGGGCCCAATAAGGTGAAATCACTGATTGAAAAGCCTAACGAATAAAAACACATGCAAAATAAAGCCAGCAAATGGTTATCCAACATTAGCAGTGACCTTAACTAACAACATTGTACAATATTATCAACAGTAATTTCTTTTAAAAAAAACAAAAAACTGTTGAAGCATCTCTAAACTTATTGTTTTACCTCTCAAAAAAATAGGTCATGCGATTTGCTTACCTTCACCAACACTGGCTTTTCTGATACTGATACTAAGTAATATATAGAGATATATAATGTATTCATTTAACATACTTTTTAAACTATGTTTAAACTATGTTGAAAAAGTATGTCTCTGAAATGTTTGTTTCTGGTAGAAAAAAAACATGGTAGAAATATGTTGAGCTAGTTCAGCTAGGGGCTAACCTCTCTTCTTTGTTTCACTCTCCTAATTAAAGTAATCAGCTTCATTGCACTAATTCATTATTTAACTTTTCAACATCAAAAGTAATATGCATTATGTTGATTTTGGAATTAAATCAATTATACTAAATAATGCATTCAAATACATAATGCAGCAAAATAAAATTGTGGAGTGCCTGAAGTGTCAGTAAAAAGCTTTCCAGCGGCAGATTTATTCAAGAATATCATACTCATAAGCTCTATCATCAGGTTTAGTTTTGGTAAAAAAATAAAAATAAAAATAAAAGATTACCCAACTAGTCATAAATGTAAATTATTCTTTGTTGTATTCCATTAAATGCTTTTTAGGTTATATAATTTGTGTTTTTCCAAACTAAATCTTCCCCGAAAACATGTCCAGAAGTTTAGTTACAGAATTGGTGTTTACACTCTCTTTATAAATCATAGGCCAACTTCTACCTCATTTACTATATAGGAAATTATAAGACGAGTGTAATCTTCATTGCTATTGAAAAACCAGGGATACACTTCTTTTAAAGTGCATTTGAACAATAAAATAGTAACAATATATATTTCCAGGCTTGAAAGCAAGAAAATGAAAAGTAGAAACAGATATAAGATAGGAAAAAGAGGCTTAAATAAGAGATAAAACCTTCGTTTTTATAGCATGAAGGAAAAAGAGAATAAATGCAAGCACTAAGAAAATGACACAAGTATGAAAAATCTATACAGGATGACAATTTAGAGATACAAGGCAAAGAGTGACCTGTTTTTGGAACTGACAGCAGAATATATGAGTGAGTTTGAACAATAGGTCTATTAAAAGCCTGAAAACGAAAATAATTAAATCCTGCATTCTGTAAGATGAAAAATGTACCAGGAGGCACATGTAAAGACCAGCAGGAAAGGGAGTAAAAATATGATTGTTATATGCACAGACGTAATTTTTTTTTTTTTTTTGGGGGGGGGGGGGGGGGGCACATGTCCCCTGCACTTTTCCATTTGGTCCCCTGCACTTTTTACTGTCCAAAAACGATGTTACGCTACAGTACACCAACACTCATGGAGCACTAGGACCTATCGGGAAAACCACAGCTCAAGCTGAAGCCCGCTTCCCTGAGTTTAGACCATCCACAAGTTACTCTGGAACACAAGAAAAGTTAGTCTTTTCTTATATGATTGGCTGTCACTGCTGTCATTCTGAGAAGCTCACCTTACAAACATCTGATGCACCACTGAATCGGACTCTGATAGGTTGATCACAGCGCTGCTTGAGAACTGTATGGTCGCTAGTCTTTTTCTCTGCTTTCTTGTACATTTAGCTTTTTATTTTTTTATATATATATATATCTTAAATGGAGTTACAGTCTTGGAGAAGACTGTAGGTCAGCAAACAGTCCGTGAGGGAATCTAATACTTTTTGTTGGGCAATTGTTATTTACTTGGGTCACGTAATCTAGAAGGGTTGTAATATCAGATGTATTAATTTACACAAAGATTTGAACCAGTGTCATGTGTTTGTGTGTTTGGTTGTCATACTCGCAGCCGGGATGTCTGAAAGAATCGAGAGAAGCGTAATAGACTTAGACTGACACTCAAGGAACTGTGTAACACCCCCTCCTAAAAAACCCTCACTAGCTCCATAGAGCGGCATATCCACTTCAACATCCTCCTCCGCATTTTAAAGCTTTCAATAATATTGTAAAGTGTATTTTTTTGTTAAAACTGCTAATTAATAAAACATATTATTGTTATATATTATTATTATTACAATAAAAAGAAAAAATACAATCTATAAATGTGATTTTATATATCCAAGCTCATAATAATTGTAAAAGTATTTGTTTTAAATCTACATGGATTGTTGCACACCAATTTGTCCAATTGTTCATGTCATGTATCCATATATTTTGTCAGAAAAGGGATAGCTGAGATACAAGAGAAAGTGGTGGAAACAAACACAGAAGAACTTATAACTATATATATATATATATATATATATATATATATATATATATATATATATATATATATATATATATATATATATATATATATATATATATATATATATATATATATATATATATATATATATATATATATATATATATATATATATATATATATATATATATATATATATATATATATCCCCCACTTCTGGAATCAAAATTTCATCCATGGTGATCCATGAACAATTGTTTATCGCCAAACTAGGTGCAATGTGTTGAGTCAGATGGGACAGAGGAGTCAGGGATCAGAGTGACAGATGCTCTCTGGCTAGCACTTACTGGAAACCCATAGTGCTGATCTGCAGCCAACAATAGACAATCCGCTCAAAGAAACCTAGACGTTTTGCTCTCTCAGCTCTTTAACAGTTTGTAGAACCAACGTTTTGTAACTTTGACTTTATATCTGAACCTCAGCAAAAACAAAAAAACATTTTTGCTTCCTACATTTTGCAGTCTTTTTCCAAATTGTTAAAGCATCAGAAGCTTTCATATACATGTAATGTATTTGCTTATGTAAGAAATAATCTTTTACTCCTGTCTACTTTGAAATATTGTGAAAAAGATGAAGATAAACCATTTACTCGTATTCTGTCTCTCACTTCATAATTTCCTTGATAACTAGCCACCAACATTACTGTAGGTTATTTAAAATTCTAGATTCGGCACTGCTTTGTTTTGCTCTCTTGCTGAAGACAGGAAGCTTCCATGTTCATTTCAGTCAAATACTTTGATTCTCCTCAGCAAGCTTCTGGGCAAACTGGGGTTTAAATACAAACACCCAGCAAGAAAAGAGAATAAAGCTTGAAGAATACACTATAGTTTCGGGAAACAATATTTAAACTTATTTAATTTCACAACCTTGTTTCAATAAGATTCAGAGACCCTGAGATTTGGTTAGTATTTAGTCATGATCTCAAAAAATACTAATAATATCTAATCCATACTGTATTTTGTCAGAGTAATAACATTTTTTATAATGTTTGTTGATGACATAAATGATATTATATCTCTTTTAATTCAATGTATGTATCCAGTGTTGGGCTTTAGTGATCTAAAAAATATATTTTCAGAAGAAAAATTTAGTGCATTTAAATCTGTGTAGTAAAACCTGCAGATTGTTGCTCAGTAGAGTTATAAGCACAACTAAGGCAGAAAGATCTGATTCTGATATTTGAACTGAAATTGCACTTAGGTTTGAAACAAACAACCTTAAAAACAACTCTAGACTTTATTGTTTTGACTTATTTAGACTTATTGTATTGTTTTTATTTAAATATTTGATTGTGAAGATTTTAACTATGGTAGAAATGTTTGTTTTAATTTGGTAAACTGCATAATCCTTTGCACAACAGCGATCTCTACTCAATTTCTTCTACTGAAACAGAGTTCTCCATCTAGTTTTCAGCTTATTTTATTGTCTAAATAATAGATTCTTTGCAAAATAAAATCTTAAGTTGCTGTCTTTTTAACAGTTTGCTAAACTTTTAACTGAGAGCGTTTTTGTGAACCTTAAGATAATTTTTTCTACACAACCCACATCTTAATATAAATTTCATGCTAATACCAAGTCTCATGCTACTCCCTTTAAAAGTCAGCAAAACACATTTTTACATCAGCTGGTTCACAGGGGTAAATTTAGGATACGTAACAGTACGATCTTAACCACAACACCCTAGTGATAAGGAACATCAAAGATCTGCAGGATGGTTTCAGGCAAAATCACTCTACAGATTTAGGATTTTTACATATAATCAATTGTATTTGCCCAAGAGAAATTTATATGCAACATTTTGCAAAAAATAAAAGAACGGGTCGGTATCACTGGAGTTTATCTGCTTCCTATTCAAAGCCATGCTGTGTAAATGCAGAGAAGGAGCACATTTGGGAAATGGAAACCAGCCCTTTTGGGAAATTTCCGTTTAGAGAATGTGACCTTCAGAAGCAGAGGGAGGTGATAAGTTTATCTAAGACATGGGAATGACAGATGAAGAAAACAGAAAGATTTCCTCCGGACATACTTAAAATATGTAATCTTTAGTATGTTTTTTTTAAGTTTAACAGTATCAAAGAGGTCAGCTTATGAGCAAATACAGGTAGACCTTACTTGCAGTCCTCTATGTGGCCAAGGCTTATAAACGAAAAGTCCTGTTCAGATTTTTAGTTCTTGCTAAAGCCACTTAATGAATGAAATGAATGAAATCTCCAAATTATTAGCACACACTTGCCTATTTTCTTCACTCATTTCTCATTAGTAGTCCAGAGTGCTAATCACTCTTATCGCATTGAAAGTAACTCCTGAGCATCTAATGATTAGTGGAAAAAAATCACTGACAAAGAGTTGGCTATTTACCAAGGATGAGGATCAGGATTTGTTTGGTAATCAGTAGCAATTCCAGTTATTTAAGAGTAGACCTTACATACTGCACATTCAGAATTAAAAAGTTGTTAGAATTTTGTTTTAAACTTTATGACTCATGTCAAACATTAATAAACTCGTTCCACAAACTTCTGCATTTTTTTTTCAAGAGAAGTAACCCATTTGTCTGAATGAAACGGCTCAATTAAAGCCAGGCTTGTAGACATCAATTGTACATCTATTAGGCTCTTCTGACAAACCTATAATAAAAACTTTGATCCTGTTTTTATAATGACTGTTGAACCTCAACTCTGTGACTAAATACCTGTTTTTAAGGTCATTTCTATTTTCGGAGCGCTGTTGTGTCCGAAATAGATATAAAATATAATTTTTAAGCCATAAAATCTGGTTTAAGATTGAGATATTGCTTAAATATATCTACAGTATCTCTTGAATAGGACCTGGCTATCTCCAGAGGTGTCAAATAACAAAGTACAAATACTTCGTTACTGTACTTAAGTACACTTTTTAGGTATCTATGCTTTACTCCATTACTTATTTTTCTTCCCACTTCTGAATTCTACTCATTACATTTTCACACAAGTATCTGTATTTTCTATTCCTTAAGTTTTTAAAACAAACGTTAGTCGTTACTCTTGGCTTCGATTTAATGGTTATAAAAATTTATTTCACGGCATGTGTGCCATCCAATGCAGATCATTGGCTCCATCCATTCATATAACGCAAACACTCATTGGTTAGCTATTTGTCAAATTTGTGCTGATGCCAAAGGAAATCATTAGAAGCAAGCAGGTGTTCTTCAAACCGCAAACGTGAATTGTCTATGCCATGCTACAATGTTGAATTCAGAAAAAGATGTTGAAATGTCTGAAAAATCGGACTCAGGCGAGAACGTATCAGGAGATGGAGACCAACAAGACCTCCCTCATCCTTGGCCCTATCTCAAAGAATTTTTCAAAATAGTTGTAAAACTGAGCTTTCAGTTCATATAGTGGAATCTTGCAGTTTTTTTAAAGGTTACCATAGTGGGAAAGAAGCATTCAAATATTCACCCTAGTTAAATAAATGGAGATCGATTGATTTCACTCAGTCGCACTTTATTCATCGTATCTTTGCAAAGAGATATACAGCTAATTACAGACACTTTGGTTAACAGTAAGATGTTATGAATAAACCCTGAGAAAGAATCTGGCTTGTTTTGGGAAGAAGCTATGTCTGGTCTACAAACATCCTCACGCAGAGAATTGAATGGCCTTGCAGGTAAAACAGACTGAGTAAAAAATTTGATAGTGAGTAAATGGGATAAATCAATGTAGGAAATCAAAATTTTCTGACAACAGATTATTTATACTTTTATACTTTAAGTAGTCTTTGGAGCACATACTTTTTCACTTTTACTTGAGTAAAGAGGTCAAGTTGATACTTCAACTTCTACCAGAGTGTTTTCAAACTGCAGCATCTATACTTCTACTTAAGTAACAAATGTGTGTACTTTTGACACCACTGCACACACCTGACTTAAAATGTGAAAATAAACACAATTTCATAGGTAAGCTTTAAACAAATCTATGAAAGAAAAGATTAATTAAATCTTAAATTAAACTTCAATTCCAGCTACTACACATATTGATAAACCACTTACCGGTACTTTATTTGTTAGAAAAGCTCCAAACGCAAAGGTGAAAAAGATCATGAATATGTGATCCATTTTCAAGGTTATAAAAGATACAGTTGGCTTAGTTTATTGCAAAACTGAAAGTATAAATCAGCGAGATTTCCCTACCTCGTCATAAGTGTAGCGGTAGTCTGCCTTCTTGGATTTCAAATCCCACAGGACCACGATTCCAGACTCATATCCAATTATAAGCTGCAGAAGAAGAGCGACAAGCATTCATTGAAACTGGGGGATAGAGAATACCCTCTGATGAGCAGAAACTGAAGTAATACTCTTGACATTCCTGCACAGCATGATAGAAAGTCAGTGTAAGTGAAAACCTGCTTCTCCTGGTTGACAGCTGAAAAGGGAAAAAAAGGCTCACAAAAAGAAGAAAGGGCTGCTTTGATTCTTGACAACCTATTTATAGAAACAATACCTACCCCACTCAGTCTCAGTATGTTAAGATTTTAATATTCGGCACAACTGTCTCAGAATAAAGAAAGAAATCTTTAAATGTTCTGTGACTGTGTGGGCATTATATTTATCTAACACAGCAAACCACATAAACACAGTACATCAATTGAGTACCGAATCCTTTAGAGCTTGATTCCTAACTGGGGGTAGTTTGCATTGCAAGGGGTACATGAAAATATTTTATTTCTTATGTAGTAAAATAGAATAGGGCTGGGATCTGTTTTGCTTTCTGAGGACCCAATTGAAAAATCAAGCAAGCTTCCCAAACAAAAACCTAAACTTATTTTCGGTTTTGTTTGGATTTAGATGATTGCTTAGCTTTAATTTGTTCAAATTGAACAAGTTGAGTTTTTGCATTTTGAGTTTTTGTCCTCTAGTCATGCTGAGATCACATAGAGTTTTACTGAGCGCTTGTTTCTCCCTGAGACTAAACCTTGTTTGTTCTTTGTCAATCGGCAGGAAGCCTTCCTGCAAACTGGACCTTTTTGGACCGCCTCCTCCCAAGTGGGATCAAGTGAGTCATACACTGAGCGACGGATTCCAAACAAGAGGTTTGGATCCAGCCACCTTTGAGAACACTGAGATCTCTCTGAGTAAGGAAGTCATCTTCACCACGACAAGTTCAAGTACCACAGGAAAACTGAGTTGCAACCAGCGGCTACATCATTCCACTCCGTCCGAGTTCTGGGTAAACCCTGTTCCGCCCTCCACCGAATCAAACATTCTCTGGAAGACCAACACACAGACTGAAGTCTAAGTGTCTCTGCTTCTCTGGAAACGTGAGTGGCAACAATTCCTCTCCTTCAAGATTGACAACTCCAATTTCCCACTAAGCCTGAACCTAACAGTCTGTCTTCCCTTCGTCTTCCAGTTTCCGGCTGAGCAGAGTTTGGAGGAACTCTGCACCTAACTCAATATACACTTCAATAAAACCCGTTTAACTTTAATATTGTGTCACTCTGTTTGGCTTCATTGCATGTTGGTCCGAGCCTTAGAAAAAATCATGACAATAGGTAAATTTTGTAAAGTTTTCCACCCCTTTTATTGGGGATTGTACAGTCGGTGTGACGTAGGTGTGTCTCTATTGTTTGTTTGTTCTTTTGCTGTGATCGAGGAAATTTGAACCCCTCTGCTCTTCTGCTTTAAAATGTAAAAACAGCCTTTTTTTTAATATATAAAAAGAGATGTACAATTTTTGGTGTTCCTTTCACTTCCTGTTGTTTCCTTACTGTAGTTGTTTTAAGTTAATGTTTTAAGAATCAGTTTATTTAATAAAGTCCTGTAAATGATCTTGCACCTTTTTACACTAGTGAACATTAACATCAGGGGTGTTGAACTAATTTTAATATCGGGTCCACCGAAATCATCATCTTAAAAGGGCCAGTTGTAGCTGTATAAATAAAACTTTCTCTTATATACAAAGAACACATTGCTATGGTATTATAACTTTACTCCAATGTTTTAAGATTAAGATACTTTCTATTCTTTAAAAGAAAATTTGCCACTTTTTTATTACATGATGTGCTTCTTCTGGTTCTTGAAGGCTGGAGAAATTGCAGTAATGGGTCAGATTACGCCTGTGGACCGTAGGTTTTTGGATTGTACGTTGCTGTACATCCACACATCTCCGGTAGACCTCTCAAAAAGCTTTTAGCTGTTTCCAGAGCCAGGGAAGAAAAAGCCTACAGCTGCAGCTCCAAAGATTTAGAACAGCGTCTCAGTGTCTTTGAGTTTTGTAAGAACTTTATGGGATTTTTAGCTCAATTTAAATATTTATCTTTTTGAACTTGCTTTTAATTCCAGACATGACAATAATTAGACCAGTCCCCTTTCTTATATGCCCGTAATTGCAGATCTAATTGCTTGCCATTGTCAACCTTGCATTATATTGATATTTATGATTTTGTTACTATTTTCAATGCATTTGTTATTCACCTGTACAACACATTGGTTGCCCTTTGGGTTATAAGTGCTTTATAAATAAATACACTAGTGCATAAAAAATCCCAGCTTTGAATAGAGAAACTGCTCAAAAAGAGATTTAAAAATAGGAACTGTATGGCACAATTGCAAACCTAACTAGCTGTTCTCTAGAAAAAACTGAACCAGATAGGGGGAGTGTTAATCAGAAAAGGCAACCGGAAGGTCTTTGCCATTGATACATGAAGGCAGATATCCACAGCTCTTGTGGGTGGAGGGGGTTATGCATTAGAAAATACCAATGGACATTGAAGTAAACACAATGCAACATTTTCACAGAGAAAATGGCGACGGAAGTACCATGATATGGACATGTCTTTAGCTGGGACAGGGAAGCTGGTGAATGCTGCTGGTACAGTAGGTTGAATATTTACATAGCATTGCTGGAGGAACAACTTTAAAAGCCTGCAATCTACCATATACAGTGGCAGAGGTCACCTTTACATCAGAATGCATTAACCTCAGGAAAACATGATGCCTGTGCAAGCCAGGGGGCCGCATAAGGCCACATAAGGTGCTCACTAGTCTGTATCAAGAATAGCTCAACCCACTAGTGAACTGTCTCTATAATATTATTTATTCAGCTGCTCTTTTTTATAATAAAAAAAATTACAACTACTAAAAAGGTAGAAATATATTTATTATACATTATATATATATATTTGTGCTCAAACATTTCACACAAAAAGAAATATGTATATAGGATAAATTGAGACTAGAGCAGGTAGGGAAAGTCAAAAGTGCCAAATATTCAGTGCATTAAAAAGAAATATTTCTATTTCTAATTTCTTAATGTGAAAATTCCAATGTTTTTTGCAAGACATGCAATAAATAAAAATATTTTTATAGTATCTCTTGCTTAACAAATCAAAATTATTCTTGACCGGAAAGTCAGTCATAACTATTTGGATTTGCAAGGGGATTTTCATGTGCTCTAATAAAGGAAGCCAAAAAGGTTATTTATAATTTTTCCTCATAGTGCTGCATTTTTGATAGAATGATGACAGAGAGTATCCGAAGACTTCTCCGAACAGCCAGATGGACAGATCATAAGCACATGTTCATCTTTTTAAGATGCCAAAAACACACTCAAACGAAGAACTAGAGGAGCATGATTCACAACATATTCATAAAGCAAATCTTTGGAAAATGGGCAGGCTACAAAGAGTCTCAAGGAACTGATAAAATATTGAGGTGGATGGGCTTTTCATCAATTTACAAAATTGTGAACAATTCGATAAAAAATTATCCAACAAAAGACTCTTTTTTTTTGTGGTCGTTTTGTCATTCTTTATTAGCTCACCATGGGATAGGTCCCTAAATGTGTTTAAAAATAGCATCAGTTGCCAAAGTATTTAACCGAAACAAAGAGCTGGCAATAGGGAACTTCAAATACAATACAACACACTTGGTTATTGTGATCTGTGATGTAAACATATAGTTCATGTAAGAATATTTTGATATGTCCTCAGTTTACCTTCGTTCTACTTTAATTCCCCATACTAGTCAACAACTGATATAAAAGTAAAATCCAAATTAAGATAACAAACCCCCAATAGTTATAGTATTAAGTGTAGTTTGAGTGCAGAGGGGGTCATAATATGCATAATTATATCAAACCTCTTGGTTGAGGTTGTTGAAGTAGATTTTTCAGGCACAGACTTAAATTTAAAGCACAGTTTATATATTTCCAATTAGTTGTTTTATACACCTGATGTATACATATATATATATATATATATATATATATATATATATATATATATATATATATATATATATATATATATATGAAAACCTAAGTAAGACAATTTTCTTTAAAAGAACAGCATTAATTTTAATTGAGCAGGTAAATGAGACACTTTGCAAATGCAATAAAACAATTTACATTTAGAAAAAAGAAAACAATAACTGCAGTCTCTTATTTCAAGAGCATCATATCTAATTATATTATTGGAAGGGTAAAAATACACATTCTAGGGCAAATACACTAAATTAAAGAAATTTTTACTCATCTTTAGATGTTAGTTTTTGCAGTGCAGTTCTTAAACAAATTGTAATATTTGTTTTGGCTTAATGCCCTGTTGGAACAGCTATTTTCAAAATGTCCAACATCTACATGTTTTGAAATCAAATTTAAACATCATGAGTTTGTAATCTTTCATTATTCTACCCACTTTGTGTAATACATTAGTAGCAGTGATGATAATACCAGAGCTAAGCAATGTTCTTAGGTTGGAAAACCTCTCTTGACTCTTCAAAATATTCGTCTTGTCATTGTGGCCAAAGAGCTCCATCCTCACTTCATCTGTAAAGTTTTCTTAGAAAGGGATTTTAAATTTAGATTTTTTTTTCAAGCTTTTCTGACAATCTGTTTTTTGAAGCAGTAGTTTCTTTCTTGTACAGCACACTGTCAAACTGTCAAAACACTTTAAACATTAACAGGGAGCATCAGTGCATTAGTACCTTAAAGTCTATTAGTGTATGAAAACTGAGTTTAGGTGAGTATGACTATTTCATCACTGAAAAAAAATATAGACAAAAATGTTGTTTACCTTTCCCTCATCCATAGGGTTATCACTTATGTGGACAACTGGCCCAGGGTGGGTCTTGGAGGAACTTATGAGAGACAAAAAGACAGAACAGAAAATGTGTTTTATCATTTTTGAGCTTCAATAAACAAAGCAAAAATAAATGCATCAACAGCTCTGTGTGATAATCCAAGCCCCCTCACAGATTCCTTGTTTTAGTTTATTCAATCAAACAAATGTTTTAGACAATCAAACAAATTATAAAATGAATTTAAAGTGGACTTGGTTTTCAAATCTTGAAAACCAAGTCCAGGGGATATTTTTTGAATTTTTACGGAATGAATTTAAAGTGATTATTTCTATTATTAAGATACAAACAGCTATCTCAAACATCCTGCTCCGATACATGTCCATGCTACTTACTATGTAAATCTGTTAAGTGAAAGCTATTATTCAAATTACGGTATTTGGGTGAGAAAAACTGAAAATAAAACTGATTATGTGTTTTTCTTCTTTCACCTTTAAGGATTATAAAAGAATGTGACTGTTGTTAAACTCCTAGATGAGCGTTCCTGGGCGAAGAGAACACTGCTGCTCAGCCCAAGGTGAAAAAAAGGCAGCTGAAAGACTTGAAATCACCAAAGGTTGTGATAAATGACTGTGTCAGTTCCTAGTGGCTGTGTGTATGTGGATTTATGCTTCTGTTAATTTGCATGTCTGTGGAGGAAGACCAAAAGGCCTCCTCTCTTGTCCTTCTGTCCGTGTCTTACCCTCCAGACAGCTTTGTGTCAAATCTCCTCTTTCAGAAATTTTCTGACCTCCTTTATGAGGTGAGATGGGAAGGTCGCTGGTGAAAAACACTGATTGTTGTTGGAGTTAAAGCATAACCTTTTTACCACAGAGCAAGAGTAGAGATACCTGACAAGAAAAGAGGGGCACATCTAAACGTGAAAACAAAAAACAGGTGAGAACAGGTGGACACCTTGTTCTTGTCCTCTTTCTAACAGTCCACAATGTCTTTGCAAAATGAAAATCTGGAAGTGACAGGATGGATGTTCTGATACTAATATTATACTAATAGTAGCACTGATTATTTATCATAATTTATTATTATTAAGTGGTCAAATATCAGTTGATCACATTTTCTATTTGTTAATTTTAATTCACAGCATTGAGGATTTTTTTTATTTATACATATATGAAATAAAATGACTGACAAAAAAGGGGAAAAATATGCAAAGCTAAATATTTCAAACTGTTGTCATAGGAAAAAAAAATATTTCATGGTCACTGAGCAACTTTAATCAAACCTCATTTTGAAAACTTTAATTTCAAAACCTAAAGGTACACTACCTAAAAGAATTTCCAATTTAATCTTCAATGCACCCATAATATAACATTGATGATTGCAATTCCTTTTATAATTATTCCTTTATTGCTTACAGATCTGTCTGCCGTAAGCATCCTTAATTCTTCACATTAGGGGCAGAGTCTCGATAAATAAAGAGTTGTTTAATGTACAGTATGAAGCGCTACAGTTAGGTACTGATTTAGTAAAATAAAAATACATCAAGAGTACATTTTTAAACAATCAGGTTTTAATAGTATGTAGAACAGTTAGTAAATAATATAGTAGCACTCTGCCTGTATGTCCTATGAACTAAAATGAGTGACCTGCACTCCAAATATTAAAGGTTGAGGTTAAAAGTTCAAAATGATAAAACAGTCTCTTTGCAATACTCGGATCAAAATATAATTTATTTTTGGTATGTCTGTCATTCGCAGCCAGATATATGTCAAAGAAAACAGTTATATTGATATTCCTCCCGCAGAAACAAATTTTACACAAAAGAGTATTGTTAGTCTAGGACAGTAACCTACTTTGCTGAGTTATGAAAAAAAAAAAAAAACAACGTAGAAACAGATTGTAACTACAGTTCATCTACTTTCGTGCTCAATAGTATTCTTTTCAAACAAGTAATGAAAAAATAAATAAGCTACGAATCACACATTACAAACTTCACAGATTGCTGCTGTTTCAGATTTGCTGATCCAAATGGTCCCAGTCACCAGTAGATTTATTTTTGGATTCTCATATTAAACAAAAAAAAAAAAAGGAGAGTGACAGAAACCAGAGTGTAATGATCAATACTTCTTTTGAATATGATATGTATTGGAAGAATTTATCAATAAAATCATCAGACAAAAAAGAAACACATTTTCCATTGAGTTTATCTTCCATGCACTGTTTCCCATGTGCTTGCCTGTTTATTAGAAAGTAACAGTTAGTGGGCAGGCAGACAGTCAGTTCTGTCTATATTTAGCCTGTTAGTACTGGAGCCTTATTACCTAAGCTCTGTTGCAGTAGGATCTCTTGACGTGTCTAATACCCCTTTTACTGCCTGTCTGTGAGCTAAAAGCTATTCACACTTAGATGAACATCCACAATTATAAATCTTCATGCTACTCTGTATCATGACTTATACGAGCACTTTAACAATTGCAAACAACAACAACATTAGCATAAACAGTGGATGCTCTCCTAATGTAAATTAAAATCCACCTTTCATGTGCCATCGTATTTAATGACTTCACCTAATCATTGCTTTTCTGTCTATAAAATTCAGATTAAATTGTTTATAGCCCATAAATCTAGCATGGACACTTTTGCAAAGTCTCCAAATACACATTCAGGTTTGGAGATAAAGGAATCACCATGGCAACAGAGACAGGATGGGCAGGGTGCACATAGGCTCCCAAAAAAAACCCATCTGTACTCTGCCACGAGTACACTGACACACCCATACACAAGGAAAGATGTCAAAATATGTTTGACTTCATACATACACACCTGCCTGCATATAGTTGCATGTGTGCATCCCATTATTCTTATGGTGCTTTTGCATTTATCAAATTCATGTCTGTTCAGCTGCTTATTCAATGCTCTTCATTCCATGCAATACAGAGACGTGCTGATGAGGGCTTGAGTTAAACCGAATATCTTGTGGCAATTACAACCTTAGTATGTTTTTGGTTCATCCACTCATCTTTTTGTAAACCTATGCTGCAGCAAAAGCCATCTGAGTATCACCACTGACCAGCCATGTTTTTAGTGTAGTAAAGATACTGGGCAATGGGCAAAGCAAAGCAACTTCTTGTTTAAAGGATCTCTACTTTTAGTGAGTTTTAGGACTGAAATTTTTTCTTTCCATTTTTTCTAACATTAACAGAGCAGGATAACAAAACAGGACAAAACAGACGAAGAAACAAAACAGAGGTTTGAATGGAAAAGGTTTTAATCAAAAGTCAGTAATTTGTGATTTGTAATTTACCCACCATTGTTTCAAAGTTGTTCTTTTATTTCCTATTGTAGAACTCGAGTGTTAGAGCCACTATAAATGGATTATAGAAGTTAAATAGTTTTTTGTTTCATATTTCATGGAGACTTTCAATATCTATTCACAAATAGACGAAAATGTTCAAGAAATAGAAGCATAAAAAGAAGAACCCATTTACAATAGCTGCTAGCCAATAAGTAAGAAAATGGAGGAAATTAAAAGGGAACCAACACATGAAATGCCTGAAGTCAACATGCTCATATAAACTATGTGTCACAGTAAGCTGTGAGCATTTGTCACTTTGGACCCACTTCATGACTTTTTGTAGCTAGCAACCATTTACTGAAGCTGAATCATATTTAACACACATGCAGTCACACAAAAGCCCTCAGGCACAGATCTTAAGGCACTTTTACTTGTATAGCAATGTGTATTTATGATATTTAAAAGTTCACCGTGTGTTTACATTCTGGTCCATTTTTTTTTGTAGCAAAGTAGGAACAGAAGATTGAGTCAAAAAAGCGGTTTTGGCTTGGTTAAGCAATGCCAGGCCCCCAGCTAAATTTTCCAGCAACTGCTGCTTTTCTCCAAATAGAAGAGCCCAGGGGGCACTGACGCTGGAACCCACTACCTTCTGGCTATTTAAGCAGTCACAGGAGTACAATGTTGCAATGGGCAGGGTGTTGAATATAAAACTGTTCATGCAAGAGGCAGGAGGCCCGTTTTGAAGGAATTATATTTATATATATTTTTGTAGAAAAAAAAAATATATTTTTGAAAACATTGTTGCTTAAAAATTAAAAGTAAAAAAAAAAGACAAAACACGGAGCATTAAAAACAAAAAGTTTTGACTTGATGGAGTTCTTGGCTTCATTGGTGGTGGCCAGGGAGTTGGAAACTCAGTGAAAACCTTCCAGGTTATGTCGATAATTTGTGTTAATGAATGAAGGACAAAATTTAAGCTTTTTAACATAACTTTTAAAGGGTGTTTAGAATTAAGTCAAAATAAACTGATGCATAGAAAATACTTTGCAAGAGGCGATTTTCTGGGATGCATAAAGCACATGTTAAGGGATGATATAGGCTGGGAAGGGGCAATGCTTCAGAGGATAATAGAGGCTACTGTAAGTCTTGCCTTTACCAATTTGAGCTTTGAGATTTTTTTTAAATGTTAGCAGACTTTCGAAAATCTCTGTTAAGATAGGGATCTACATTCTCTATGAACAACATAGTGTTTTAAATTGAAAGTGATCCTTACTGCGCTAGAGGCTAATATGATGGACTCAAATGTTATAATTTTGTTTTACAATGAATTCTCTGTGATACACAGTATGATGTTGTTTTTGCTCCTTTGAAGACTTTAAAACAATTTCTTGAAGTTGTTCTAATATCTAATTATATATACAAAAATTCAAAAAAATATTATACCACTTGTAATTGACACCGCAAGCATAGCTTCTATTACAATTACATGAATATACTCATAAAATAAACAGGTGCTAGTTTGCTTAGCCATGTTTCCTCAATGAAACCGCTACAGGAGTGACTACTGTCATTAAACTATACTCATCTCCCATAAAAAGCACCCCTGGATCAGTGTTTGTGTGTTCCTTTTGTTTGCACAGGTATACACAGGATACACAGGTACAGCGGCGTAGGAAGCGGGGGGGACGGGGGGGACATGTCCCCCCCAATATAAAAGCAAGGTGGATATGTCCCCCCCCAAAAATTGTACCGCAAAATATTAGATTTTGACAATTTTTTTAACTATCGTGCTTTTATTTTGAAGGCGCAGCATAGCGTTACGTCACTGTACTCCCCCTCCCCTCTGTGAACTGTTGAGTGTTTGAGCTCTCAGAGGGAAACAGCGATACAGAAAGTCAGAAACTTGTGAATGAGGTAAAATGGTCGGTCGGGAATGCTGCTATGAATATTGCTCATTTATAACGTCTTGTTGTCAGTTCATTTTCATATATAGAAACTGAATCTTTTTGCTTTAGGCATCTTAGTCTTGTAGGAAGAGGATTAGGGCCACTGAAAAAAGTAAACTGATTTTTAATTTTTTTAGCATGGGGGAAAAAGTCAGAATTCTGACTTTTCTCAGAATTCTGACTTTAATCTCAGAATTCTGACTTTTTTTCTCAGATTTCTGACTTTAATCTCAGAATTCTGACTTTTTTCTCAGAAATCTGACAGATGATTAATGTTTCTAATCAATTTACAGTTTTTTTTGGTGGTGGTGGTGGTGGGGGGGGGCGGGGGGGGGGGGGGGGGTACTATACAGATATATAAACAAGAAGGTCTAACTAAAAAATAACCAGAATATATGTTTAGAGTAAAGATTGACTACTTGTGTTTACACAAGCACACAATTTCAAATCTGCTGAGCTTGAGCTTGTGCAAGAAAATGTAAAATATACGTATAAAGAAATATAACAGGAAGTACTGCTAAAACAAACTAAATGTTAAATAATGTAGATATTGGTTTAAAAAATTCTTCAGATTTGGAAATTTGGAAGGAATACATAATTTTGAAATTAATCAACAAATCTGGTAAAAAAAAAAAAATAAATAAAAAATAAAAGTTGCACTTTTTTACTTGAGGAATTTGTTGAATAACTTCATAATTATGAGTTTAACTAGTTGGAGGTAATGCTACACTTCTCTGCTTCCTGTCCTGCTCATAAAAGGTAAACATTATAAACCCACCATTAATTTTCTACACTATTTGGAAAACACAACACAAATGTAATATAACAAAAGTATGTTTAACAACAAACATGTTAGCATCAAGCCATAGCCATGTATCTTTTAGAGACTAGATCTCTTGTTTTAAAGACCTTCTGCTCCTCCATTAATGGGGGGACCCCTCGGGCACGTAAAAAGTTGCCTAATTCTGTCATTTTCCACCAATGTGTCACTGGCTCTCTCAAACAACTCACATCTTTGTCAGTGAAGCTGAGTGCTCCACATCTCTGCCTTCATGGTGCCCATCTACATTAAGATCCAAAATTCTGAGAAAAAAAGTCAGAATTCTGAGGGGAAAAAAAGTCTTAATTCTGAAAATAAAAGTCAGAATTCTGACTTTTTCCCGTATTAAACTGAAATAAAATGTAAAAATCACTTAACTTTTTTTTTTTCCAGTGGCCCTAATCCTCTTCCGTAGTCTTGGGCTGATCACTCATCCAATATTTAACTGCTAACTTTCTCTAGACGTTTGCCACGCTAGCCAAAATGTTTTTTTTATATATATTTTTTTATATCTCATTTCAGTACAATGCCACCACCAACTAAAAGGCTGAAACAGCAGCAGGACTTACTCATATTTTTTAAAAAGAGAAACGTCAGGGTGAGTAACAGTCACCTAACACAACTTGTGTTGAAATTAGCACGGTCTGGGCGTGCGTTTTACGAGGATTTTTTATTTTTTGCATGGTTTTGATTCGCCGAAATGGACAGATGTTATACCTGCCGCGCTCCTGATCGTTAGTTAACCACAGGGAGAATTAATTCTAATTCTTAGCAGCGGCGGCCGCATTGGTCGTCCAGTGGACTGCTGCACAACCACTAATTAACCAACTAATTAACTTCTGCATCTTTATTTCCTCAAATAAACTGCTGGCTCCTCATTTTAGACTATAAACAGATTAACACAACATTGACAACTCTGTAGTTTTCTCTGTTCTGTACTGCAAATTGGAATTAAAGGCGCCATTTCTACCAAAGGTCTGGACAGACTGGCCACCTGTCTAGGGTGGACCCCGCACCAGCACCTCCCGACCCCACTAAGGAACAGGGTGTACAGAAAATGGAAGGATGGATGGATTTCTACCAAAGGTTGATAATGCGTTTTTGAACCAGATGCTTCAAAGCGCCCTGTCCATAATTCTTCAACACACTGTCAGCTCCCTCTGTCAGTAAACCTATATAAATTCATTTTTGACCATTATTGCAAGTTTGACAAAATAAAACATATCAAACTTTGCACTTGTGTGGCCTACTGAATTGTTTTGATTTTCTAGTGCGTATGCGGACACTAAATATGCCAAGGGCTGAAGCCCTTGAAAGACATCTCCCTTTGCTTAATAAAAGACTCCAGTCATTTTGTTTGGTGATATGCTCACATCTTATGAACAAATGCATTATGTTAATTTTAAATGCATTATTTTTGCAAACACATTTATAAAGGAATAAAGTAAAAGATTAAATAGCCTTTTTTTAAGTAGCGTACTTAAGATATGTTTCTGTTGAATATTTACGAATCTCAGATTTCAGACATGTGTCCCCCCCAATTGTAAACATATTCCTACGCCCTTGCACAGGTATATAGGTTATAGATTAATAATGCAATGTTCAAACTGTGGGCCTTTCCAAGTGAGTCTAGCCATCAGTGCTATATATATTCAAAGGTGAAGCTTTAACAGTCAAGAAAGATAAAGTGGAACTGTGGAGGTAATGGAACAGAGGAAAAGAGCCCCATCAAGAAAGGTCAAAGTTAACGCTCCTCCCTCTGGAGGCCCTTTGGCATCTACTGCTCCATCATTAATATCTTCATTCCATCTCATCATTATAATTTCTAACCTTCTGTGCTTTTCTCTTTAATTGGAAACCTTTTCCCTTGCTGCTCTATCTTATCTACACAACTTCCTTCATCAGGTCTGCCCTGCGTTGCCTGCTTTTAACCTATATCACAATTACATCCCTCTCCTCCATCACTCTGCTTTTGTGCATGTCATTTTCCCCAGGCAAAAGCCCCATCTTATCCTTTCAGTTTCTCTTCCCTCTGTAATAATCCTACCACACCTTTTCCCTCACCACTCAACTCTTGCATTTTCTGTACCGCAGACCTGTCGACGAGACGTCGGCGTGTACCATACACTGATCTCAGCAGACATCTGTTCCTCCCACTCTCTCCTCCTCATCTTTTCCTGCTAACTACACACATACGCAAACATGCCTATGTGTTCACATGCTAGAAAGGGGTTATGGGGGGAACGTGTGATGCAAAATGCTCCAGTGAATAATTTAAAAAGGCATGATTACATAGTTATTACCTGGAATCCAACACTGTTCTTTTATATGAAAGACTTATTTCCTATTTCATTACTAAAACTACATAACTATATCTTAACTTAAAAAGCTTTTCTCCTTACAGTGAACATGTATCCAGAGTAAAAAGGATATAGTAACCTAAATACCCCTAAAATAAAGTAACTAAAGAATCTCAGTGCTAGAGGCAAGACTACACATGTTTACATACCGGTACATATAAAGACTTATTTGTGAAGGACAAATTCAATATGTCTTCTTCATTAAACCAGTCAAACACATTGCTAAGTTCCTTAACACAGACTATCTTTATTGCTACATTCAGACCATACACATTAGAAGTAGCAGAAGTAGCTAGTTTACCTGCAAAGTCTAAGGTTGATGCGAATGAAAAGGTCCTGCAGCACATTTCGAGCAGCAGGAGAAGCGCTGCATGAGCTTCTGACGCATGTGACACATTGCAAAAGCAGCAGCTGCTGGGGTTGGAAAAATTTTACTTTTGCTGCTCGACACGCCACATGAACCAATCAAAGAAGCTAAACTGGGAGCTGGTGGAGACGGAAACAACGCTGCTAATTCAGATCGCTATGATCACTACCCTCAAACAGTTCATTAATGCCTAAATTAACTTACAATGTCAAAACCTGCCAGCAAAATATGTTTGCTTCTATTATCCTGGTGCCTGCAGTTTGGATTAAGTACATGAAAAACGCCTTCCAGCCAACCGGGCCAGAGCGGCTCCAACAGCGAAATAATATTTGAAAGCAGGATCGTAATCTTGGTGAACTGACTGCACAGATTACGTTTTCAGGTGGACTTTCTCACTCAAAAACATATTGAAACTTCCTTTATACCCCCTTATAACACCAAATATAGCAAAGCTGTTCTCTGCCATTGAACACATTAGCAGAAGAAGCATCAGACGCAACCAGAAACAATTTACTGGACACACTTCAGGAATGCCAAAGATGCTCTTGAGGCGTGTCTGACCTTAATGAGAACATGCATCAAAAATGAAGTCGCAGAAGCTTTTTGCTGCTTCCAGCGCTTGCAGTCTGAACATAGCATAAGTCTAATATTTTGAGAACCATTCTTACGAACTCTGATCTTTTTTTCTTTAAATATATTTTCCATTGGTTGAAAGAGAGAGGGAAGAGTCTTGCAGAGCAAATAGAGGCCATTGCTAATAAATACATTTCTTATGGTCTTTATGGTGAGACATACTTCTTGGCTCTTGGACAACTCTTAAATTGTTTTGACTCTTTTTTTTTATTGTATTACTGTTGCTGATTTAATATGAACTAATGGTCTTTCCGTTAGGATTAGAGCTCCAAAGATGCTCACTGCTCACTCAATTCCATGAATATGTCCGTTAAGACTTCCATTAGTACTGCATATCTTGCAAAGAGGTGTTCGTTTTATGGTAAGCTATCTTTGTTTTAACCAGTTTTACCACTCAGAAATTCCTTTCAGGTCCCTGTACCATTCCAGATCATCATGCATACCATAATTTTCTTGACAGTAGTTTGATTTCTCCATTTGTCTTGATTAACATTGTTGTTATTGACACTAGGGACAAAGTTTATGTGAATAAACTTGAATTAACCTTTCCTGTCTTAGGTCCATTAGGATAAACAAAACGATGTCTGCGTATTTGTTAAATGCCCGAAAAACGAATGATACCTTTTTTTATATATTGTTTATTAATTACTTGAATGTCAGAGTATTCCATACATTTTTGTCAATACTGGGAACTGGCAAAGTGTCAGGTTTGGTGGGAGTTAATTGAGGACCAAAATGCAGAAATTAGATTTTGCAGATTTAATGAGGTGTAGAGGGCAACAGAAACACAAACCTAGGAACAAAAAACAAGAAATCAAAACCATGAGATGCCAGGGAGAAACACACATGAGGATCAAAGCAATGAAGGAAAACCTGCACTGAGGAACTGTACAGGAGGAGTATATATATTGGAGACAGAACAAGGACTTGGCTAATCAGCTAACAGGGAACAGGTGTGGATAGAAACAACTAGAAGCTAGGGCAAAAAAGACTCGCAAAAAGGGGCAACAGAGAGCAACACAAAAAACAAAACATTGCTTAAATGTAACTAGAAAACAACTACAATGACACAAAATGGAAAAGAATGCAATTACTAAGAAAACAAAGAATGACATAAATGAAAGTGTAACTGAAAACTCAAAAAGAAACTCAAACAGAACCAAAACATCCAAAATGGGCAGAATCATTACACAAAGTATGTGGCCCAAAGGTGGCCTCATGTATTTTAAGTTCTGTCCATTCTTAGGTATGGTTAAGTATAGATAAACTACAGTATATTTTCATTAGCATTTAGATCGACGAAATGAACTCCCTGCATTTAACCTATCCACATGGGGAGCAGTGTGGGGTTAAGGGTTTTTTGCTCAGGGACCCAGAGTGGCAGCCCATTGGAGTGGGGCTTGAACTCAGAACCTCTGGATTCCAAGCGCAATACCCTCATCACTAGGCACCACTCCCCTTTCTCATGTGCTCGTGGAACGTCATCAGCCTCAGCCCTATAAGAACACAAGACAGAGAACGGACAAAGTCCCTGGATGTTGTTCTCGCTCCTCCCTCTTTATCAAGCATGCATCAGGGCAGACTTGTCCATTCTTGAGTTTGACCGCTGTCCCAGCATGCACTGCGGCAGAAGCAACTTCCAGTTGAGCGCTCACAGAGCTCAGAGTATTAAGTTAAAACTTTTCTTTTCTGTTGCTATTGTTCTATAAAAGTTTGTTTTAAGATTATTTGAGTTAGGAACATAATACTTTTAAGAAATATAGCATCACTATATGGCCCATTTACTCATTTAGTGCGTAATAAAAAAAAAATTCCGATGTTGAGAAGACCACTCCAACCAGCAGACCTCCGAGGCTAACCGCAGCAAGGGCTAATGTTAGCCTGTGTGCAGTAGCCCTCTCTCATCATAGCATATCTAGAGACTATTAATAACAGGAGGAGAAATGCAGCTCCAGATGAGCAGAGTGTGTGGTGATGTCACGAGTATGCTTCTGTTCCAATTGACCCATATTTATGCTGCATGCTCCTGTTCTCCACAAGCCTATACTTTCCTGTGTTCTTGTCAAGAACATACTCAGCGAGAACATGAGTCCATACTCGCGTGTTTGTGAACTGAGAAACGGCCGTATACTTTGTTACAATTTGTTACAACTTTGTACCAAGTTTGGCTCTATGCCTTGGGGTCATCGTCCAGTTGGACATGTATCATTTTTTTTTTCAAGTGTACATAAATCTCTGGTTTCAAATATAATATGTTCAATACTTTTTATACCTTTAATGAACCAGAAAATGTTTAGGTATCCTTGTAGATTTTCTTATGAGATATAAAAAAAAAGATACATCCTTTTCCTTGCGACCGTAATTTGCAGGTGTTTCCAAAGGAAGTTTAGAGAAAAAAATGAAACCCTGAATTCTATATAAAAAATATATATAGGCAGAAAAAAAAAAAAAAAAAACTAGTGAAAATAATGTTTTTGGAATAGCCTACCTAACCCAGAGGTCTAACGAAATATATCTATGCAGTCACCTGAAAGGAGGAGTGGATGAGATATGTTCCAATGAGGATATTTGGAGAACTTCTATGAAATAGTGCAAAATCAAGTTGTCATATTGAAGATTTACTTTAAAAGTGTTAAAAGTAATGTAATCAAGTTTATGTTAAGCTCATATTTCATACTTTGTTTTGTTTTCATGTTAAGTGTATATTATATAAACAGTTACAACTATATATGAAATTGTTCTTCCAGTGAAAAAACGTTATGTGTATCATAGTATTTTAGAATAAATGACAAATATTCAAATGTGATGGAAATTACATTTGTGCCAGCCGAGTTGGGAAATCTGTTAAAAACCACAAATTTGTCTTAAAAAAAATCAGTGTGTTCTCTTATGAATCTTCAAGCTACACTAGTTATGCTAACCTATTACATTGTGAGAATTTATATTTTATTACATTTTTACTTTCAAGTTTGCAAGGCCAATAGTTAAAGAATCACCCATAAGTGTAAAAAGAGCAAATCAAAATATTTTATCACTGTCCCATTTTTAAGTAGAAAAATATTTTTTAAGATGGAATGTCCACACTTGTGAATTTCGCCAAATACTTGACAAGTATTAAATATGAGACCCATCTTTCTAAACAAAACCAGCGAAGTATGTTCAAATGTGTGGAAAATAAAAGACCAAGGAGAAAATTAGTGGTAGGGAATTTTTAGAGGGTAAAAAGAGAAGCCGAGGCTACTCACAGTTCAATGGCTTTGTTCCACATGATGACGTAGCCTGAGAGCATGAAGGACTCCACGTTCACAATGTGGATGTTCCCTCGTTCTGTACCAATGTACAGCCATTTACTCTGGAACGGCAGGTGGCAGAAAGTTATTCTGTGGAAGGAGAAAAGAAGCAACCAAAAATAAGAGAAAACATTTGAATAACGTTGGAAAGCTCTTGGAAATCACTTAGTGTCTCATAAGTAGTGACAAATTATGCATAACTTTGAGAGGATTATTTATCACTCCGACAGGTCAGAGCAGTCAAGATTAGAGTGGCAAGCCAAAGAGGGCTTTAGTCAGCCATTTAGGCTCTACATCCAAAGGACGCATGAGGCCAAAAGTCAAGTGTAATTCTCCTGTCTGCATTATCCCTCACTATCTCCTCCTTTCATCCATCCATCAGACTTAGGTTTAATGAGAGGTTATAAACCCTTTCCTCCTTAACCGTGGCTGTTCATTCATCTTCTCATCCCTTTTTCATCATTGTGTTCTTTCATCCATCCTCCTGTGGAATAATAATGGGCAACCTTGATAATCCAGCATGCTAATATTTCAAGGTCAGCCAGCACTTCCAGTGATCCGTCTGATTCTGCACAGTGGTTTGAGAACCAGCTGTAGGCGTCATGGCTCAAGAAAACATCTGTAAGCTTGCTCCTTAGTATACCTACAGTACTCATTTGTGTGGCAAATAAAAATAAGCTTGCTTTACTGATCTAGAATGCAAACATTCCTTCAGTAATATTAAAGGATTTGCTGCTAATGATTATGAGTACCATTTAAATTTAACATCAGATCAATATCAGTATGACTTGCTACAGTAACAGTTCTAAAATTATTTTTCGGATCAGAGTTTCTTTGCTCTGAGGTACTATTACTATTTGAGGCACTACTTTTATTGGCCAGTAAAAGAGAGTGAGGGCGATAATAACAAATTAAACACCTGCTCCCAATTTTCTCCTGAAACATTGCAACACTAAAAACTATACTGTACTCTGCTTTGTTGCCAGTGGTTTAATGGCTTTGTGATGAGTTGTTTTGGGGGGTGACAGCTATTTTACATCATTCATGCTCTATACACTAACATTTGTGAGATATTGAAGGTAAATTGTCATTAACTGGCACAAAAATAAAGATAATCTGACTTTAATGTAATATAACTGAAATAAATGCAGCTAAACTGGATCTAAAGCTTGCTATATCAGTGCAACGTTTTGGAATTAACGTGACTCAATGTCATCATTTTGGGTAAACTAAGAGTTGTTTAGCTCATTACATGCCTTAAGATAAAATGTAACTTTTATATAAGCTGTCTTATGTTAAATGAAAGCAATCTAAACCAGGTTGGTTAAAAGTCTTTGTTTCAATAGAGCCTCGAGGAAAACTATAGTTTTATTAAGTGTACTGGATGGAACTGACTACAAACAGATTGTAACTACAGCGTCCAGCATGCATTTCAGCATGCCTTGTAATTTTGACATTATATCACTGCTAACAAATGGGCAGTGAAAGCCCTGCCATTTATGCTTGTTGCAGTGGTGACAGTGGTGTTTGCTGAAGGATTTGCCCTGCAACCGAAAGGTTGTCAGTTCAAGTACCAGGCTCCCAGTATTGTTGTGTTCTTGGGCAAGACACTTCACCCACATTGCCTAATCATGGTGGTCAGAGGGCCAAGATTATCAGGCCAGATTATCAGTGAGCCCCTGGGCAGCTGTGGCTACAATGTACCTTGCCACCATCAGTGTGTTAGTGTGTTTATGAATGACTGAATGTATTGTAAAGTGCTGTGGTCAAGTCCTCTGACTTCCAAGTACAGGCCTAACTAAGTACAGGCTATTCGCCATTTTTACTTTCTGTGGCCACATGCTTTTAGCTTACCACCTAGCACATGTGCTAGCCTCCTTCGCAGCAATCTACCCCTGCTGTGACTACGTGTGATATGTGGTTCAATGTCTTGAAGTGTTTGAATCCTGAGGCTAGATGTTTGTGTCTTGCTGTTTTATCTTCTACATTCCAAATCTACCCAAAGTTTTTTTTCATTTTATTCTGTAGCTGCTTTGATTAACTAAAATGTACTTTGTGATGATATTGCTGATTCCTTTTAGTTATTTTCTTCTCTTAGTAGTTGTGCAGCATGTAGTAAAAAAAAAACAGCAGTCGTTTGTGCATTCTATTTAAGTATTATTACACAGAATACTTGCTTGCAAACTCTAGCACCACATCTGGTTGAACCAGCAAAATGTATCCTTAAATTGCAATAGTTATAGTCAATTAATAATATAGGTTGATTACCGGCTAGTAGCCCTTACAATTATCTAGTGTACTTCTATTTGGAGGAAGATTTTTTATATGAATAGTAAATTATTAATTGTAATTTCCAATAATATTATATAACAACAACTAGTATGATTTTCATTAAAAGCAAACACATTTAAAATATTATGAAGATATTTTTGACATAGCACACAAGAGATAAAAGTTAGAGATATCTATTGTTACACAGGGAGGCAATGTGGGATCATTGTTTATATAAGCTATGTATGAATTCAGATGTATGTTATCCACCATTTGGGATGGCTAACTTCACTAAGTTTAAAATATTTAAAACATTAAATTAAATAACATCAAATAAAAACAAAGTTTATTTAGTTTTAACTTCAATCATTAGATGACAGCGTAGTGTTTCCAATATAATCATATGTACCAGCTCAATATGCATTTAAAGGCATTAGGGATGCACATATGCCATTTTTGTTGCATGGTGGCTTTAGGGTAATTCAGAACAATAGTCCCGAAGGGGCATGCAAAACAACATTCAAAACTAAAGCAATCCACAGTCCTCATAAAGCTGTCAAGAAGATTAACATCTGAACTGTATATCATCATCTACCAGTGAATTAGCTAGTTTCCCCCCACTAATTTACAGCAACAGGCCTTTCTAAAGCAATTTAAACTGTTACATTATTTTCAAGCTACTGTTTTTAAGTTGTAAAAAAAGAAAATTTGACTTTTTAACACCGGTGTCAGTGGATGCAGGTGATGGGTAAAGCACTACTTTTCCAATATATAAGCTCATTAAATCTAAGATTTAACAGCAGATCTGTTGATTGCAACAAATTAGAAGGATTCTTGCTAAAAGGAGCATGAGATTTCATGAAGGTTGCAGCACCCTCGCATCTCAGGAGCAAGTACTTGTGTCTGTTACTAAGTGGCCCTTTAACAGATGCAGCAATTTTTTGCACATTATTGCTGCCATGTGTAATGTTTCTGAGAAATATTATTCTATAAAATACAAACTGTGTGCTCTCAGCGACTGTTTATTTCTTATTTATGAGCTTGTAAAAGCTTGCCTTTTTGTGTACAACATGATTCCCTGCAGTGATATGCATTCATGTTCTCTGCATACATACAGCATGTGAATATCTGTTCCCTAATTTTGTGTTTCTGCACACGCACGCATTTGCACGTTCAACCTAACTGATTAAGTATTCTGAGAGCCAGTTTGAGAGGGCAAACTGAGAGGCAGTGTCAGGAGCATAATTATACAAATTTGCTTGCAATTTGTCTGTGTGTGCAGTGTGCATGTCCACTTCACAGTGCACCTCTACGTGTGCAAATATGCACCCAATTGTTTGTGCGTAGACGCATCTCCTGGTAAAATCTCCAGCCTCAAGTGGTCACGACACACAAAGGCAGCTGCCAGCTTGTTGGCTTAAGGCCAAACACGTTGCTTAAGAAATGACAGACGTCTGCCACACAGCTCAGCTCTGAGTCCAACTGCACTGGGGGCTAGACATAAGAGAGCATGGTTCGCTGCAAAAAAAAAATTAAAAATTAAAAAATTACAGGACACCTCTGAAAGTGCTCTTATGTGGTGAAGTTTTTTTAAGCTGTTCTTCAACTGACAAGGCCGATTCTGAGAATACAGAGCTGTTCAAGGATTTGTGAAAAATAATTGCATTGAAAAACTCTTTATTCTAGCGAAGCTTCCTTTATTTAAGAGATACTTTTACTGAGCTGCAGTTAAGTTTTGAGTCATAACCGCGGACAGTAAGAAGAAAGAGAGACAAAAAAGATATGATTTGCTTCAATCTAATTAAGGCTTTCCCAGCACTACTGTAATACAACAATTTCATAAATTTGACATTATTTAATTCTATACTTTTTTTTTTCAAACAAACAGCATGATGATAGCAGGGTGAGATGCAAGCAGAGAATTACAGAACTAATCTGAAAATCAACTCAGCTAAACACTGTGTTAATTATCACTTTGTAAAATGCATCACGCTTTTCTGGCCATTGTCTCCATTCTTCTAAATCTATTAAGAGCTATGCATAAACAAGACATTAGAAATGGCATTGTGTGAAATGTTTTTTGCCACAAATAAAATCAGTGCCAGCGACTAATGCAATAATAAGGTGAAGCTGCAGAAAATACAAAATAAAATGTTTTCTCTCCCTTGCATATATCCACACATACACAAACACATGCACTTACATAAACTTATGTTTGTGCATTTAGAAGATGCTTTTATCCAAATCGACTTACAGTACAAAATAGACACAGTGTTACAGTTATCAATATGACCATAGGTTCTCAAGAGGCACGAAACGTACCCTTAAGCACTTTGTAGACTAGCATCAGGGACTTGAATTTGATTTGGGCAGCCAGGGGTAACCAGTGAAGCTCCATGAACAGATGGGTGACATTAGATCTTTGGGCTGATTGAAGACCAAACCATCCACCTCGTCCAAGGGTATGAGGTATGGATGAGAGAGCAGTTTTTATATATATATATAAAAATAAAGCTTTTTATAAAATTAAAATTAAGGGTGCTCCGATTGATCGGTCACCGATCGTTATCGGCCGATAAAGGCTTTAAATAGTTTGATCGGCGGTCTCCATGAAAGGCCGATCAGATGGGCCGATGAGACGCACTACTTGTTGGATTCACTCCTCCGATTCCTCTAGGGGCGCTGTAGTTGCTCTGCATTGGTATGCGACTGGAAGTGGGGAAGAAGAAGAAAACCGACGGTGGCCCGGTAGTGCATTTAGGTAATCTACGCGCAGCTAAAATAAAATCTTGTTTGTTTAAGTAAATCCATTCAAGTTTTATTTTTATTTTCAACCGAAAAAAAGGTATAAACACAGATATTTCTCCGACGCACTCAAGCCCCAGATTCGCGGGCTGCTTACTGATGTCCTTGCTACTGGACAGGAGCAGCAAAATGGTGAGGCAAGTTTGGAAGCGACTGGCAGCGAGCCCCCAGAGAAAGTACCACGAGCTGGCTCCTTACACGCTATGTATGCTGCGTTGTTGGATAAGGACGGGGAACATGGTGGCAGTGACATCAGCAGCTCAACATTATCGCAGATGAACCTCTACCTATCAGAGCCAGTCATCCCACGGAGCGGACAGCCGCTTGTTTTTTGGCGAGACAATAAAAGTCGTTTCCCCTCTCGCACAAGCAGCACAAGCCTACCTCTGTGCTCCATGCACAAGAGTAGATAGTGAGCGACTTTTTGGCACAGCAGTGAATATTATAGATGAGAAGAGGAACAAGCTGTCTGCCAAAAATGCAGATGCTTATATTTCTAAAGAAAAATCTGCCATTGATGCTTAACAAGTAAGCTTTAAGAGAAATGGCTTTACTAATCTCTATTCCTCTTCTTTCTTTCTCATTGACTCATGATTTCCATGCTGTGCACTTTAAATGTATGTAGATTTAAAGGAGCTAAGAGAACATTTAAAGTTAGCATTTGTTTGAAATTTACAAAACTTTATTACTACTGAAAAATCTCTGCAGCGATTAAAAGGACATTTTAGATTTTGAGCTAGGACAAAAAGCCAAACAATTACTGATATATTATCTAAAGATGTGTGACTGTTCCGTCATGGCTTCTATTTTCAGTTAATTACCGCAGGACAAGCCTAAAATACATACCTTATGCCTTTTTATCATGGCATCCCAAAATATTTGATTTCGTTTTCTTTGCTCTGCACTTTAAGTTTAAGTACACTTTAAGTTTGTGTAAATTTACAATGACAGATGTTGAACGTTTCCTGTCAATAAAAGTATAAAACTGTCAATTCACAATACATTATCTTCTGTTAATTTTAATACGCTTGTAAACAAATTGCAAGAGGCTTTCTGGTGTGGCTGGCTATATGTGTTCCTGTTAAATTTGATTTAATGGATAATAAACATTTGAAACCACACAACGCAAACTCAAAACTCATTAAATATTAAAGGTGTCATAGAATGCAAAACCAAGTTTACGTTGTCATTGATGAATAACAATAGTTCAGTGGGTGAAATGGACGTGTATAGAAGTTCAAATCCCATCTACACTTCCTTTCTCTGCAAATCTCATAATTAGCAAATCCAAACCAAGCACAGAATTGACGTCAATTCGGGGATGTTGTCTTATTTGGTTCTGGCCAGTACTTTTCCCACGCCCTTGAATTTTCCCACGCCCCGAAATTGACATACAGACCAGCCCACTGGTATGCTGGCCCAAGAACATGAATAATGGTAGATGTAAGACACCAGTTTAGCAAAGCAGGCAGTTTCTCTATTTAAATTGAGCCACAACCACGGACGTAAATGCAGTGTTCAGGCTGCACGGAGAAAGGGGAACATTTTCAGTCTTCCAAAGGATCCGAAGACTCGGCGGGCATGGATTATTTTTGTGTATCAGAAGATCCCTGCAAAGTTTGATGCTCAGCTGTTAATTCGCAACTTTCAAAATCTCAAACAGTTCAAAGCAGGATTTGCTAAAATTATTTAACTTAAATGAGCAGCTGCTCTGACCATAAGGCCATCATTGCCGTAAGCTGTAAGTTTTATTTTGTCGCTAAGCTGTTGATAGCAATACTAGCAACCGGACCAGCCCCAAAGCTGATGGCTCGAGTCTGCTGCACTGTAGTCAACCAAAATCACGGACGATTTAGAAAAAGAGGACGTCTTTTCACCCTACCATATCAACAATTTAATGTTTCAGTGAGTGAGTGCTTGTTGCTATGATTCATCTTTGTTCAGCAGCTTTGTTAGTTGTAAACCAACCAATCAGCGCACAG
The DNA here is from genome assembly GCF_016077235.1 of Cyprinodon tularosa. NCBI lineage: Eukaryota > Metazoa > Chordata > Actinopteri > Cyprinodontiformes > Cyprinodontidae > Cyprinodon > Cyprinodon tularosa. Next base: position 375,092 of record NW_024039261.1, on the reverse strand, counting down.
CTCATCTAAATGTTCATGAGCATACCTTAAAGGGAAGAAACCCTGTCATTTAATTCTAGGGCTTATAACCAGGCTTGCATTAGGGAAAATGCCAAATTTGCCATTTTCAGCCCAACCAATGTTACACAGCCTATTCAGAGACATTAAGGTCCAGCACCAAATACCCTATATAATCATTCTTTGACTCCTTTAATGTTTAAATATACCTTTTATTTTGGATTTGGCCTTATGTTGTTCAGCAGTTCGGTTGCAAAGTTATTTTCAAATGTACCTTATTATTAAATTTTTCTTGAAAATTGTCTGCACACAACATTTCTGAAGGAATCTTTTTATTGGATTACATGGTCTTTCAAGTTATATTAAGTTTACAAGTATTTATCCTAAGACAAAATTCCTATATATCTTTAGCAAGCAAGCAAAAGTGCAATAATCTATTTTTATTTATGATGCAAGTTTCCTCTTCTTGCCCTTCCCCTGCTTTGACTATACACTTCAGAAGGATATTCCTACGAAGTGACGAGGTGATGTGACGGGAGCATCCTACGCCAGAATGACTCTGCAGGATTTCTTTTGCAATCCCTACATCCCCACACTCCCACATACTGAATCATTGCTCTCTGGCTAAAGCCCAGTCTGTCCCGACTCCTCTTCCTCTCATCCCTCCTAACTTTTGGAGCTGGTGATCAAATGTGAGTATATGCTGAAGCTTTCTGAAGCAAGGCTTTCAAAAATGAGCTGAAATTGAGGTCAAAAGGGGAAAAAAATACTGTTTTCTTGGAGAGGTGGATCAGAATACTGAAAATCTGTAATGATTATAGGAAATTACGATATCTTGCGAAGCATCTTGGGACAAAGAAATAAGCTATGTCCCTTTACTTTGATGTTAATTTGTAAATGTGTTTTAGATAAATTTGATTAATTGAATCTTAACATGTTTTACATTCTCTGTGTTAAATCAGAGAATTTAAAATATATAATTCTTGGAAGAGGTTTATGAACGAAGGCCCAATTCAGAAATGCATGACCAGTTCATCCTATCTTCATCCAATTCAAAAGGGCAACACAGGCTTATTAGTCCAATTCAATAATTTTTAATGACTTAAATAATAATATTGAATTAATTTATTTAGGAAAATATTTGTATATATTTGATGCATGTATTGCATGTAACTTTGAAATGTTCAGATTCACAAATGGCATAGTGGAGCCAGGCATCTCTGCAACCTGGCAACAGATAAAGCGAAGAATAGGGATTTTCCACAAATAGAAATATTTAAAACTTTTTAATGTATTGATTATGTGACACTTTTGGCTCACAGCTGCTCAAACTTAGCCCAGGTCTTACAAGTGCAGCGCCGTATGAGCCTTGTAGTCAAGTCAGTTTAAAGGAAATTAGAAATAGTGCCGCATATAGACAATACCTGTTGAGCAGGTCTTGCTTATAATTATCTAGCAAAGATCTGGAACAGATCGCTGACAGAAAATGTTCAATTTTTAGCACCATCAAAGCACTAAAGGAGTCTATTGACAGTATTCACAGAGTGTGGACTGTCTGCGGGTGAAAGCGGATCAAAAGTGGGCCTTACCTTTGGCCTGCCAGAAAGAGTAGCACTACTGTGTCTATCTCAAAATGCTGGAGCTGCTGCCTGACTCACAGCAGAGTGCAAAATCAAAGCTGTGTTCTTTCTTGTTTCTACCTGTACCAAAGTAAGCATTTTGTAGCGGAGCAGCCTGATAAACTCCAATGCATCCAATGCAATCAACATGCATCAGTGGCCAAACCATTTTGTGGGAATTGGTGGTTGAAGTATGGGTGGGGGTACATTTTATTTTATTTAAATATTACACCTACATACAGTATTTCTTTTTTTGTGAAAAGAAAGAAAAGTTCTGCAAATTATAGTCTATATTTCATCGCTGATATTGCTTTTGGTCTGAGAATGCATGAGGGAGAAATTTGTGCATGTCAGTGTTCAGAATAGTTATAGCTTTCAGGGAAATAACTCTTCTTGAGTCCATTTGTCCTAATGTCCTTTAACACCTCCCTGAGGGCAATAGGTCAAACAGAAAGGAGCCAGGGTTGGAGGACTCTTTGGTGATTGCCTTGGCTATGCTGAGGCAGCGGGAGGTGTAAATGTCCATTAAGGAGTGGAGAGAGTGGCCAATAATCTCTGCGCTGCCTAAAGAACTCTCTCCAGCCTCTTCCTGTCAGCAGCGGTGGAGCTGCCATACCATAATGTGATAAAGTATGTCAGCAGGCTCTCGACAGATAAATGGTAGAAGGTCAGCAGCAGGTCAGAGCTGAGGTTTTGCTTTTGAAGAACTATCAGGAAGTGTATTTAATGCTGAGCCTTTTTCATGATGGATGTGATGTCCTCTGACCAGGAGATGTCATATATGAGGACACCAAAATACCAGAAGGCATGAGCCCTTTCCACAGGTTCACTGCTGATGTCAAGGGGGGCAGTGTCAGTGTTTCTTTTATTCGATGAGGGATACCCCTCTGGTTTTCTTGGTGTAGATTAAAAAGTGAAGTTGCTCTCCAAGCCCCCATGTGCCAGCCTCAGAATCTGCTCTATTTAGGTAGATTCATCAGCCCTAAAGATGAGTCTGACCACTCTAGTACTGCAAGTGAACTTAAAGGTAAGGTTGTCCTTGTGGAGCATTCTGTAGTCATGGGTGGAGAAGAGGTAGAGGGGGCTCAGTGTGCAGGTGGAGGAGAGGTGGGGTTGATTGTTCATGAGATCTTTAATTCAGGCACATTTGAAAGGGGGCTGTCCAGTTCTGTGTTGGGGATTCTTACCAGGATTATTTTGTTGAAGGCAGATCTGTCATCCACAAAGAGCATCTAGACATAGCTCTGCTGCAGCTTCAGGTGGATCAGTGCAGAGTGGAAAGCTACACCGATGACATTCTCTGTGGAATCTGTTCGTACGGTATGCAAACTGGTGGGGGTCGAGGTCTGGGGGAAGATGTGCTGAAGAACCAGTCTCTCAAAGCACTTCATAGTTACCAGAGGGTGTGCCTCTTCAGATATTGCAGCAAATAGGGGCTTTGCTAAGCTTTCCAGCATCTCCTACTGCATACAGGAACATACCACAGCTCCTCTGTATAGAGGTCAACAGAGGATTCTGTTCTGTGCGGTGCTGAATGGGACCGAGAAGTCTGCAGAGGTAGCAGATGCCATTCTCAGAACGCTCATCCAGGTAACTGTCAGAAAAAGTTCAAATACTGTATGGGCATATATTTGGAGTTACAATACTTTCATTGCAGTAACAATGTCATCATAGAAAATTCTAAAGTCAATAATGTTACGGGCTACTATAATAATGTTCAAACAATTAAATTACTTGACTAAATAACAATAGTTATTACTGGTTTCTAATTTACGGTGATAAAAAAATACCAAAAGATGCAGATAAGAAAACAGAAACACTGCCCCCACTCACTGTTTAAAACATCTACATTTTGTACATCTACAAGTTGTGTGCAGTTTGTAGAGTACACATATAGAGAGTATAGAAACAGCAACAACGTTAGGTAGAAGGGGAAAATTCAAAAAGAGTATAAAAGCGGCAGAGCATCTCATTTTCACGAGGAACATATGTGTGACAAGCATAAATGAGTCTTAAGCCTGGCTATTAGCCAGACCAGATAAGGTCCACAGAATGAATCACCCTAGTAACTTATATATTACTGCTCCTGTGAAACTGAGTTAATGCTTAATCAAGCCAGGCTAACTGGAAATCCTAACTTGATCCCTTATCTTGTTTTTCGTAAAATAGGCCCTTTGGTTTTAGCTTATCGGCTTTAAAGGTGTAATTGAAAATACCTCATAAATAAAGATATAGCACAATAATATATTTATGCTTCCTTTTGTTTCGCACAGGGACATGCTCTGGAAACCATGATTGAAATAAGGGCAGTTTCACCAGGTTTAATTTCACATTCTACAAGATAATACTAACTTAGCAGACATTCATATGTAAATGTGTTATGACGAAATCGGGGGAACAATTAAACAGCATCAATTAAAAACAAGCTACCCTTCGAAAACTTTTGCCATTTAATCAAAAGATGACATTTTCATTTTACAGGATAAAAAAGAAATTATATGGACCACTGTAGCAAATTGAGAATTCCAATTAGCAAATTCTGAATTTCTCTTTCATCCCTTAAAAACCATTTGACTCACTCATTAAGGAGGTGACTGCTCCAAACATAAATTGCTTACTTGCACCTTGGTCAGTCCATATCTGCTTAAACATTATTTTCAATGCATCTCCAACACTGATCAAGCTGCTACAGGGTTTCCTGAAGAAATAGCTTGAAGAAATAATAATAAAAAAAAGTCTACAAGCTTTGTCTTCTTTCTAAAAAAAAAAAATAGCATACAGTATCCGTAGTTTGTATCCATTACAATTTCCAAACTAACGTCTTCAATTTACTGTGGTTAATTTTATACACATTTAATCATTTTGTGATTCCTGTATTTCCCTTTAAATGCCACCATATTCCTAAAGAAATATGCATCTGTGGGTTGAGAATCAGTTAAGTAGGCATTCAAACTTGCCAAATCATCTTTGCCTATGACAACCAGCTCATTTTTCTTTTGACCCTTGTTAGATGTTGTTGATTGGACTGGATGATTTAAATTTAAGAAACAAGGCATTGTCAATCTGATAATGTGTTCATCATACAAACAGGAACCTTAGTAATATGTAGGAGAATAGTACAGACACACATATGACTGTTGCCATAAATATTTATGTCGTCAGTGAGACTGCTATTCCAAATCATTGCCTTATAAAGTAACATTTCTATAAAGTTATCCCTAATGGATTCAGCAATATAACATGGGTTTTCTTGTTGATATAATATTAAAATTAATAGACATATAGTGTTTTTGTTTTATTTTGATACATGTGAATCAAAACAGCTTCAGTTTTAGATTTGATTAATCCTCACCATGACAATTTTGTCAATAACTAGAAGGCCTTGTAAAGTAATTTTTTCCATTATAGCACAAAGAAGATGTTTCAAATATGTTTAGAATTAGTTTTGTTTCTAATGTAAAGGTAATTTGTATATATATTTGAAAACTAAATAAGTGCAAAAATGATTCATCCATTATTTCAGAAAACATAAAGCTTTTTTGTAGGTGGAGGGGTCATTTTACAGATTTCGTTGTGGCTATTAATCAAGAAATTACTTTAAGCCTTTTATTTTTATCTATGTTTTTATTTTGCTTTTAATTTCTATTGCAGGCTGGTCCTGTGGCAATTATGAATGGGTAACTATTTGTTGATGTTTCAAACTCCTGCCTCTGCATCTGAAACTTGACAAGATCAAGTCACACTTTGAACAAACAGTCTAGGAGGGGGTCGTTGGGGTGGTGCCAAGTTAAAAAAGATGGGACAGATTGTCAGTTAGGGACCAAGGATTTTATTCGTTTTAGAGATCTGTCTCTTTCAATCTTCCATGTCGACCTTAAAAACGGTTGACATTCTTTCTAGGCTTTACTTCAGCAATCAGCCCTAACTGCAGATGACATTTGGAAGTCATATAAAACCATCATAGTTTGTGTGATAAACATGGTCCAAGACACAGGAAGAATGAGCATGGGTTAGATAAAATAAGTCAGTAAATTACAATGCTGTTTGAGATTAAATACGTTTCCTCTGCTTCTCCAGCTATGTACTTAAATTGCAACATTTCCCTTATTTTGTCCCCTCTGGATCCTCAAGGACCTAACTTTCCTAGTTATACCAAACTTCTAATATGGACATTTTGAAAATAAGTAGTAATAATAAGATGAAGTGAAGAATGCCTAAGGTCTTTATAAATTTATCTTGTAACGCAGTGAATCAGATTTTTCTAACACACCTTTGGATGCTGGACCTTATACTGGCACCCGAGTAAGTCTATATTCAAATATCACTTCCAATGTTACTTTCATCTAATTTTTAAATAGAGATAATAAACCGGGTAAACTAATCCAACCTAAAAATGGAGAGTATAAGAAACAGTGTTACGGAAGATAAAGGAATACAGAAACACTCTTCACCCAATGTGGCTTACATTAATGATTCTATTCAGCTTCCCTTGTTTCATCTGGATCCTTCTCCTTTTCGATACTATCAAACAAGGTTTTCAGGCAAATGCAACGTGTCCAGACCCACCTTAATGATGCAGAAAATGCTCTTATGTGTGTGCTGCATAACCTTTCCACAAAAACCAGCACTTCCCGACATTGATTATATAATTATTTATGTCATTTTGTGAAAAGCAATTGGCACCAAACGGTTTTCGTCTTTTGTTGTTACTAACCAAAAAAATGTTTATATGATGCAAAGACTATCTGTGATTATACAAAATCCTGTTCACATATGATATTTTTACTTTTTTTGGGGATTTACACACACAAAACATAAATATACCATTGGACAGAACCATATATTCCCTTCTCTGTGTGGGCTCACATGCCTTTTTTCCTGCTTCCTTTGACTCAGTATCTTTGTATTTTTCAAGGTCACTGATGGAAGCATAGGGAGTCTTCTGGATTTGTGAAATGAAACAACATAAATATGAATTGATTGCTCTCCAGCCTGGCAGTATAAAAGCTCAGGCCTGGGACCGCTCTGGTGGTTGGGGTGCATGGGGCTAAAAGATTTAAAAAAAAAAAAAATATATATATATATATATATATATGACATATGACATATACTTCAGTCAGGAATTCAATTAAATTTGAATTGCATGTGTTACAAATTCACTGGAAACTACCATTCTGGAAAGAGTTCCAGTGAATCACAGTAAGAGCCATAATGGGGAAATCAAAGTGGTGAACATCACCAGCAAAAGGTGGCTGATTAAAGTTACTCCTAGAGTGATGATGCATGCATTTGTGATTTAAGTGAAACATTTCTGCAAAGTATCTTAAGTCCTCAACAGCATTGTAAAAGAGTAATTGCCAGTTATCATACAGTATATTCACCGATGGCTGCTGTCACCATGGATGGCACAACCAGTTATCAGTTTGGAGAACTCTTGGTGTGGCTAGCTTGTTCCCTATTTTAAATAAAATGATCATTTGCATATTGCATGCTGTATTTACTCTTGTTATCTTTAGGCAGAGGTGTTAAACTTTTTTTGCTTGATTATAAGTACAGATATGTGTTTAAAAAAAAATAAGGTAAACGTAAACGTAAAGATTGAACTCCTTAAGTAAAAGTAAAAAACTATATGTTCTACATTGTGCTAAAGAACAAAAGTAAAAAAAAAACTTTGTGTTAAAGGATGATAAATAACTTAAGATGCTATTCTAAAAAAAATATCTTTATTTTTCTCTTTTTTTCACTGTGCTTTTGTCTTTTGTTGATGCAGAGAGCTCTAGAACTGTAGGTAAGGGAGGTTGACAAACAGTTGTTCTAGAGCTATATTAAAATATCTTTTTAAAATGCTACCTAAAACCCTCTTTAGAGCATGCCGCATTTCATCCTTTTTTAACCTTTGTTAACATTTTTTACACTATATTCAAATTTAATTTTAGGGCTGCAACTAACGATTATTTTAAAAATCGAGGAATCGGCCGATTATTGTTTCGATTAATCGATGAATCTGACAAAAAAAAATTTTATATTAACCTCTATTCCAAAATAAACATTTTAGACAGAACAAACAAGCACACAAGTACAGGTTGCTCATTAACTGTACTGGTGCAATATGAAAAATAAATGATTGTGTTAAAACGAAAGTTACGTATGTAACTACGGTTCTATGAATCCCGGATGACCGCCAGAGGGCGGTGCTGAAAGCACTGAATGTTCCCTTCGGGCATGCGCAGTTCGAGTAATTATACCAACAGAGTCACACCTGTGACACCGGATGACCACTCAGAAGCTATATAGCCTGGTGTCATCCTTTGCTCTGCTCCTACAGAATCTTCTCGCAAAAGCAAGGATTCTGAGTGACAGAGAAGCTCTGGCGGTCATCCGGGATTCATAGAACCGTAGTTACATACGTAACTTTCGTTCTATTTCATCCCTACTGACCGCCAGAGGGCGGTGCTGAAAGCACTGAATGACTAATGCCAACGATGTCACAAGGAATCCTGAGCACATACCTCACAGAGGAGGCCCAGCAGAACCTTGTAAAAGGACCTGACCCAGGGGATGAGGGGCAGCCACATTGACACTGTAGAACCTGGTGAAGGTGGTTGGGGAAGCCCATGAAGCAGCAGCACATATAGCTTCCAGCGGAACCCCTCTCAAAGCAGCCCAGGAAGCGGTGACGCTCCTGGTGGAATGTGCTCTCACACCGACTGGCAGGGAGCAGTGACCTGCAGCGTAGGTGTGGCAGATGACACTCACAATCCAATGGGACAGACGCTGTTTAGAAAGAGGACAGCCTAACCTTGGACCCCCATAGCATAGGAAAAGCTGGTCCGAGCGTCTCAGATTGGCGGTGGCTGCAATGTATGCCTCCAACGCTCTTACTGGGCACAACAACTCAGACTCATTCTCAGTTGTACCAGATTGAGGCTGAAACCGAGCCAGCCGCAATGGCTGGTTACGGTGAAAAGGAGACAACACCTTAGGCACAAACGCAGTATTAGGCCACAGGGTAACACCAGAGCCATCTGGATTCCACCTGATACACCTAGGGCTGACAGAAAGAGCATGTAGCTCGCTGACCCTCTTAGCTGAGACGATAGCCATCAGGAAAGCAGTCTTGCAGGAAAGCCACTTGAGTTCTGCTTGTGCCAAAGGCTCGAATGGAGGGTGGCACAGAGCTGTGAGAACCAACGGCAGATCCCAATCTGGGGCTCGTGGGGCTGGCTGCTGGCACAACCTACGAGCACGACGCAGAAAAAGTGAAACCAGTTCATGGCGCCCCACTGTACGGTTGTCAACAGTTCGGTGAAGACATGAAATTGCTGCAACATACACTTTAAGGGTCGAAGGAGAGCGGCCCTTATCAAGAAGAGACTGGAGGAACTCCAAAATAGTGGGCACCGAGCAGGAAACTGGGTTCTCATTGTGGGCAGAGCACCACTGAGAAAAGAGGCGCCATCTGTTAGCATACTGCAGCCGAGTGGAGGAAGCCCTAGCACTCAATACGGTGTGTCTCACGGTGTCTGAACACCCAGTCAGCCTCCCAGGGGCCATGCCCACAGCTGGAGACGTTGAGGGTTGGGGTGCCATATCTGTCCCCCCAACTGAGACAGCAGATCCCTCCTTGCTGGAAGACGCCATGGAGTACCGTGACACAGACTCCAAAGCAGCGGGAACCACGGCCGCGCTGGCCAGAACGGAGCTACCAGCAACACTCTGTGGCCCTCTGTGGCATACAGGAGAACCTGCGGCCATGGATGAGCCAGTGCATCCTGGCCCAGTGCGCCCGCCATCCCGGTTAGGGAATACCATAGGGGGCAATGGGTCGACTCCTCTGTGGCGAACAGATCTACCTCTGCCTGCCCAAAGAGGTTCCAGATTATGCGCACTACGTCGCGGTGAAGAGACCACTCTCCCGGAGCAGGTGCCTGGCGGGATAGAGAGTCCGCAACCTGGTTCTGCCGTCCTGGCAGATACGCTGCGCACAGGGTACACAGACGGGGAAACGCCCATTCCAGGAGATCCCTCGACACCTTCAAGAGACGTGCTGACCTGGTGCCACCTTGGTGGTTTATATGATAAACAACAGAGGTTTTGTCTGTCCGAATCAGCACGTGCCTTCCCTCTAGGTGGGGCAGAAGGCACCTGAGGGCCATGTCCACAGCCCGCAGCTCCAGCACATTTATGTGTTCGGTGCGCTCCCTTGGGTCCCAAAGACCCCGAACAGCTCTGTGTTGCCACACGGCACCCCAGCCCATGAGGCTGGCATCCGTGGTGACCACCCCCCTTCCAATCACTACTAGCCCCATTGGAACACCACTGGACAAAAGGGTCCCGTCTCGCCAAGGAGCTAGGGCATGGAGGCAGCTCCTGGTCACCATTAGCCTGCGATGTCTGTGCAGCCTGGCGTCTAGGCGAAAGCTGTTGAGCCATTGCTGCAAAGGACGCAGAAGGAGCAGCCCTAAGGGCACGACACGAGTGACTGATGTCAATTTGCCCAGCATTCGCAGGAAGATGATGTAGGGAAACTCCCTGCCCAGTCTGAATCGACGGACAAGCTGGAGTATGTCGTCCACCCTGTGAACAGATGGACGGGCCATCATGGTAGCAGAGTCCAGATGCATCCCAAGAAAGGTGGTTGTCTGAGATGGAACAAGACAACTCTTTGCCAAGTTGACTTTGAGGCCTAACAGTGACACATGAAGTAGAAGCTGGGACGTATCCCGAGAGGCAGCTACCTGAGAGGGAGCACAAAGAAGCCAATCGTCCAGGTATGGCAGAATCCTGACTCCGGAGGCCTGTAGAGGAGAGAGGGCTGCTTTCGCGCATCGAGTAAACACCCTCGGGGAAAGGGAGAGCCCGAATGGGAGCACCCGGAATTGCCAATGGCGCCCCCGATAGGCAAACCTGAGAAAACGGCGATGTTCTGCCGCAATAGGCACATGAAAGTAGGCGTCTGTCAGATCTACTGATGTAAACCAATCTCCCGCCACAATGGTCTGAAGGACCTCTGTTATGGTGAGCATGTGGAAGGGAAGGACCTTCAGGTACCGATTCAGTCCCCTTAGATCTAAAATGGGGTGAAAACCGCCGGTCTTCTTGGCCACAAGGAAGTATGTGGAGTAGTAACCTCTGGGTTGCCGCAGAGGATCTACAGACCCGATTGCCCCCTTGCCCAGGAGGGCGGAAAGCTCCTGGTCTAGTGCCTGAGATTTCACCGGGTCTGTGATGACCATCATCTTGACCCGGTGTGAGAGGGGGGGCCGCCGTCGGAACTGGAGCCTGTAGCCATTGGTTAAGGTGGCAACCACCCATGGATCTACGGCATTAGCAGCCCAGAAATTCAGCTGCTGATGGGAAAAATGTCAGACGGCTGGCCCGGTGGCATCATCTTCTATCCCCACGGCCCCTGGGGGCTCTGGGGGGAGGGCGTCCAGGATTTGAGGCCCGGGTCTGTCTAACAGGGCGGCAGACTGGCTCACGAAAGTCCCTCCTCGGTCTCTGCCGCACATCATGGGGATAGGAACCAATAGGTCTGCCACCAGTCTGAGGTCGTGGCTGAACGCTGGGGGTAGTGGCAGGGCGGCCCGAACGCTGGGGAAAGGCAGGTATGCTCCTGCGAAGGCCGGAAAGCTGCTGGCTAGTCTGACGTGCTTGAGCAGTCCGTTCCAGCGCCTCCAAGGCAGCTGATCCAAACAGCTCCCCTGGTACAACCGGGACACCCCTGAGGGTCCTACGGCATGCTTCAGTCAGAGGAGATTGTGCCAACCAGACCTGTCTACGAGCTTGGACAAGGAAAGACATGACCCGTCCAAGCTCTCTGGTCATCAGCGCGAAGGCCTGCAGCGCTGCGTCACTATAACCAACCGCCGCACTTGCACCACCAGTGTCCTGAACAGATGCAGACATGGCAAACATGAGGTGCGCCAGAGAATTGCCAAGGCGGCCAGCACGCGCTCCTGCATTGTACGCCTTACAGAGGAGGTCATCTGTAACCCGACATTGAGTCCGCGGGCACCGGACATCAGGACGCAGGGCTTCATCTGGTGACACAATCAGTGAAGCAACAGCTGGTTCAATTGCTGGCATACGGTCCAGGCCGGCCTTCACCGACTCATGCATGGCAGCTAATACACGACCATCCGATGAGAGACGCGACAGCGCTCTCGGTTTCCGCCAACAGGAGTGTAACTCCTTCAAGTACTCCTCTGATTGAGGTACAGAAAAAGGAGTAGGAGCCCTTCCACGTCTGAAAAAGGCACTGCCGGAGCTGGATGCCTCTCCTTGTGGGAGTTCCAGCTGCAGCTGCTTCAGGGCCATAGACATGACCTCCCGCAAGGAACCGTCACCGGCCTCTCCAACCGCACTCTGACATGAAAATGAACCAGCCTCAGAGGCTTGAGAGGACCCTGCCTCCTCCTCATCTCTAAAATGAGAAGCGGAAGCAGCCAGAGAGATAACGTCATCCTCTACAACCAGCTCGGGCATTGGTGGGGAAGAGAGCCCAACCACTGGGAGCGAGGGATCAGATTGCCGTGTCTGCAACAAGGACTTCATCTCTGCCAGCTCTGCTGACAACTGCTCCACCCTTGTGGACAGGCCCTGGTCAGGTTTGGCCCGCTTCCTCCGGGAGAGGGGCACAGATGCTGTGGTCCCACCACGGCACTTAGAAGGCTTGGGGGGAACCACCTGCCCAGAGGGCGAAAGGTCCGAGCCCTCCTGGGGGCACAACTGGGCCAACCGGGCCACCTCACTGCATGGGGCATAAAGCTGCAGTTCATACAGGGGTTCTCAGACAGCGCCTCCAAAAGGTGCTCATGTCCAAGGCAGGTAGGGCACAGGTCGTGGCCATCCTCTGCCTGCAGGGCAGCCCCACAATCCATGCAGCTGTGAGAGCCATCCATGTCGAAGCCCGACAAGGCTTAAAGAACAGAAAGTTATCGAAAATCGGGAGAGGGGGCGCAAACGCAGCCGTCACCAATTACAGCAGAGAAACGAAAGAGGCTGCGAGCACAAGGCAGCCGATACTGGGAGAGGGGGCGAGAACCGCTACCGTCACCAGGTATAAAACCAATAAACCAAAAAAGCTAACAACGTTAGCTGTATGGAAACTTAAGTTGGAAGTAGGAGCGAACAACGCTGCCGTCACCAATTAAGAGAGCAGTCCAACGAAAAGGCTGCAAAAAAGGTTGATATTGGGAGAGGGGGCGAAAACGCTGCCGTCACCATTTATAACTAAGCAGACCGATGAAGAAGGCTGCAAACAAACCAAAAAAGGCTAACAACGTTAGCCGTCTCCAACTTCGGCAAACGAAGTAGACCACACTTGGTTGGGAGAGGGGGCGAAAACCGCGGCCGTCAGTAATTATAGCAGCGCAGACCGGTGAAAAAAAGGATGCAAAAGTAGGGAATATACTGGGAGAGGGGGCGAAAACCGCTGCCGTCACCAGGTATAACACCAACAAACTAAAGAAGCTAACTACGTTAGCCGTATATAACTTCGGCAGTGAAGTTATTCACACTGGGAGTAGGGGCGAAAACGCTGCCGTCACCAGTTCGAAACAAAACACCACGAAGCTGTAGGTAAAAAGCTAAAGTCGTGAGCCGGGAGAGGGGGCGCGGACGCTACCATCACCAGCAAACAACTCACTTACCTTCCGTAATCCTCAGAATCGACCTGTTGCAGCCCTGGGAGGGCGGAGAACTCCGGTCAAGAGACAGGGGCTTCAGACAACGGGGAAGTTAGCGAACCGCTTGCGAGAAGAAAAAAGGAGCAGAGCAAAGGATGACACCAGGCTATATAGCTTCTGAGTGGTCATCCGGTGTCACAGGTGTGACTGTTGGTATAATTACTCGAACTGCGCATGCCCGAAGGGAACATTCAGTGCTTTAAGCACCGCCCTCTGGCGGTCAGTAGGGATGAAATAGAACTACGCAAACTTACATGAGAAATGTAGCTGTACATCCACAAAATATAGGGTACTTTGTTTCATAAAGCGCAAAAAAGACATTTTTGTTTTTTAAAGCCCCTAAGGGGTTCAAACAATAGGCCCCCCCATTTCAATAAATGAGTTTTTTTAGACTAGAAGAGTTCTGCCTTTTAAGACAGGAAAGTATAGCAGTTAAAGTTGCTGCTTGAGAAAATACTTAACCATAGAGATAGAAATAGCCCTGTGATTCAAATTATAAATTGTATTTGGAATAAAAATGAGAGAACTAGGGATGCTAAAAAACACATCCTCCAAAGACAGATATTTACATGGGAATTTGGCATATAATTAATTGACATATTACTGATCTTGCTGGATTTTATTCTGCTTTACTTCCATACATTGCAGGATCTTCTTTTCTTTATCTTTGCCAGAAGATTTAAACTTTAAAAGCCTTGCCCTCATAATTTGCAAGTTAATTTATTTATAAAGAAAATATAAACGCTGCTTAAGCTAATTCAAATGAAATTAAAAGTAAAATAAGTAGCCAACCTTATCACTGTCTGTAACCTACTAACACGGTAAGAAAAGCATCAGATGAGCTACCTGAGAAACTAACGTTACGTTTCCCCACTTTAAAACCAAACAAACATAGTTGCTCACCCTGCTGATCAGCTCTCTTCACTGCCATCGAAGGCTACAACCTGTTTTCTTTTCAGGTGCTGCGTCATAACAGTGGTGCTTCCGTGCCATGTTCATTTGTTTTGACAAAAGTTGCATGTTACGACTTTTTTCACTTTACAAAGCGCAGGCTATTATAATTAATGTGATTAATTTGCGCCGTCAATCCCGGCGCATGCGCGCTTCATTTGCAGTCTGGACGCTGAGGGTAAACTCCTCACTAATATCCTGCGGCTCTGACTGCAGCGCTGAGAGGGATTCCTGTGGGAGAGGGAGAAAGGGGTTGGGATGGGGAAGGCGCCCCACGGCAGGCAAAAGCCGCCAGTAAAACCGTAAAAAGTCGCCAGATTTGTCGCTAGTCGCTTTTTTGAAAAATAGTCGCTGGAGGGGTCTGAAAAGTCGCTGAGTTGGCAACACTGCAACTGCGGCGCTGACTCGCTCCGCCATATTTTTTTTTCTTCCCCCGGATGACGGCAGCGGCGGATGACGCATTAATCGCGCGACACAACTAATCGATGATTAAATTCGTTGCCAACGCTTTCAAAAGTCGATTTTTATCAATTTTATCGATTCGTTGTTGCAGCCCTATTTAATTTAAAAAAAAGCTTTTTCTCAGCTGCACTTCTTTAGCCTACGTCACAACATCAACCAGTCCCTGATTGGTATCCGTGCTACGATTTCTCAAGAAAGTTAAGATTCTCCACTTCAGAGGTCACAGCTCCACTCTTTTTATGTTCTGTCAAGTAGCAAGAGGTGAGATTAGAGCATTGAGGTCCTCACTGTCCTTCCCCAAGCAGTTTACATAGGGATACTATGTAGATCAGGGGTGTCAAAGTCGTTCCAGAAAGGGCCGTGTGGCTGCTGGTTTTCTTCCTCCCCCAGCAGTAGCACACCAGACTCCATTCATCCCATCAAGTCATCAGGTTAAGACTAGACTCACCTTGATGAGATGAATGGAGTCTGGTGTGCTACTGCTGGGGTGGAAAGAAAACCAGCAGCCACACGGCCCTTTCTGGAAAGACTTTGACACCTGTGATGTAGATCAATCACCCTCGCCTCAGATTGGGCCGGAGCTTATTCTTCCAACAAGATAATGATCCAAAACATAAAGCAAAATCTACAGGGGAATGGTTCACAAATAATCATATCCAGGTGTTAGAATGGCCAAGTCAAAGTCCATACCCAAAACTAATTGAGAATCTGGAAAAGAGCACTGCAAATCGCAAAGGCTCTCCATCCAACCTCACAGAGCTTTTTTGCCAGGAAGAATTGGGAAGAATTTTTGTCTCTTTTTGTTCAAAACTGTAGAGATTTACCCCAAGTGACTTGCAGCGGCAATCTCAGCAAAATGTGGCACTGCAAGTTTTTAACTAAAGGGAACTGAATAATTTTGCAGACCCATTTTTTGTGTGTTTTTTTTTTTTAGAAAAGTTTAAAATATCCAACACATTGTTGATTGATTGTCGATTCTTCATAAATAATACATTTTCTATCTTTATGTTTAAAGCCCGAAATATCGCAAAAGGTTGAAAAGTTCAAGGGGGGCGAATAAATTCGCAAGGCACCATATGTATGTGCCCAATTGTCATTTTTCTAATACTTATATACTTTATTTCTGACTAGTCATTTGAGCTTATTGAACAAAAAATTACTAATGTAGTCTGTACTCTCTATTATATCAACTTTATCATTGTTTGCTACTCCTCCACAAACAGCTCACAAAAATGAGAATAGCCAGCCTTACTTAGACAGTAGCTTGTAATAATACACTACACCCTGTGAGGTCTAAATAGCCATCACAATACAAATGATCATAAACTGAAGAACATCAGGTTTAGAACCATATCTAAACATAATTTCTGTTATTTTTCTGCATTTACTTAGACTGGGTTTGACATGCATCACTGGTGTTTTCATTCATCAGCTGATACTCATTAAATGATGCAAGATTAAGCAACACTGTTGACCCTTTTAGATGCAATACTTACTTAAAAAACAACTAGCTATAGTGGTGAACATATCAGCATAAAGCTGATGCAGGAGGTAAAAATCTTATTTATTAGATTTTTTATTGGGTAAGTTTTGTTTTTCTGGTTTTTCGAATATAGAATTTCTCGCAAGTCTTGAAACTGACTCTCCCCTTTTATTGTACTGTTCAGTTTTTTTTCTATCCACCATATTCAAAATGTGTCAAGTGACTTTTCAACCCATCATTCCCATCTTGACATCTCTTAAGTAAGAAACTCAGCTCTTCTACAGCTCTGTGACTTGAGGTCATTTTGTTCAAAATGCTCACTAAATGTCAGAGGCGGTCAAGCGCCTCCACAAGAACACAAATTGCCCTAAAAGCTGCTGCTGGCCACCTATCCATCGCATCGGTGCTTTCTCAGGTCATTGATTATGACGTTTAACCCCTTCATGGCTTTTCATTTAGGCAAATCACTGTCAAATGATATGATTGGCTATGATGGATGGTGGGTACGTTTGTGATTGGAGGAGACAGTGGGCAAAACTTTCCTTGAGGTGATGTTATTCTTTGTACTATTAAAAATAAGTATTAAAAGAGAAAAAAAATCAACACCACATATGTTTTTATATATAGATTAATTAAGGATAATTTTATTGGGTTAATTAAAATACCGTTTGTCATACTTTAACATAATTGACAGTAATTGTTTTAGGCTTCATTGTAAACACAAAATAACTGTTGGCTTTGATGGCTGAAGTGTTGGCTAAATTATTATTATCCCCTTTGGTCCACAGAATGCATCAAAACCAATTGATAGGATGGAATCATTTAGACATAATCTGTAGACTCATTGTGTCCGATGACCATGAAAAAAAACACATTTTTTTCTATCTGGAGCCAGAAAATCAGAAATGTAATACCCAGAGAATCACTTGGTGCCAAGTGGAAAAAAAAATTGTAATATGTTAGTAATGCATTTGCTAAATACGTCACAGTCACCACATTATATCTGGAGGTTTCTAAATGATGACGCAAGGAAGAGAGAATCGCAGCACTATAGTTTGCATATTTAACTGCACATACAGTATATTTTAGCAAAATCAAAAGTTTACATTGTAAAATAACCAGATGAATGCATTCCACATTATACATGTTAAATGGTTTCATTGTTGATTTTTTAAGTTTAACCTTATTAAATCTTAGATGCCTGTGTCTTTGACCAAATGCTTTAGCACCAGTCTGTGTTTATAATAAAGAGTGTAGTCAGTCTTATGTTTTATTAAGCGAATAAACCCACTAATCTGCTATTTTTTTACTTTAAAATTTGTGTTTAAAAAGCTTTTCTAACAGCATGCATCATTTAATTTGCAATGACAATTTAGGGTAAAGAGTTTTATTTAAAGGCCATCATAATTCCCTGCAAACGTCACATGCATTCATATTTATTTATTAATCACAAATATTATGATGTTTAGATTTTTTTTACAAATAAAAATGTAAGTCATTTTGTGCATGTGAATTTTAATTTAAGTTAGCATATATGTTTATGCATTTATAACTTTTAATTGCTTAGGTAGGTTCATATCTGTGCTCCAGCTCCAATCCTAACAGGCAGAGAAAAATGGCCAAAGTGGCAGCATGGACAAAAACAGATTGAGCAAAACAGAAACTAAGCACCAGCCTCTCTGTTAGCTGCTTTGCACTGTGAATAAATTTCTAGGCACTGAAAGACTGCTGCCAAATGAAATGCTGTCTGTTTACATACTGTTCAAGTGCAAAAGCTAGCGGTTGACACGGGCAGCAAAGTGTGATTTTGCCCCTACACAAAGAGTCACAGTTCATATTGCACCAGACCAAGTGTGAAGGTCTCGTTTAGCAGATAGAAGAAAGAAAAAAAACGCGAAGATGGACACCAAAGCTGTCATCAGCTGTAGTTTGTTGCAAAAAGATTACCTCTCTCTGTTGAACTTGAGGGAATGGAGGACAGCTGGTCTCTTCTGCCTCAGGTTCCACAAGTGGATGCTGTCATCTGCCAAAGCGCTCACCAATGCTCCCTGTTTCAGCAGAGATGTAGGTTTTTAGTTTCTTAAACTTTTCTTTAAATAAAGAAAAACATTGAATACACAAGGTTTGAACTGATTTTTTCATAAACACGTCCTCAGAATGAATTTTTTTTCTCCTCTGTGAACATGACATGCATTAATCACATCGCATTCCCAGGCAGCTTGCTCCCAGGTAACAATGATGATTCATAAGATGTATAAAAGTGTATGTGTGCATGTAGGAGGAACTAAAATCATCTCCATCTCCCTGAAGGATATGTTTGAGCTGCTGAGTCACAGTCACACAGAGGCAGAAACACACACACACATAAACCAAACATGCATGACTGAGTATGAAATGCTGCTTTTACAAAATACGTTTCAGA
Source organism: Cyprinodon tularosa (assembly GCF_016077235.1). Taxonomy (NCBI): domain Eukaryota; kingdom Metazoa; phylum Chordata; class Actinopteri; order Cyprinodontiformes; family Cyprinodontidae; genus Cyprinodon; species Cyprinodon tularosa. The sequence goes on along the minus strand of NW_024039261.1, from coordinate 356,468 downwards.
ACATAATCAAGTTGGTTTCATTATGTGACTCAGAAAGGCCAGGAGGTAATCCAGACCACTGGACCACTGGCATGTTTAAGACTTCATGATTGCAGCTCAGAACATGCAGAACATTTGTGTAGGTCTTACGGTTTACAGCAATGTATGAACAAGATTTAACATTTAGGTTAAGTAGTTCAATATTAAGAGATAAGGATGGTATTATAAGTAAAATGTAACAATAATTACAATACAAAAGCTGTAATCCAGCATTATTATTTTTTTGTGTTAAAATTGATACTCTTAGCATAATATAAATATAAATGTTTTTAATAAATGTTTCTGTTTGAGACATTTTTTTAAACCACCGTTACCTTAACTAATATCTTACAAAACGTTTTACAGCCAAGATAACTATTAATTAAACAAAAAATTAGGAGTTTAGAAATATTTTTCTGATTTTAAAATTGAGTAGTTCTGATCAGTTTTTGGTTGGACAAGAACCCAAAAAAAGTTCATACAATCAGGGAATGCAGATGTGCAGATGTTGCACAACTGCAACATTTGCAGTTTGTAACATAGCAAAACTATCCATTGTTTGTATAAATGACATAATTAAAAATGAAGTCAGAGAAAGAAAAATGTTGCAAAAGATCTTAGTTTAATGATTAAAAAAAATCTTTTTTTTTTTTTTTCTCACAAAAAGCCTTTTGGAAATATTCGAGTTGAAGTTTCACATCAAGGGCAAGGTTTTCCAATCCAAATCTCATGGGACTAAATCATTTAGATGCCTCCTATCCAAACATATCTGAACTAAATACATTGATCCATTTATGGTGAAGTTTGGTAATAATTATTTATTTTTTAATTTTGAAACAGAGAAAATCATAGAAAATCTAAACCTACAGATCATCAGCAGTAATTAGGGTTGGACATCGAGAATTGATCGGAACCGGTTCCAACCATTTGATTCTCCCGATTTTTTTTTAAACGATATCTGCCACGCAAGATATATATTATATTATAGATTGAATAAAAAGCACTTATATCGTGATTGCCAGAGTTTTAAGTAATTTCAAGCAGAACTTAATGGTGTGTTAATTTTATTTCCTTTGGATTCTTTTTTTACGTGATAAAACCCACTACCTGCACATGATTGTATGATATCCAATCATTGCTCTGTCCAAAAAAATAAAACATTACTACTTCCAGATAGTTGAGTGGAACTGAGGTGCAGTGAATGACACCGAGGATATAAACAGGAAGGCATCCTGCTGTGCTGCTTTTTCCTCCAGCTCAGACATTCGGCTTAGCATTGCACCGAAGTCGGAATTATGTAAATAAAATAGTCTTATACAATATAAGCACCTGAAGCATCAGACACTGGATATGTCAAAATGTGTTTAAATTATATTTTCAAACAGAGAAAATATGAAAATGCAACACTTGGAAAAGAAAATGCTTATGACTATATTAGAGTTCATAGGTTTCATATTCATATACTGGTTGGATATAACTATGTGCTTAGTGTGAGGGATTGTATTTGAGTCAATGAGTCGATGCAATCAACTGGTTTTCCTTAGATAGAAAACTTTTAATCAATTTGACTGTATGATCTGGTGAACTGTAAAGTGCCTTGAGATGAATTGGTTCTATATAAATAAACTGAATTGAATTGATTATTTAGTCATTATTATTATTTAGTAATTCTACACAAAGTTGATTTTTATTACAATTTAATTGAGAAATTCAGAGGATTTTAACCAGACAGAACTCCAGTGAGCCAGCTAATTTAAAACATGTAAACTTTTTATTATCCTTTGTCTAACAAGAATCAGATTTAACAGGAACCAGAATCAAAACGAGGAATCTGAAACAGAACGGATGTCTAGCAAACGCTGTCAGATTGGCATATGCTTAGTTTTTATCTAACCTAAATTATATAAAGTATACCACATATAATATAAACCACAGCCAATGCTTTCTATGATTTTAACCATAAAAACAATATATAACCAAATTTAAATTCCTGCACACACGTTTTTTACTACTAAAGCAACTTATTTTTAACCAATATTGACTAATACGGTTTTAGCTATAAAGGTTTCTTCTGTCAACATCCTGGAAACTTCAATCATGTCTGGTTGTTTCTGCATCCAAGAAATAACAATATAATCAAAGCTGATTTTCTTTTTTAAAAGTTAAAATAGACGTGTTTTTGCTGCTACTAAAATTCAATGTGGGAATAATTCTCTGTTGCGCATGTAAGTGCATGCATATTAGAACAATGTATTCCTATCTGTTAGCATGATGCTATTTTGAACATAACTGCTTTTGGGAACAGACGTTGCTTTTAATGTTTACAATGAATGATACTAACCAGAAATGTAAGAGCCTATATATGCTTTTCTGGATACATTTTACCAGCAACTTCTCCAATATATACACAGATAACCCTTACCTGACTGACATAATTATTAGCCTTCTATAGCATTATGGCTAATGTATTTTATGCAAACAAAATATTTTAAACAAATCTTTCAAATGTAATTGAAGAACAATTCTTAAGTAGAAATTAGAATTTGTTAAATCCAGAAAAATATACAATAACAAAAAACAGATTCAATATGAATCCCGAATCTCTGATTAGTCAATATAAAATATGGGAAATGGATTCAGGTTATTAAGCGCTTACTTAATGATAACAGCTATTCAAAGTTGGTTCCCACAAGTCAAATTCATCCATCCGCACTTAAGTATATCCATAGATATGTTGACTATACTGGAAGGTAAATGTAAGTTTTGCGTTTTGAGTTGAGCATCTCAAGCAAAGAAAATAGATATATATAAGTAGAACCTACCTCATTAATGAGAAACTGCAGCTGGATAACAGCTGCTCCACCTTCATGCTGACAGTAGCACTCAACACCAGGGCGACCAAATCTAGGGGATCTCAGTCAAGGAATGCAAGGTTACCACAAAAGTTATGCAAGCTTCAACAGGAAAATGTTAAAGTGAACAATAGTCTACGATCAACTTTAGTACAAAAACTATTTGCCAAGCTGATAATGAAATAACACATAGCCTCGGTAAAATATATGACTTACAGGAACACGTGAAGAACAGAGTAGGCTCATTTTAAAAGCAAATAAATCTGACCATGGCCATAATTTGTTTTGGCTGTATTATTCATTAATCCTGCAATGGCAAGTCTTCTATTTTGAGGAAAAACATTTAAATATATTTCAATATTTTTGCTGTCTTTCAGGACAACAGCAAAACTTTTAGGAAACTGTATGGTTTGATAGATTTCGTGTAAAACATAAAATATTTAAAAAAAAAAGAGTACTCACCCAGAATTAAAGATTATTAGGAAAACATCAGGAAAATATAGAAATTATTTGTAAAGAAAAACAAAGTCTAGAGTTGAAAATATTTCTGCTGTGTATTTTATCCACAACATAGTCTACTAAAACTAAGAAAATCTGCAAACTTACTACAGCACCTGAAAAAATGAATCTCCTGACTAAGGCCACAAACACTGAGCACAGATCTTTGTTGGGAAATAGTAAAATAGGTGATGGGAATAGAAAAGGTGAAAGTAAAATTACAGTTTAGAGTTGAAATATCTCAAGAGCTATGGCCACATGTACTCCTGGAGATAGGAAAGCTATAACTACCCTACAGCCTTAACTATTTGTATTTATTGAATGAGTATAAATACAGAATGTGTTTGGATAAATATTATATTCATTTTATTTATTTTTTTTACATTTTACTATATACTGTTTATTTTGTTGTTTACTGAGGGGATAATTGTTGTGTGTTTTTTTTTTATAATTTCTTTGTACAGTAAACAGAAAAGAATACAGAAGAAGACATGTATATTTTTAAGGAAATTATTAAGGGATAAGAGGATTCTTTCTTTATTTTCTTTAGGAGGAAGGAAAGGAAAATGGAAAAGAGGGGAAACAGAAAAAAGGACAGAAAAGGAAAGATAAAAAAGGTGCCCCTTTTCTATTTTATGCATACAATTCTCTTGCACCTGTAATTTACATTATTTGAATTTAATTCAGTTCACTTAAAAATGCTTTATTAATCTCAAAAGGAAATTAAATTTTGCATGAAATCATAAGTTGTTTTTTCTATATCGCTATAGAAATCGGATAGCTGTAGGCAGGAAGAATCTTCTGTTGCGGTCTGTCTTGCAGCAGATCTGGAGAAGCCTCTGCCTGAAGACACTTTGTTGCCATATAAAAATCTTCTGAAGAGGATGCTGTTGTCCATAATCTTCCCTTTCGAAGAATTTATCTTTATGAAATAATCTGCAAAAGGTTCTAGAGGAGTTGGTCCTCTTTATTAACTTGTTGAGTAATTTGCTCTGATGCTGTTACCCTAGCAGATGATGGAGGAAGAAATCTCACTCTCCACACCAGACTTATAGAAGATATGTAGCATCCTAAAATGCTGGGTTAGGATGTAAAGTTTGCTCTGTCCCAGCTTGTAAACGGCTTTACAGTTGTTTCCCCAATCCAGTTTGTTGCCCAAGTGAACACCAAGGTATTTATACTCCTCAACCATCTCTACTTCTTCCCCTTTGATGTTTATAGGATTCAACAAGTTCCTGTTTCTTCTGAAATCTACAATTGTCTCCCTTGTTTTGTTGACATTCAGGAGCAGATAATTATTTTCACACCATGTCACAAAGCAATTCACCAGCTCTCTGTAGTAAGCTTCTCCATCTTTGATGCACCAATGATTGCAGAGTCATCCAAGTATTTCTGCAGATGACGAGACTTTGTCTAGTACTAGAAGTCAGAGGTGTACAGAGTAAACAGGAATAAAGAGAGGACTGCCCCCTGCCGTGCTCCTGTGCTGCTGTCTACTTGATCAGACAGCTGATCCTTCACTCTAACAAACTGTGGTCTGTTTGTCCGGTAGTCTTTGATCCAGGCTATTGTTGATGCCTCCACCTGAGTTTTGGAGTTTCTCACCTAATAAGCTGGGCTGAATTGTGTTAAATGCACTGGAGAAATCAAAGAACACAATCATGCCAGTGATGTCTGCCTTGTCTGACTTTTATTGTTCATTTTCAAAGATTTTTATTTATTTATCATAACTTCTGTTAGTTTCAAGTTGTTTCTGAGACACTTCTGGGTTTTTCTTTAATTAAACCAACAAGATTTTCCATGTGTACATCTGTATCACTGTCTTTTTTGGCATTATGTTCTTAATTTAGGTCCAAAAGCAAAAACTAAAGGAGTAACATTTACCCGGTACTCATTCAGTAAATGCATTTATATGTTGTCAAAATGTAAACTTAAGACAACAATAATACTTCAAAAATTAATAAGGCAGACGATCAAATATTTATCAAATTAATCAGCAAAGAGAAGGCAGACATTATGCTGGAAGTTGTAAAAATCATTGCAGAGAGAAAATGGAGGGGACAGAGCACAGATGCAATTGGAAGAATAACCAATGATAGATACAGAGCAAGGAGAGCAGGGGGAGAGGAGTAGAAGTTTTGGAAGTAAATAGAAGAGGAGATAAAGAGGAGGAGACTGACAGAGAGTAACGAGTTTTACTTTTCAAGGTGGATGAATGGGTAACGTTAGTGATTATATCCATTAGTTCTTCCTAAGAGCACCAGAACTAGGATGGGGGTGGCGATTTGTCATGAAGGACACATGGTGGTGTAGCTATCATGAAGTCAACAATGCTATTGGTCATGAAATATATTCATGCACAGGGGGGAGTGATTCCATGAGGGGTCAGCAAAGCTGCAGAAACTTTTAGAGCTTTATCAACCATAATTTAAGAACATTTATAAAACCAAAACTCAAATAAATTGAAAGAATTTATTAAATCCTCCAAAATCTTTATTTACATATTTAGGGTAAAAAGAGGTAATCAGCTTCCTGAAAACTGCGACTAGATATATGTAAGGTAAATTAGCCTGTTCTCCTTTCCCATAAAGATTGTATTCCAAAGATGACAACTTAGCAAAGTGATGACTTGACAATAGAGGATATCTACCAGCTCTAGTGGTTTAAGGCCAATAAGCCTCCAGTATGAATATAGACACCTGAACTGCGAAACCAGTGGGGGCAACCAAGTCATTAATGATCTAATCTTCTATCAAGTCACGTGGACAACTAAGCTTAAAAAGTATGAATATTACTAGGCATCTAAGCTTGAATTAACCTTTAAGAGCCTAAACTGTCTCATTCACAATGTAGAAATCCTTTTTCACTAATGAAGGTATAACCTACACAATAACAGGCATGACATGGGCAAGTATTGCACTTCAATTTTCCAAAAGGGACCGGGTCAAATGTTACTCATTCCAAATATAGGTGAGGAAAAAGTTGTATGATTTTAAATCCAAGTACCTTTACTCTAAATGCTAGAGAATCTACATTTGAGATTTTATGGAAAATATAAATCATATTATATGGAGTATCTTTTATAACTACAATCTCAAATTGTTATAAAAGCAAAAGATATGGTTCATGGGTGTATTTGTTGGAACTGAGGTTAGTGGCTTTTTAAAGAAATCTTGTCAAAAAATTAGTTATTTAGGCATAGCTTTTAAAGAACAATGTAAATTGTGGAAGACAACAGTACAGTTTTTGTGACTACATTTACCCCCAAAGATAAGAACCTGGAACTTAAAAAAAAACAATGAAAAACATAACTGTGTTCCTGTGAGATATGCCAGTTTCTGTACTTTGTTACAATCTAGTTACTATAAGCAATAAAAACTAATAATATTAGAGACTTGTGTCCATATACCCTTTCTCAGAGGCTGTCTCAGGACCAGGACCTGCTCATGGTCCCTCGTATTGTTCCATGACCACGGGAGATTGCTCCTTTCAGGCGATCCCGCTGGCCCTCTGGAACAATCTTCTGCTTTCCTTGCGCTTACTTGATTCTGTTGATGTTTTTAAGTTTTATTTAAGTGATGCTGTAGCTGTTTATAAAAATTGTTTAAGAAAGCACTTTAGTTCTGGTAGATTAATGGTTGTTTTTTGACCATGTCTTTTGTGACTGCAAATGTATTTTAATTTTGTGAAGCACTTTGTGACCTCTATGTCTGTGAAATGAGCTATATAAATAAAGGTCACTTACTTAAGTACTTACTATAAAGTGAAACTGTATAATTCATGTATTCAGACATTAAAAAAGGCAGGCAAACTGGTAGGGGTTGAACTACTACGTATATGTATGTAAACAAACTGTCACAACTAAAAAAAACACTGTTCTACTGCAGCTACGGCCATGTTAAAACACCAAGTAACCAAATTATTCTCTGAGGTCAAAGTTGGGGGAAATTGCCTACTGATGGTGGTCAGAGGGCCCGGTGGCGCCAGTGTATGGCAGCTTTGCTTCTGTCAGGGCAGCTGTGGCCACATTTTAGCTTGCCACCATCAGTGTGTGAGTGAATGTGTGAATGACTGAATGTAGTGTAAACCACTTTGGTCAAGTTTCCTGACTTGAAGAAAAAAAAAGCGCTATGTTGCGCTTATTTTCTTGTAACAATCAAACCAGCATACCTTATTAGATTTTTTTAATCAAAACAGTTCAAATGTTTCTAATACTTTACTGACTTAAAGCTCCAAGGAACAGCTACAGCATCACTCTTTCCCTCACAAAACTATAAAAAACTGTTAACCACTTTCACATTTTTGTTATGCAGCAAAAAAGGAAGTTATCTTTTAAAGGAGCTTGTAATGACAGAAAGTCCTCGCTATCCTGTAAATACAAACCTTCTTCCCCATGACAAGATAATTGCATCAAAAGTTTTCTGACTATTACAGCCTACCAGCATGCACCAAATCACTGTAACCCCCTGCGGATGATACGATAGAATCCAGATGTTTTCTCCGTTTGACCTAGCACACAGTCATCCTTTGGGAGACCCCCCTGGCAATAAGAGTATCGACTTCGAGCGAGATACAGACAAGCCAGTTATGAAATATTCAGGCGAGGACAGAAAACAAATGTTTCCTTACATGTTTTTTTAAAGGCCACACTCGAAACGATCTCTTTTTTTTACTGTCTTTATGTAAAACCTATATTGTTGATTTAAAAAAGGAGGTCATTAATTATACTAAAAATTGAGGTTATAATTTTTTTATTAAATATCATCTTCACTATTGATGTGATGAACAATAAATGTCACCTCTATATTCAAATGTATGATGCAACTCAGATACAACACATTCTTAATTCTGCCTTGTTTTTAATCAGAGCATTCATGGATAACAACAAAAACTGTATGAAGCATGATATTATTTCAAACAACATGCAGATTTCTAAAAACAGTAGGATATTTTTTTAAAGGGCAATGTTATTCTCACAAAATCAATTATCAGACTATATTTATTTAAGATAAATTAGAAAAAATGTCCTCTGTTCCGCCTGCATTTCTGCTGGAACATTAACGAGCATAAATACAGCACTACAGTTAGGTGTTAGGCACAATGCTTTGGACCCAATGACATTGCAAACCAGCCAAATCTGAGTGACTTAATTGAAAGCTCTGTCCTAATGTTGCCTGGCAACCAAATCTTTCAGGGCCCCAGAAAAAAAGAGAGCAAAGGATTTAAGGTTGTGCTTTTTAAACTGCTCATTTCGCCTTCTATTTGAAGAAAGCCAGCTGTCCCACAATCGTGTTATCAAGAAACACAGCGACTGAGACATGGTTATAGAAACATCTTGGAAATATAATAATATCTAAAATGCATTTTAGTTTGTTATTTTTTCCAAGCTACATTTTGCACCAATAATTCTGAACAAAATGCTTCTCCAGTCCTCAAGAGTCTGCATCTCACTGAAAGAAACCTACAAAACAGACCTCAGCACCAGTAAATAGTATTAGAAGGTAAAAGGTAATTGCATTGATTTCTTAACAATTACTCTGCATCTTATCATTTTAAAGTGGTAAATCTTCAAAAACAAAAATCAAATAGACTTGTTTCATTGCTGCGTCACTTTTCCAAAATTCTAGATATACACTTTAATAACCGATTAGATAAATTCATCCATAAAAAATTAAACATAGATAGTCAATGTGGATTAGGAGCTATTTATAGGCTAAAAAAAAAGAAAGTAACAACTTAACTTACCAAAAAGGTATACAGTTGGCATAAAGCTACACCTGACCAAAGCATCTAACATCACATATTGCAGTACCACCACACATTGGTTAATGAAAGTTAAAAACTACAAAATCGTGTAAAAAAAAAAAAAAAAACTAAATGCAGGCTGGGTATGAGACCAGATAATCTGAATAATTATGCACATAAAATTAGCTTGTTGAGTCTTTCGTTAAGATGTGAATGAGCAAAAAACTGGTACCTACTTAAGCAGGTTTTAACATTTGCTTGTATAAATAGTTTACGTTTTTGCTTAAGTCTAGACCATGGGCGGTTCTAGACAGGGGCCAACGGGGGCCAGGGCCCCTGTAGATAATGTCCAGGCCCCTGTTATGGCCCCTGTACTGAAAACATAATACTCAAAGAATTTCTAAAGATGATCTGCCCTGCAACAAGCATGGTTACTGAAAGGTCCTTTACATCTATTTCATTTTTTTTTTTTTACAAATTGTATTTTATTAACTATTTTAAAAAAATAAGGTGATGGCTTAAGTGGTATTGAGATATGATCCCAGTTTTCATCTGCTAAATGGTTTTTTCAAAACAAATTATTAACATACTCAAATTTTTTACAGCTGAATTTAACAGTTTTTCTTAAACTCTAATTCAGATTTTATAGAAAACTGCAATTTCAACTTAAATTAAGTCATTAATATGTAAAATTCCAAAATTCTGAATGCATATTCACCTAAAAAGACATTTAGAATTTTAATGAAACTTAATTGAATAGAAGTCTCACTTCATGCAGCCATCCTGTTTTTTATTTCATGCTCCTCTGTGCCCCCGTGAAAACACGCTGGCCCCCTCCTGGCCCCCCTAGTACATTTGGTCTAGAACGCCATATTTTATTATCTACAGACACATTTATTACAACTATGACAATATATGCTGTTTTTGCAGTGGTAGTTTTTATTTTGAAATGAAAGCAAATCCAAATCATCATTTGTGAAACATGCATTTTTATGATATATACCTCTTTAAAAAAAGCTGGCAGAGCTAAGCTCAAAATACCCAAAGTATCCAAATCAGCACTTGTTGGAAAATCTCAAAACAATAGGTTCCAATTCCCAGTTTTCATGAAGTATAAGAGTATAAGAGCGCCCCCTTTACCTCAGTACATGTTTTCCTTGTGCAAACAATAACCCACTACTGTATCAGTAAATTTATTGTCTCTTAAAAATGCTGCAAGTGTATATATATATATGACAATTCAGATGTATTCCTAAAAGTATATTTCAGGGGCCAATGTCTGTCTACTGTTTACAGAAATTTCTGTTTTAAGTTTCTTAAATAAAACCTGCAATACATTTTAATAACACCATATATTCCATCAAAAATATTCCGACAATAATTTTGTATCTTTTTAGAATATTCAGCATATAATATACGCATGTATTACTGCATGGATCAAAAATCTTAATGGATTATTTGCAAAATCGAACTTTTTACTTTGTTGCATTTTAAAACTTAAAATATGTCAAATGTTATAAGTTGTTCTGCTATGTGATTCTCATGGTAATCTCAGATCACCCCACAGATATTGTCAGTGCATGCTTGTGCATATCTTTCATTTTTTTTCTTAGAGAAGAACAAAAATAGTATATCTTAAAGCAACCCTAACCCTCCAAAAAAGACAAACAAGAAAAGCTATCCATGAAGCATGTTTCTCAAAATGACTGATACAAAAAGATTTGACAAAACTGATGAAAACGCTCTGATAAGATGATGGTGGCCTTTCCTCTTGGGTGAGTCTTCCAAATGGCAAGCAAACATTTATATATCCACAAGGAAATTAGCTTAGGTATATTTTTCTAGATTCTGTGGATTAGAACAGATCTGGTTTTCCATATATGATAAGAAACATGTTTTTTATAAGATCTGTTAGTGACATTTGAATGCGTTTCAATTTAAAACAAGCTGTCCCTTACTGAATTTTAAAATTACTCAATATTTTACAGGAAAAGATCACTGACAGCTCAGCTGTCCATATTTTTCCGCCGTTTTAACAAACATGACCCTGAGTTACAGGGATGTTCCACCTTTCAATCATTGTGGGGCAGGCCTCTCAGGAGACATTTCTGACAGGAGCCTTCCTTATTCCTTTTAAGCTGAGTGAGGTCTGTGTGCCGATCTGCATCCTCTCCCCACACTGCACCAACTCTATAAGTAGACAGACTGGCCGCAGGCTACAATAGCAACAAGACGAGAGTACAGAAAGACAGAGAGTGAAAGCAGAAAGTGGGTCAGCTTCATGTCACGTCAAGTCCAATGAAAATTTCTGGAGCTATTCTAGAAGTCAAAGTTGACTGATATTCTATTGCTCTTCTTGTATCCATGGCATATTGAGCCACAGGCCAATTTCCTAAAAAATAAAGGTGAGTCACTGGGAATCTGGTTAAGTGAAAACACTGAGGCACGACCTCTGGAAAAAAAATATATATATATTTTGTGTTTTGTTGGTACTGAAGGATATCCTAAAAGATGTAGCTAAAAATGAGTAAGCTTCTCTGTAACACACAAGAAAGAGCTTTTTGTTTCCAGAAATACTCATATTTTGTTGAACTTGACAAGATCTGTCACCTGCCTCAAAAATTTCATGCTCATGATTAGTTAAAGAAAAAAAGCAAATTAAATAGAAACTGAATTATTTAAATTTCTGACAAGACAAAAGAGGGGAGGTGTGGAATACTTCACAGAAGAGGTGATTTTGACACAATAACAGGAAAAGGAATAGGATGCAGGGTAAGAGAGAAAACACCAGAAAGAGCAAGTCTGAGAGCATTGAGTTACTATGACGTCAAGCCTGAGGTGACGTCAAGGCTAGCCACTCATACATCACCCTGCAAGGGAGGGGGTTGGAAAGAGATCAGAGTCTGATCGGCACTGGGCTTAGAGAAAGGGATCAGGGCTTCTGAAGTTAGGAGGCAGAAAACAGAAGGATCAGTGGGAAACCAGCATGGAAAAACTGAAAAAGAAAATGGATTTAACCTGAAAAGGATTGAAGCAGGACAAGTTTTTGCAGCATGGAATAGAATTGAATTGAGACCCCATCTCAATTCATTAAAATAGAAATGTTTGTTCCTATAGTATAAATAATCAATGATGCTGCAGCCTTCATGACCTCAGACTATTGAACCATCAGTCGTCAGCCAGATCGAATTTAGAGATTGCTGAGACAGTCGATTTCCTCCACACAATTGATCTTTTATTGATCTAATCCAGTTACATAAATACACCCAAACACTCCTCTTAAAAACATACTTTTGGTTTGTTTCTAGAACCAAGTACATGATTTTCTTTTACCTTTTCAATACTTGTAAACCAAATTGAATGTGTAAATTTATTCAAGAAAAAGCTATATTGCTATAGCATACATTCTAGCAAATCAAAAAAAGTGTTACAAAAATGATAAATCCTGTATAAAGATTAAAAATAAACAAAGATATTTCGAATTTTTGCTTTGCTTGGTTCATATTTTTCGGGGGGGGGAAAGGCTGAGATCTGATTGCTTGGAATCATAATGCTCCACAAAATGGCATTGTTCCACATACAAATTGTTTCTGTGCATCCTACAATACAATCATGTTAGAACAATACACCAAATTTAGTATCTTAAGATACTAAAATTGAATAAAATTATAATACAGTACAAGACTTTATTTTCTACAAGTTAATTTAGCTAACCACATACCCTTTTCTTCTTTTATAAAATGCATATATTAAACTGTTTGCTGGCTAAACCCATAGGGGCAAGTAGGTATTGGGGATATGGGGATCAAATTTAGCAATTTTCTAAAAACATGTATTACCGGTATAAAGTAAAATATAGGTAGCTATTAAAATAAACTATTCTACCACAAATACGTGTACGTTGGTTCACCAATTGCTTAAAGTAGTGTAGTCGTATGGCTAAGCATTATTCAATAGTTGCATTCAGGTATATATTTTTTTTTGGGGGGGTGGGGGGTTAACAGTAAGTAAACAAACCCTGCTGTACTTTCCAATCATCAGTTTAAATTTTGCTGCAACTAACTGTGCTTTCTGTTTAGCTGTATACACCATCCTGGGTTGGGCACTGGCTACTGTAGGCTGTTGCTGGTAACTACATGTTCTCCTATATAGATGACACATTGGTCCTCAATATTCATATATTTTGTCACTGTCTCTCTCATAGCCAGACCTATTGCCTTACTTTTTTACTACTGTATAAGAAACAGCCTGTGTTATATTTCATCTGCTACAATACTGGCTGAAAGGTAATCTGCTTTGTTGTGTTTCTCTTCTAAATGAATCCGCTACAAGAGCTAATGCTTAAACTTACATTTTCAATATTCTCTCACATACAAAGTACTTTTCCTTTTTTGCTCAATGTTCTGTTTGCTCAAACCCTAGCTTATTCTACCTCAGGGAGGGATCTCATCAGGAAGTTGACCTGGGATGCCCCTTAGACAAGGTTCAGCAGGGGGTAGACAGAAGGTCTCCAGCAAAAATAACATCACTGTTGGACAATGGGTTCCACCTTATGCTGCAACTGTTGCAGAACTGGCAAGCTCCATCAACGACAGACTGCTACAGTTCACCCTAAGGGCCTGTTCTTCAGAGGGTTTTGCACATCTTCAAACAACTGCAAGTGTTTTTGTACACAGAGAGCAGATCTTAAAGATGTTGAAAGAAGAGTTGTGATGGCAATTCAGTATGTGTGTGCAAACCATTTTTTGCATGTGTGCCTTCGAAAACATGCAGATCCTTTTTTAATGACCAAAACGCAAAATTCATGGAAGACACACAAGTGTAAACATCTACCGAGTGCAAAGTTATTTTCCAAATCAGAAAATGAACTTTAGTACAACACACTACCTGTTAATTTTAATAGGCAGAACTGATTTCAGTCCTCTGCCATAATAACTGGTTCTAAGCTCATCTGCATCTTTCCCAGACAGGATTAACATGGAGAAAGGTAACAGTTACCTTTTGTTTCTCTGCTTATTTGCTTCTGTCTCCTTGAATCCAAAGTCATCCTAATGTAGCTCAAAATGAAAGTGGTTCTGCTGGAGGTTTTTGCTGTTAAAAGGGAGTTTTCCTCTCCACTGTCATTAAATGCATGCTTGGTATGAGGGATTGCTGTCGAGTCAGTAAGTAGATGCAATAAGCTGGTTTTCCTTAGATAGAAAACACTGAACCAAACTGACTGTATGAACTGAATAAATGATCTGTAAAGTGCTGTGAGATAATACAAGTAGTGAATTGGGGCTATAGAAATAAGCGGAAGTGAAATTAAGATTAGGCTTGTCCCGATCCGATACGTGGATCGGATCGGGACGCCGATATTGGCAAAAGAATGCATATCGGCAAAGAATGTAAAAATGCCGATCCAGACTGCCGATCCAGTTTTTTTTTTTTTTTTTTTTATCCGGTCCGTATTTTCCAGTTTCGCCACTATTTTTTTTTCAAGAGTAGAGTCCTGATTCTAAGTTAATAGAATATTTTCCACTCTTGTCTGTTTTGCATTTTTATTAAAACTTAAAGTAATACTTGCACCTTTAACAGTTTACGGTTTTACTGTTCACTGTGCAATTTCAGATTGCTATTCATAATTTTGTCTAGTTTGTGTTTATCTCTTAATAAACAGGTAAGTTTGTTGTTACCAATCATTGTGTTTTATTCAATCTCACCTAATTCAGCTGGCTAGATGTTATTAAGAGTACTAAAACCCTTTTCAACATGAGTCTTACAACTAAGGCTAAATACTTTAACTTAAACTTAAATGCATGCTTGAATAGGCTGGTATCGGCCAGTATCGGTATCGGATCGGAAGTGCAAAAACCTGGATCGGGACATCTCTATTAAAGATTAGGCCAAAAAGTGTACTCAGGAGCTTTGCTGTCCATCACTCCTCCAAGCAGCTATTAGACTTTATAACCATAGCTACTAAAGTGTCTGAAGAGTAAGCTTATTAGGAGACAGCAAATAACAATGGACCCAGAATGGAGCCCTGTGAAACCCAGCAGATTAAAAAACTTATGTGCAAAACCATAGATTAAAGCTGAAACCTTTTGCTTATTCAGTAAACTGTTCTGGTCAATGCACTTTTTTTACTATGCAAGTCTTTAGATACTATAGATAACTTGCAGCTGACGTTTGAATCTGCCATACTGAGTACCAGCTTTGGTTCCCTGCATGTCAAAGACACCATCTTAATGTTGTGCTGTCCAATATGACAATAACAAGCTGAGCCAAATATCTATTTTTATTGTTTCCCAAAAGAGAATAAAAGTCTTCAGAGATAGCAGCCAGCAATAAAAAGGCTTGACTTGATGCTAACTGCAAGTAATCTGTGCAGTATACATTTCATATCAGGTGAGTTTCAAGACAAGTCAGGAGACTAGTTTAGGCTGTTGCCAACTGGATTTAATGCCTCGTACAGTTCTTTTCCCCCCAGAAAATTAAGTGATTTAGATTACACTGATTGGACACCTTGTGAAAGAAGTGCAATTGATATAAAGATCTGCAGATTTTCCTACAGACATAGTGTTTAGCTGTTTACATAAAGTAAGCATAACGATCAGAGCAACACAGTTTACCTTTGCTTTACATACAACTATAATCTTTTTTTTTTTTTTTTGATTCCATAGTTTAAAGTTAGATAACCCAGCCAGTTGTGAAATACCGATAGGTATCTGTGCGCTAATAAAACCTTTCAGGCTTTCTCTGGTGTATAAGGTGCTTCAAAAACCCTCTTTCTTAACAAGATGAATGAAGTCGTTCTGATTTTTTGCTTTATCAGTGGCAGCCCGGTTAGTTTATCACAGCAGATAAAGGCCATAGCAGCTAAGGCCAAATGTGAGGTGTTGGTTTAATTGTTGGTTTGTTTATTAAAAGGTTGTCTTCAGTCTAGGGTTGCCATACTATTGAGATGATTTGAGCCTGATTTGTCCATATTTCCTCCAGAAACAAAGATATATACATTATTGTTTTTACCAAAATAACTGAATGGCAATGAGCAGTTATCTTGTCAATCTACTCCTGTTGTGTGTTGTTGTTACTCATAAGATGCAGAGGGCTCTGTAGCAGTCCTTCAGTTGAGGTCAGGCCTTTATCTTATGTATTATATCATGCTCCTTCTAGCCGTTATCTTTCTATACTGACTGGTTGCAGGTTGTGGGGGTGTGGCCTTCGGGAACACACTAATGCCATCCTTTTTGACAGCTGTTTTACTTTAGGTAACAAAAAATAAATTTTGCTCACTTTTATTCTGAATTCTAAATCTAACAGGAAAATCTGGAAATGATCGTAACCAAAGCAGAAAAGAAATATTTAATGCAAGCTTTCATTTGTTGCTTAGTAACAGTAGCAATGACTCCCTTCCCGCCAAGGCTGCAAGCTAAATCAGCTCTGTTCACATAGGTCCTCACCCTTTGAGCTTTTGAGATTTACACATTGTAGCACTTTAGCGTCCCCTATGACTTCTTTGTGTTAATTTGCTTTCCTTTACACTTATCTGCCAGAGCATTCAAGCACCCCGTGATACATCAATGACAGAAAGAGCCTGGAGAAGCTACTGTATGAAAACCCAACTCCCCTGTGAGTTTCAGAGTCGTACAGTGAAAAAAAAAAGAAAATGAACATGAAAAAGAAAAAACATCCAAAAGTCATTCTGAGCACTCAAATCCAAATGCAGATAACACACAAATGTTTAGGATAAATACCCAGAGATGAGTTAACTAGTGATACATTTAACACAAGTCTTGTATCATCCTTAACATAGTTGATTTATTACGCCTTCAAACAATTGTGTTCATTTTGAACCAACAAATAATGGTCAGCTCTTCAATTGTTAAATACTTTACTTGGAAGCATTATGATTTGCACACATATACACCTTTTCAACTCTTATATCTATTATGGTCCCCGCTCCAAATATTGATCTATAAGACATTCTTGAAAGTAGCAGCTTCCTGAGGTGAAAAGTTAAAAAATCATTCAATAGTCCTCAGATAAAAAATAGCTATATCTTTATACTTTGCAAAAAGATCACACATTTATTTTTTTCTTAATTTCTACATTGTATATTACAATAAAAGATTTTCAGACTATTAAAGAATATGCTGAATATAAGTTTTGTATTTATATTCTTCAATGTAGAAATGTTTTGCTTGCAAACCTCTGAAATTCTCAGCTTTATAAAGCATTGCCCTCATGAATTAGGTAGTTCTTCTGGGATTATTCTATTGCCCCTTAATTAATTAATTAATTAATTAAAGTAAATTTCTACAAGTTCTTGTCTTATTATGTGCTAAAGAAGTCAGTTGGGTTGTGTACAGTACAAGTGTGCATCATCTGTACAATGAGTAATTATATTTGATTAGACAATGTTTATCTATATTATGGTGACAATCACTCAACTAAGGAAAAGAAATGACAGTTCATTGTTACTTGAAGACTTTAAATTCTATAGATTACTTTTTTTTTTTAAACTTTGTATGTAACATCAAGTGCAAAGACCAACCCCAGCAAAAAAAAAAAATCAGCAGTGGACTGGTTCAAAGTTACGCAACTCATAAACAGCAAATTAACAGCGTCTTAGATTAGAGCTCACATAAATTCTTCAGAACTGAGGAAGAAGACAAAAAACACAACATCAATTATTCAGTGTGTATGAATCAGAACTTCAGAAAATAGTTGCAAAAGGCAGTGATGAAGAAGAACAAGGAGAGAAATTCTTGGACTTGTTCAGCTTCACGTCTTGACATTGGAAGGCTTAATTGCCATAAACACTATTACCTCGATTCAAAAGAAGGACATAGGCAGAACTGAAATGCACGTATGTTTAGATGCACTTATTTATGTGTAGACTTAATAATATCATAATAATTGACTATTAAATTGAAAGACAACAATCTGAGAATAGTCTTTACCCTGCTCATAAAAAAAATAATTCGGGTCTAAGCCAGCAAACAAGAGAGCTGCAGTGCTCAGACAGTAAAAATAGGGACCTCCCAATGCTGTGGGGATAATGTGGATAGTTGGTCATTGGAGCATAGCCAGTTTCCCTCATAGTAAGGCGCTAATAACCCAAGACCTCATCATGTTTTAGCAGGGTAACTTCACTTCAGTACATCAAGTCAGCAGATACAATATCCTAAAGAAAAGACAAAAGGGGGGGGTGGAAAGAAAAGAAGCTGTGAAATAAGGTTGGAAATTCAATGGCTGTGGAGATTAAAGTCTGGAAAGGTGAAGTGCATATGGACTGGGGGTGTAAAAGGAGGCTGGAAGGGATAAGGGGGTAAAAACTCTAAGCAAAATAAATGTTGAGTCAGCCGAACAGCTTTCGTTCGACCCTTGCAGTGAATGGATGCAAGCAAAAGTATAAGAGATTTATAAAAAAAAAAGGCAGCAGAGGCTAAAATGAAATAAAAACAGGAAGAGAGGGTGGGGGGGGGGGGGGGGGGGGGGGGGCTGTTAGTGGAGAAAAGCAAGTGAAAGCAGTTTCAATATGCTTGGAGTGGTAAGTTCTATGCCATTACATGGAACACAAGGCTATCAGCCTTTTTGCCAAACAGATATTTGATGAAATGCAACTAAAATTAGCTGGTCTGCACAATTAGTCATGTTTACTAATGAATTTTAAAAGCAGTTTCAATATGCCTCTGACAAGCCGATCAGCTTTGAAACACACCTCCACGAAGCACAATCAGCATCCAGATTTCATAAACTGACTTGATGGAGATGAGCCCGATCCAACCCACCTCCATCCCCTTCTCCACCATCGTAGCTAAAGCTTCTTCTACTGCGTCCCCATCAGAGTGCAATCCCTCCCGGACTCTTACTGCATTCCCTGTTTCATCTCAACCGATCCGGCAGAAGACCGCCGTGTTGAGCCTGGTTCTGCCAGAGGTTTCTTCCAGAAGGGTAGTTTTTCCTTTCCACTGTTGCTTTAGGATTGCTCATCATGGACATGTTCATGCAACCTGTGTTTATCCAAGCTGAACTTCCAACTTCCCAGGTCCCTGAGAGAAACTCTAGTATCAGCTCACGCAGTCTACTGGGTCTCACCAATACAGCTCAAGCACACAGTCTCACCAAACAGCAGTCTATGGACTGAACCTATTCCACCTATCTCCACTCCACCACCAGTTTCAGGCCTGGGGGGAAACATCCCTGTTCTTATAATACTGCTTATACATATTAAAGCAAAATCTAGCCCTAATGTTTCTTGCCAAGGTCTGGGCGCCAAATAAAAAACAAGTTATATCAGAAATACAGTACTTCTAATTGTCTTTTTTTCTCTGTGGGAGTTTTTCAGATTAAAATTCATGTTACCCACTGATGGTGGTCAGAGGGCGTTGTGGTGCCAATGTTTAGTACCCTTGTTTCTGTCAGCGTGCCCCAGGGCAGCTGTTACTACATTGTAGCTTACCACTGTCAGTTTGTGAATGTTTTTTTTTAATGGTTTAATGCCTTAATGTAGTGTGAAGTGCTTTGGAGTTGCTTGACTTTAAAAGGCAATATAGAACTAACCACCATAATTCTGTATTTATTTAATGCTTTAAGAAAATTTTAACATTTGCTGGAGGACACAATTTTTTCCCATGGCTTATTCATATAAAAAATGGTTCTTATCAGTTTGGTACAAGATGATTAGATATTCTGTATGAGTGCTGGCCTAAGGACGAGCACAAGGGTAAAGCTGCTGTCTGGCTGATATATATTTTTAAAGCTCTTCTATCATTTAAATAACTGCATTATATCCCTCCAACCTGGTGAATTCTCAAAAACAGTCTCCTAACCCCCTCCATTACTCGACACACGTTTCAAAGCCTCGGCTCATCTCATAACATCATCACTCGATTCTCTTCATTGATTCCATCCTTGACCTGTGTGTTCCCTTTTGTTCCTTTTTCTGTTAGGTAATTAGTTATTTCTGGATTTAAGCTTCTGTTCCCACAGTTTTTTTTATCAAATCTGCAAGAAAAGGCCCCGGCTTCCGTCCCATTTTGGTGCTCTAAAACCTCCACACAACCTGACAATAGTGGAGCTTCATTACATTCTTCGCAGAATTTCTATCGTAACTCAAAATAAACTACAGTAAACAAGATAATAAATTTGTATGATAAAAAACATAAAAATTAAAATTCCAGCAAATGCAAGAGCATTAACACAAGTTCACCAAAATCCAACAGGAATCAATGGATTGTAACCATTAGCTATTTCCAGGGATATGTCATTGGATGTGGCCTGGAGTAAGGTAGCATGTGGTCACACTAAAATATATGGTCAGCAATAATGCTTTTCAGTGTTATTTTTTATTTAATCATTAAAAAAAATGTCTGTCTTTATGCACTAGTCAGATTTACAGGTCTAATTTTGCTGTGTGAATGTTTTAAATAGAGAAGAGAGAGGAATACATTGGTAAACCATCTTTTTGTTTGTTTCTTTTCTTTCACATCCAACATTTGCCAAAATTATGAGTCAGCAAGTTATATATAAAAAAAAGATTATGACAACTAAGACACTTAAATTTCATGAGAAAAGTGGTTGGTAATAATACTAACATTTACCATTTCTTACCAAGTAGGTCAATCATTTTGTAGAGTAGAGATATATTTCTAAAAAAGATCTGCTTCTGAGATAGTGCTGAACAATTTTGCCAAAAATCCAAATTGCGATTGTTTAATCAAATTTTCAATTGTGATTTTATTTAGATTATCCTTTGCAAGAACCCGAAACTTGTCAATGTTTCAACCCAGGCTTTTAGTTTTAAAGCTTGCTTGCCTAGAGTCCAATGTTGCAGGACATTACTGTAACCATTGTGTGAAAATGTGTGTACTTCTACAAGGGATGGGAATCGAAAACCGGTTCCTGTTCAGAACCGGTTCCGTATTTTCCGATTCCATGGCATCATTTGGCAGCTCGCTGAACGATTCTTTTTTCGATTCCCGCAGCACCAGAGCCTAAAGCGCCGGCTCTGGGGAGCACGACTTACGTCACGTTTTTTACGTAAGTTACGCAAGTTACGCAAGTTACGCAAGTTGGAAGAACTATTCGAGGAGGAAGACAACGAGCTGCGGTCACTTTGTGAATCAAAGCCCCGTCTTTCCTTAGCCCAGAGGGTAGATCAGGAAATACAGCTCTGTAAAAGCTTGCCCTCCATCCCCTGCAGGGATAGCGCCACACTGTGGTGGTGGAAGAAGCAAGATACGCTGCCCTTGCTATCTGGACTGGCTGAAAACTACCCCTGTGTGCAGGCTTCCTCCACCCCATCTGAGAGGGTATTTTCCACGGCTGGAGACACCTTAAGCCCTGAAAGATCCTGTATCCTTCCAGAAAAAGCAGATATGCTCATCTTTCTGCAAAATAACTGTTCATTTTCCCTACTACTGTTTTATAATTAGTATTTTTTGTTATTTAAAATAGGTTATTATCCCATCATTTGTTATTAGACATTTTTGGTTAATAAGTTTGTTTCTTGTATTCATTTTTCATTTAAACACGGATGTTACTCCAGTTTCACATTTCCTGTGGACATCTTGATCTTGTTGATTTTGTAAGATTGTGCAATAGTTAAGTAAACAAAGTTGATGCTGATAATCAAACTGTTTGTTCTCCTTTTTTCCCCAAATTGGAATCGAAAAAAGAATCGATAAAGAATTTAATCGTTTCATAGAATCGAAAAGGGAATCGGAATCGTGAAAATCTTTTCAATTCCCAACCCTAACTTCTACTTGTATGCATGTATCTGTGTGCTAGCTGCAACTCTCTACCTTTCTGTGTGACAACAAACCAACTTCAAGTGTGTTACCACCATTTAAAGGGCTGAAGTGAGAAATGTTATGTCTTACTGTTATTAAATACGGTGACATTAAAAATGAGTGCCTCTGGAATTTGAAAATTGTGTTTTATTAAATTGCAATCATATTGCAAAAGCAATTAATTGAACAGCCCTACTGTGAATGCTAGGTTTTCAGGTTAAGCCCCCAAATTTAGATCCCATTAAAATGCTTATGTAAAACACCAGATAATATACAAACTACAAAAAACACGTTTGTTAATAGATGTCGGAGTTTGGCCTATTTTTTCAGTGTAGTCCTG
This sequence comes from Cyprinodon tularosa, assembly GCF_016077235.1. NCBI lineage: Eukaryota > Metazoa > Chordata > Actinopteri > Cyprinodontiformes > Cyprinodontidae > Cyprinodon > Cyprinodon tularosa. The sequence continues at coordinate 334,236 of NW_024039261.1, read as the reverse complement.
TTTCTATTACTGTGACTAACTGTATGTGCCCTCTTCCATCCTTTGGCAAGCTGGTCTGTGCCTCTCCTGGACTGGGCCACTTGTGGAGTGAGTTAATAGTTTGTACATCTGCTTCTTTTATGGGTCTACTTCTATCTCTTTGAATCTCACTTGGGCTTGGCGAAATGCTGCTCACATTGACCCTAGCTCTGCTGGAGGTTCCTTCCTGTTAAAAGTCTTTTTTTCCTCTCCTCTGTTTCTACATGCATGTCTGGTGTGAGGGATTGCTGATGGATCAATGACAAAATGCAAAGTAAAATTGTTGCCGCAAGCTCATCCAGGTAGAGTATGTCTTGCAAGTCAAAGACTCAATGCAATCAACAGGTTTTCCTCACTAAAAACGTTTAACAAATCTGGCTGTTGCCTGAGTAAAGTGCCTTGAGATGATGTGGTGTGCAATGGTGTTATATAAATAAACTAAATTGAATTAATGGAAGGAGAAAAAGGAACAAAAACAATTTACAAATTCCAAAACCCAAATGGACATTTTAAAGACTATGTACAGTAGGGAATCATTTAATGAAAACAGAGCTTGGCTTCATACCAACAGAGAGGTGGGAGAAAAGCAAATGCACAAGAAATTTCTGACAAGTTTTCTTCCTTGCGATGAATAATGGATGTGTGAAATGGGAGCAGGCATATGCATTTAGATGGCTTCTTGTATTACACTTTCAAAGTGGTACAAAGAAAAAGGCTTTATTGAAACGTTATCTCAAATAAATATCAAACACATTTATTTTGCAATAGACAGCCTATTTTTAAACTTGTCCAACATAAATGAAATCCCTCCGTTTATCTAAAATGATCATACTGTACATCCCTGTTCTTTTACACGTTATTGGCCAGTTCATGAACTATAAAAAAAAAGAAGACGGAAATGACATACAATGCATTTTACAAATACTTTACAAACAAATACAGCCATATTCCCACAAAATGTCACAAAGCAATTAAATAGCACTGCATTTTCTATGGGTCCTCTCATCTTTCTTCACTCAGACATTCACCCAACCATACACTCATCCTCTGGCACTGATATCAAACAAATCTTTTCAAAGGTAGGTCCATGGGAGATCAGCCACTGCTGGCTTCTAATGTGTTTCTATGTGCCAACCAATGCAAAGCCAGGCCTTGCTTTCAAGGTGCCTCTATCCTGCCAGGAAAGCAAAAAACAGCTAACCAATCAGCAGCACCTTGGTCAGTGTATTCTATTATTCAGCTTCAGTAAAGCAAGGAGTGGGATGCTTTTGATTTTTCTTTCTTTTTTTTTTTTTTTTATCAATACACAATTGGCTAGGACTAATTATTGCCAAACAATAATCCTTTACCTTGGCAACATTTCACATAGAAACTTAAAAGAAGCAAGACCTAAGTAACCTTAGACTTTGTAGAGTACAGTAAAAATCCTTTAAGTACTTAAAATAATTATAGTTGTAGTATATATTTTGTTTAAAATGTCTTAATTTAAGGAAAAAGCTTTTGGTTTAGTTTTATTACCACTATTTTCAAATTGTAATTATGGCTCTATAGATGTATAATAATATTACTTCGTTTCACCTTAAATGTCACATAAGTACTACTTGAATAGAATACACAGACCAGACATATCTTTGTTGTCCTAAGGTGGTCTAGGTCAGTGTCAAAGAATAGGCAAAACAAATAGTAAAATAAAAACAGCAAGCATTCCAAACTAATAGAATAAAAAAATTAGATCAAATAATATTAATTAAAAAAAATAAAGGAAATGATGGACAAAATACTGATTTACTAATTGCACCCACTGGTGTTAAATGTAACATTAAAAAGTCTGGCTAACCTTACACTATAAGGCAGGCCAGTCCTGAGTTTATGGAGGACCAATCCTGCCATAATTAAAAATAAATACAGAAATAAATAAATGCTCCATAAATAAATAAGGATACAATTAGTTGCCCCCCAAAAATAAAAAAACAAATAAATATAGGTAGAAATTAAATTATATGGTGAGACCTAAATATATATATCTCTTTTAATTAGCTTCTTTATTTATCTGACTTTGTAATAATTACCTTATTAATTTATTGTCCGTTATATTCTTCAACTTTAAATATTACTTATTGCTTTAAGCTTTTATTTATGTTCATGTTATAATATTTTTGTCTGTTTTATTCTTCCTTTGTATTTTTTTAACGCTATTTATTTCTGCCTGTCGTATTTACATTTCTTTATACATTTCTGCCTCATTATGCAAATGAGGAGGGGTGTGTCTTAAGGGCTCAACTTCTGCCCATTGGTTGGTTAGCAGTCACTGGCCACAGTCACAACAAACATGGCTACCTACGATGGAAGTCTGCAGTTGGAAGTCAGTCTAGTACTGCTGGGGGTGTCAAGATCTTGGTGCTGATGACTGGCTTGATTGCTCATTTCATTCACCTGTCCAATTCCGACCAGTTTTCTCATCTCTGCTCATCATATCCGCCTGTGCCAGCTTCTATTTAAACTACTTGCTCCCAGTCGTCAGTGCCAGATTATTCTCGAACCCTTGGCGAGAGTTTTTCTAGTATAAATTTTTGTGTTGTTATTGCCTGATCCTGACCTGTTTCTGTCTTTGGACCTCCTGCCTTGCTTGCTTTGTTCGGGTCTGATCTCCTGTTAGTTCAGTGTCCTTCAAGACTTGGGCGTCTAGAACTCTCTGTAAGGCAACCGTTGGGTCTTATCAGCTGACCAGCTGGTATCAACGTCGTTCTCTGGGCACAGATTGTACTCTAAACCAGGTTAGTGACTCACGCATGGTCACTAACCTATGTTTCCAATCTCCAGATTTACCTGCCTCTGATGCCCTAGCCGTTGCATCTGCAGATCCACAAAGTTCTGTTTTTAAATTAAAGCTTTTAAAGTTATCACACTGTCAGTCTGGTTTGAATACTGGTCGTTACAGGGGGAAGTAATATGGGCTCAGGAATTCACCTTGGTACAGCTATAATCCATTTACAAGATGCATAAACAGGGATTTCAGTAAACATTTAAATAGTATTAAAACATTTTGCGTAACAAATGCAAATAAGGATTTTGTTTTGGGATTTTGTAGCACAGTTGGTCCATAGCACAAAATCAACAATTATTTGGCTTTCTTGCAAGATATAAAGATTTTGCAACAAGCATTTTAAATCCGCCACTCACATACTGGTTTGTTTCCAAGTTGAAATGTACAGATTATGCATCACACAAAGTTAATAAGAAAGTGGAATTCACTCACATTTCTAAACCAGTGGTGAAGATGATTATTGGCCCCTGTGCTTTGCTGCACTATGAAAGAAATATGTATGACACAATGTGCCACAGCTACAGCCTATGTAAATAAGTTCTAAGTATAAACATTAAAAGAAAATTACAATTGCAGTTTACACCATCAGCATAATAAGGTATAGATTTATTATAGATTGCATTTTCTATAAATCACTTCTCATAGGCATACATTTTGTTGTGTGTGCTTTAGGACTAATTAAGCACCAGCAAAAACACTATGGAGCTGACCCTTTGCCAGAGGAAAGAGACATCTTGCCAAGTTTGAAACAGCAAATGAATATCAACCTATGCGCTGTTCTTTGCTTTTTAAGAAAGTAAGTGATGCCAAGGAAATGCAAGTTTATTTATATGGCAATACAAAATGCTTAACATGAGAAAAAAGTACTTTTAAGTATCATAGAGGCATCAGAAATAGTTGAAGATAAGCGATAAAAATATGAACATTATATAAAATAATAAAAATAGAATGAAAGTTATACTGGAAAATTTAACTAAAAATGTTTAGATTGCACAGTCAAGGTCCACTCTAAAGAATGCTTTCTAATCTCGATTTAAAGCACTTTTACACCTGCTTGGAGTTTATTCCAGATTTGTGGAGCATAATGACTAAACGCTGCTTCTCAGTGTTCTGGTTCTAGGCATGTGCATGCAAAATAGATAAAGTTCTGGGCTGTAGATACACTGTCAGCAAGTCTGTAATATATTTTGGAGGTAAGCCATTAAGAGATTTGCTAACTGATAGAAGTATTTTAAAGTCTATTCTATGGGGAGGGGATTTGCAAAGCTTGGTCATTGGATCTGTACTGTATATTGGCGTACTTGCAAAAAAGGTTTGACCATTGCTAAAATGGAAACCTAAATCATGTTGTGCCTTTTTTGAAGACCTGTTCCATACTTTCAAACAGGTATGTCAATGTTTTAAGAAACAAATATCCTGAAGATCAGGCCCTTAGACTCTTTTATGCACAAACTCCAACACTTAGGGGCATAAGGAGGAACACAGTAGATAAGTTGCCCTTCAACAGGAGGGCAGAAGTTTAAAGTTTCCCATGTTGATGAATATCTGCCTCTTAGAAGTAGAGCAGAATAGGATAATGGCGCCATTTGGCTATTAATGCTGCAACAGGTTTCCCTTATAAAGACAGGAATGAAAGGAAACATATTTTTAAATATATTGACTGATATTTTAATAAGTGTTGAGAAGATTTATGAGTTCTAGAAAAACTTATATGGAATAAAAAAACACTAAAGAGAGAAAAGACATGAGGATGCTAGCTGATTAATATGACTGACTGGTGGGTTAAATAGAGCACAAGTGAATTATTTGCGTGTTTTACCAGCTTTAAGTTAGAAAAGCATAAATAACTTTGTTTACACACTGCAAAAACGATATAGAAATAAGTCAACATTTCTTAAATTAAGTGTATTTACCTTTCATTTGAGTAGATAAATAAGATGATTTGCCAATGGAGTGAGTATTTCTACTCTTAACATAGGATAATTAGATAATATGCACTTGAAATAAGACAATGCAATAGTTTTTTTCTTATTTTAAATGTAAATTGTCTCGTTCCATTGGCAAAGTTTTACACTTACCTCAATTCAAGCAAAAATTCACTTATTTTAAGAAAAAAAGACTTCATGAGATTTCAATTTTTTCCAGTGCAGCCCATTTCTTGCATCTTTATATGTTAAATTACAAAAGTAGTATATATTTATGTATTTTTTTTAGTGCTGTCAAAATTATCGCGTTAACGCGAGGCCATTTTAATGGCGATAATTTTTTTAACGTGAGATTAACGCTATGTGGTTTTATGGTACAATTTTCCAAGTACATCCCGCTGCAGCCTGCGGGAAGGCGGGGCTATTTTCCCCCAGTCTATGCATTTTCCATAGGCTTCGAGAGCGGAGCTCCTCAAGGAAAAAAGACGCTCATACACTGGGTGACGCTACTGCCTTTTCTTTAAGCCCCACCACCAACAAACAAGTTGAGTGTCTGGTAACTAGTAGCAACCTGAAATACGCTGAGAAAACAGATTACTGAGGTGAAATGGAATCTGCTACGGCACTCTTGCTGTCTGTGTACGCCACAGGTCAGTATCGTGTGTGTGTGTATGTGTGTGTGGGTGTGTGTGTGTGTGTGTGTGGGTGGGTGGGTGGGTGGGTGTGTGTGTGTTCTCATTTTTGTTAAGAGGCTGAAAAGTAACTTTCTAGAGCATAGACTTCCTCCATCTAGTGATGTCAATCTATTGATTTTGATGTATTGATTGAAAATTGTTCATTATTACCTTGGTTAATTGACATCTAATGTTAACTCTACTAAATTTTATAGCAGTAGGGTAAAATGCTTGTCTTTGTTCAAAAGACTGTATTAACTGTAAAGACTGTCTTTTACATCAGCCTGTTTTCAGGGCCTTTTTTTTGGCTACATATTTGTTATTTTTTGCTACATGCCTCCCCATCTTCTTGCCATATGTCTCTATGGCATAAATCAGTATCTGTGACCTGTTTTCATTTAAAAAAAGAACATTGGCACAAACCTAGCCTGTATGTATTTTTTGTATGTCATCGAGAGTATTTAAATGATTTTCAATCAGAAAAAAAATGTGTGATTAAAATGTGATTAATCGCGAGTTAACTTAGGCATCGATGCGATTAATCGCGATTTAAAAAAATTTAATCGATTGACAGCACTAATTTTTTTAAAATACTGTTGCAGCATATGAATTTATACTTGGACCCCTTAGCTCCATTGCAAAGTCCAGAGATACTCTAAGGAGCATGAGCAAATGTGCAATGCTAGCTAGTGATAAACAAGGAAGTCATACCAATTAAACATCGAACCCAAAATAAGCCTAGAAAAAGAAGCCTATAACTTAAGCAACACTGTTGTTGTTAATCAGTATTTTGAAGAGGATGCTTATGATCGTCTATACTGTTCTATATTTTATAAAAAGAATAAATAGCTCCTTTGTTATGTCACATATGATTCTGCATGAGTGGATTCACTTTGCTACAAACCCAGATACTGGTAGGCAGAATCTCTATAGATCTATATTTGCCAACAAGGTAAGGCTACTGATTCTCCTCAGTAGTCAAACCTTCTTGGCAAATCCCCTCTGTGCGGATTACCATTCCTCCATTTGTCAATATCCAGCCACATTTCTCCAGACTGAGTGACATTCCTATTTCTCTGCTGTAAATCCTGGTAGTGTGGTTTAGGAAGTCAATGTGTCATTCATTCTTATTTTCTAGAGTAGATGCATTCAAATATTGCTTTATAGTCCTCTTGTGTTCATTTTCCTTATGTGCATGTTAGTGAAAAACATATAATTCCTTAAATCGTGACTGAATCCTTGCAAGGGCTTGGAGTTCATCTAATTTGTTTAAGTTCATCTAAAGGGATGAGCACTGTCCAACTGTAGTCCAACTCAAATTCTCATAATAACCAAAATATGATTCAAGACAAAGAAACAGAAGTAGAAGTATAGAATTAAAGTAAGCTACTTTAATTTGAGCAGTGTCAAGATAACGCTATAAATACAATAAATTTTTGTGGTGCCGCTTTAGTTATTGCTTCAAATTCGTGGAAGTTTTTGCCTTACTAGTCCTGGAGCCCTGACTAACTTTAACACCACATAAGCTGCATCCAAAACTTGTCACATCCTTAATGAAGTGACTCCAAACCTGATTGTTCCTCTCTACCTGTGAAATAAATATATTTCCAGTGTATTTTGCCAAATAGATTTCATGTCTACAGAAGAGCATTTAAAAATGAATTTGTATCCGATTAATTTTTGAAAGATTCACACCTTAGAATATAACTGTGTCATACTTGGAAGCAAATGAAAAATTCCATCTTCTACTAAACACAGGGGACTAAAGTAGATTTAAGTAGCAATGCCTAAAGCCCCTGTCACATCTTGACGACTTAGACCAGCATATGCCTGACGGCCGGAAAATCTGGCAAAAACGCTGGCATGCATTGGATAAGTTACGGGTATGTTTTGTATAAGTTAGGAGCACGTTGAAGCATGGAGAAACACGGGAAACATGCTCAAAATTTCCCGACTTATGCCAGTGTATGCGTTACATGGGACATAGGTTAAGTATAAGATACTCATAAGTCGTGGTGTCCAGCTTATCCAAAACCTGAGTAACTTGTGAATAACAACGTATTTTACATGTTCAAGACGACCGCTGAATAGGTTTCTAACTTACAGCTACTGTATAATGGCATATTGGCAGAGTTTTGGTATGAAAGGGGGTTCGCAGGAGGAAACCATGAGTACTCCTCCAGTCTTCATCCCCATCATAGGGTAAGCAAGAAGGAGAGTGTGATGGATCCTCCCTGCGTTCACACCCAAGGCCACAACCAACAAACTTCCTAGCGGACATGACACTCAATTTGTTGCGACTGCAAACCTTCTTCCTTTCTTTTTACTTTTTATTTATTGTTTTTTTTGGTGGGGGGGCAGTAAGCAGCACATACGTAATAATTGACTTGACTTGAACGCAGAACCGTGAGACTAGACTAAATAAAGATTAGTGTATAGTCGGTCAGACAGTTAAACTGCACCATTGTGCTGTAATGTGCTAAGTGGTATCAGCCATGCTGCTGTGTCCTGTTTGACCACAGATGGGTCATGGCAGCAGCGGCACGATGAAAATAATCCAGAATGGTCCTGGTGTCTGACAGAATACCGGTACATCAAGCTGAACTCTGAAAAACTGTTATTCCATCTGTGCTTGTGCAGAAATGCATATTTGCGCACTTCAGGGAGGGTCTAAAGGAAGTGAAGATTGCCACAACGGCTGTTACATAAGTAAAGAGGATTGTCTGTGTTTGTAAATGTGGGTATTTGTAGACGTGCCGTGTGGCGTGGAGGGCACACAGGGCAGGACCCATTATGTTTCATCACAGTGTGTTTAGCAAAAGTGTGCTTACAGCGTGAGACACGGAAAACAGGGGAGAGGAGAGAGATCAGAAATAAAAAAGGGAAAGCACATCTTCCTCGCTCTGCTGCTAATCCCTTCTGTCGTCTCTCCGCTTCTCTTGCTAGTACCATCTCTGTCATTTTAATCTGCATCACCTCGCTGTCTGATCCCTCTTTTTTCCTACTTCCTCCTCCCTCTAGTTCCATCACTCATCCAGGACTCCTGCTGTGCAACCAGCTCATGGTTGTGCTGGTATTCAGAACACACCTGCTCACACAATGAGCAATGCTGCACCAATATTTTGGGCTTTTTGTACATGTGCCTAAAAATACTGTGACCTTTGTGAATTAGCACCAAACTTTTCCTGGAAATAGAACAACAGGTGCACCAATGAGGTTTCTGTGAACATCAAGCTTTATTTGGAGCGTCTTCTTTTTCGCCTTTGCTATTTAAGAATTAGCAAGCTATTTTCTATAAAGTAAAGGCAGAAATAGCACTACTTCTATGAGTGAATAGTCCCAAAGTAGTTCTAGATCAAATAAAACTACCGTTTGCAGAGTCAAAGGATGCTGCAGCAGAGAGCAAGAGCAGAGAGCACTTTTGTGGGCAATGGTCATTTCACTTCTTTGCCATTTTCTTTCTTTTATACTTTTGGTCATTTTGTTGAAAATGTTTTCCGAGAAACAAAAAGAGTTGCATCATGGAGGACATCAATTGGTATCTACAATGGGGACAAGATTGCTTGTTGTTTTGTTTTTTTTTTCCATGAAGCACAGTTACAGAAAGCACAAAGATCAGACCATTCTCTACAGGCCAGGGTAAGAAAATTAGTTAAAATTTTAGGAACATTTCTGTTTTTTGAGATTTCCGCCCAATAAACAAACCCCTAAACGATATTGATTATCTAAAATCCCAAAAAACTACTAACACAGTTTTTTGTAAAGTACACTTTCACTTATACAATCCCCTAATTGGTTACTTTAAATGCGAGGCTATTGCACCTGTTGCAACAGTCTGCATTCGTTATGTTGCAACTGTGATTACATTTTTTTTCATACAGATTGTGGTCTATGCTGTTTTCCTAAAACCCAAAATTGTTACTGCTGCTTGAAGAACAAAATTATTGTGATAGGAGTATCAATAAGGCTGCAGCCAGAGTTCTGAGGAAAAGTAAAAACAGAAATCATATCTCTTCTATCCTAGCTTCTCTTCATTGGCTTCCAGTTAATTCCAGAATAGAATTTAAAATTATCATTTTCACATATAAAGCCTTAAATGACCAAGCTCCATCTTATATCAGAGATATGATTGTTCCTTATGCTCCTAAAAGAGCACTTCACTCTCAATCTGGTTTACTAGTGGTTCCAAGAATTTCTAAAAGTAGAATGGGAGGCAGATCTTTTAGTTTTCAGGCTCCTCTCCTGTGAAACCAACTACCAGTTTTAGTCCGTGAGGTGACCGTGACTTTTAAGGGTAGGCTTAAAACTTTCCTTTTCGATTACGCTTATAGTTAGAGTGGCACAGGTTAACTTGAGCTATCTCTATAGTTATGCTGCTATAGGCTTAGACAGCTGGAGGACATAGGGACCCCTTTTTCTTCATTCTGTTTCATTCTATTTCTATACTCCCAATCTGCAGAATTTGTTAGATGTTGGAGATCTGCCTGTTTTTCAGTGTAGTACTGTTTCTCTGACTGTGATTAGCTGGATGTGCTCTCTTCATTCTCTGACATGGGAGTTGGCTCGGAGCTTGTCTGCCTCTCTGGGTTTTTCCTGGAAGGGCCCTCTTTTACAGTTTCCTTTTGTATCTCTGCTTCTGTCTCCTTAAACCCCAGTTGGCCTCGGCAGATGGCTGCTGACACTGAGCCTGGTTCTGCTGAAGGTTTCTTCCTATTAAAAGGGATTTTTTTCCTCTCCACTGTTGCTACATGCATACTTGTCAGTGCAATCAACGGATTTTCTTAGATAGAAAACTTTAAATCAAAATATGACCTGGTGAACTGTAAAGTGCCTTAAGATGACATGTGTTCTGAAGTGGCACTATATAAACTGAATTAAATCAATAAAAGATTATATCAAAACATAATAGGACCTATTTTTTTTACCTGAAAGTTAAATAATGTTTTAGCTTGTGAATATTTGCCAAAGTAGGTATATTTCAGGGGTGTGGGGTTTGGGCCATGATGTCTTTGCAGCCAGTGCCAGCTCCAGAAAAACAATAGCAGAGAATATTGGGGACTTTTGGGCAAACTGTACAAATGGTCACCCAAATATATCCAAGCCTGTCAAAGTGTTTCATCAATTGGGAACCAGAAGAATAACATGCCAGCAGTTTTTGGCCCAATCCCAAACCAACCCCTGAGCAATAATCCTTAACTATCGAGTGTCAATGAAGTCACACCCGCAGCTGTGGAGGACGCATTGATTGAAGGTGGGAGATATCAACGAGAAGGGGACAGCCTCATCCCTCCAGCGGAAAGGGAAAACAGTCATTGCTTCAGCAACACAGTGGCTGTAGTTCTGTGGATATACATCCAGGTGTCTATAAATAATGTAATTATGGTACTAAAATTACTTATTTATAACCCTAACGCTATAAATAAGGCTAATAAAGATCTTAATAATTTTTTTTATGACTTTTGTTAGTCAATTTTGATGCTTTATACATGATGCTACGTTAAACTGCTTCTCTGACGTCATCATCCATCATGCTCACAACAGTCCGGCAAAATATGATTTAACCATGTTTATCTGCATTTTAGTCGTTTCTTTCTTTAGATTACGCACTATATAGCACCAGTGTTGGGCACGTTACTTTGAAAAAGTAATTAGTTATAGTTACTTCTCCCAAAAAGTAACTGAGTTACTAACTGAGTTACTCCACAATAAAAGTAACTAGTTACTAGTAAAAGTAACTATTGAGTTACTTTTGCATTTCTCGCCCCCGTAACCCTCACCACCCAGCCCCCACCTTCTCACGGTGTGTTTCAAAAGCCAGCTGAATAGAGCGGATGACAAAGACAAGAACCTGCAGAGAGTTTTGCATTTATTGCAACTCAGCGTAAATGACATCAGGGGGGAACGCCATGTGAAGTTTTTTAACAGGGCATTCAGATCTGGTGAGTGTATGAAATTAATAACTGGGGATGTCTAATTCTGAAATCCTGTGTGTTTGGGTTGTTATAGATACTGCAACATCTATCTATGTATCTATCTATCTATCTATCTATCTATCTATCTATCTATCCTCTGTGTGTGATATAAAATATGGATCTCCATCCCTGCCACAAAGGCCATCAAATAATGTTTAAAATAAAAAATACAGTAGGTTGAGAAGGCAGAGTATCCATCCATCCATCCATCCATCTGTCCATCCGTCCATCCATCCAGATTTCTCCCTTTGATTTGATCGTTCACGCTCTCCATAGTTCTCCTGTGGCGCGAGCACAGGGCGACTGTTGCGCGCCTCTAGCGAGCATGCGCGTTTCCTGTCGCTTGCGCGGTGAATCGTGCCGCCTGCGCTGTGCGGAGATGCAGAGGAAACCGTATGTGATGGGGAAACGCAACTCGACGTAACACCGGTATTTCCATCAGGAAAACGCTGTTTTGCTGCTGGAGTCATCCTCACTCTCCATCTCTCTGTGTGTGCTGTACGTTAACACCCGCCAGCAGAAACACCCACCTATTCAACTGACAGACGGAATCTCACTATACATCAGCCATTCTCATCCTCCCCTCTCTCATGACAAGGCGCGCACCTCTGGATGACCTAAAAATAATCTTTAATATCTCTTAAACAAAAGTAGCACAAACAATATTTTTTTCTGCACAAATCTTCACTAACGTTGCACTAACCATTCAGTGAGTTTTTTGACGTGGGTGGGGTGTCAGCTTCACGCAGCTGCGCCAAGTCCTATCATGAAAAAAGGTTAATTGTGCGACCTGAGTAACGCGCAGTAACGGGGTGTCTGCAATGGTAACTGCGTTATAGTTACAGTCAAAGTAATTAGTTAGATTACTCGTTACTAAAACAAGGTAACGGTGTTAGTAACGCCGTTACTTTCAACGTCGTTAGTCCCATCACTGTATAGCACAATGTTAACACAAAAGGATATCATAAAACTCCAAGTATAGATTTATGTTTAAATCCAAAGCTGGAAAAGTTAGCTCCCTGAAGTAGCTTAGGATCCCATTTCAGGAGCAGATCCGACAGAGATGAGTGATAAAACAGAAATGATTTTAAGGCATTTATTTTCTCAGATAATACATTATTAACCTTTAACACATTATATTTTAGTATGCCTACTATTTTTGAGAGGAAAAAATATAATGTAACGTAATGTAGCGTTTTGGATCCGTAACAATGAATCTTGTATGCAATAATTTAGGTCTTAACAAAATAAAATCGAGGGCGAACCGGCTGTATATCTGGATGCACATGCAAAGGAGACGCAGGACGGATCGGGTAGTGACAAAGCCTGCAGATTCACTGGCTATGTGCAAATATCCGCCCTAATCACTACAGGGCACTATATAGTGGTTATGCCATTTTTAATGAGTGTGCAAACCTCTAGTGGATAAAAGAAGTGGTGGAATGGAAATTTCCGACAACACACCTTGAAAAGAAGTGATTATCCAAGGTCACTAGACAAGCAGATATACAGTATCCCAGACTGCTTTGCAAGACCTCTCCTTGCAAAGCATCATGGGTTTGTTGTGACAACAGCGTCCTGTCGGGTGATGTGAGCAGCAACAAATAACAAAGATGGCGCATGCAGGCTGCGGGGAGGCGGAGTTACGTAACCAAACGGGGGAGCAAAAAGTAGTGATCATGTGTCCGAGCAGTCAGTTAAGTGAGTTGACTATAAAGTTCACTATATAGTCCTCCCTCTTTATACTGATAGAGGAATTTAGGGGTTAGTGCGCAGATTCGGACACAGCCACTTGATAAGGTCTGAACGGTCCACTCGCCCTTTCCACTATGTGGTTTGAAACGTCCCTTAATGTGGCGGACCCTCCGTGGGAACACGCAAACTGAGGGTTAGTGCTTAGAGTTGATGGTTAGGGTTGGTTTGGGATTGGGCCTTTGATTTCTGAGGCTCAGTGGTTTTCCGGCCTCTTCCTCTGTTTAATGGTGGTTGACAAGCAACCCTTGCATTATTGCCACCAACTGAAATGTCCACTCATCGCTTAATCACTTTGTTCTTAACATTTGCCATAGCACCAAATATATTCCATTCTAAGTTATTGAAAATAATAAAAACATCAACAGTGATTTTTTTGTTTTGTATTATTATTATTATTATTATTAAAGAAAGACTAAATAGTGGCTTAATGTGAGATTCATTCATTCATATCAGCTTAATATAAGGCATTTGACCTGTATCTATACTACAAAACACAGAGGGAGACACGTTTACAACAGTGGAGTGTTGCCAGTGGCTTTCAGGGGCCGCTAAACCTATAAGTTTCAGATCTAGCACCCCTAGTAGTTAAAAGTTACACTCCCTTGTTTTAAAATCAGCTTGGTAAAATGTTTTTTTATGATGCAAATTTTATCAATCAGAATACAGACTTTTTTTGTTTTTAAATTATGTTAGCCTTAAAACACTTTTCATTTGACCTTTAGCAACACAGCTTCTACTCGAAGGAAAGCTTTTTAAACAATTGAACTGTATAGAGCCATCTAGATTTAAATCACTAATCTAAACACCTCTTAAAAGAAATGTTAAGATTTTATTTATAGAAATCTCCTTTATTATTTAAACAGTTTCAGCATATTTGTGCACTGACTATACCTCCACTAAATTTCCTAAAGAATGAAAACAAATAAAGAAGGTGTACAAGGCTACAGGGGCCCTCGACATTAAAAATGTATGGCACAGCAACAGCTTCTAAAACAAGCATCAGCTCAGCTGTGGGTTGGTATACAGCCAATGACCAAAGCAAAGAAAATGAATGATTAAAATAAATAAATAAATAAATAAATAAAAGATATGATAAATAATACCATGCCATCTAATATTTATGACATGGATTAGGGCTGTACATGTATTTACATAGTAAGTTCACCAATAGTGCATTCAACAAGTTAATGAGCTCACCACTGTAGCTTCCTTCATTGTGATATCAGCACTCTTCAACGCCTACCACTAATGTGAGGGTACTGTAAAGTGCTGCCAAGCACCAGACAGGAAGGGAAATCTGGCCAATAGACACCAATCTAGGCTAAATAGAAGCCTAGTGGCATTGCTGGCTGAGACTTCCTCCTCTGACTGCTCATCATTCACTCCCACTGAAGTTTGGGGGATGGCAGAGGTTTCAGATCTATCAAACTAATTAGCAGCTTCATCACTAAAATTAAAGTGGTGATGCTCAATCTGCAAGTTTGTCCCCTCCCTGGAAGACTGCAATCGTTTTGACTTAGAGTAAAGATGACATTTCTGAAAATATTGGGATTTAACTGTTAATCTGGAATCACACAAACAGTACACATGTCTGTTTATAGATAAATTACAAGCTAGCTGTTTCCACTTCCATGGCTGTGTAAAATCTGATGTGAGAGTTTGGTTGCCCCTGTTTCATGTCTGTTTTTTGGTCCACCTTCTATCTTTGCAAAAAATAACCACACAGACCTTGAAGTCTATGTAAAGTAATTTAGAGCAATATAATTGGAGAATATTATGAATATAACACTGTTCTACATTGTGTTTTCACAGAAGCTCTGCTTCAACTACCTACTGTGCAAGCATCGCTGAACTTTACATCTGATACATTGACATTCACAACACCAGCTATCCCGTAACTCCATATGGACTTGAAAAATAAAACAAATTATGAAATTAGCGTTTCAACTCATATACGCTGTTATTACTTGCAGTCAAATTTCTTTTGACCATATACTAAAAACTCAAACTTCAATACCAATGCAAGGAAAAAGACTCGGTACCTGATACCATGCACAGGTTTCAAACTCCAGTCCTTAAGGGCCAGTATCCTGCACCTTTTACATGTGTCTCTGCTATTATACATCCGAGTCAAAAAAAAACGGGTAATTAGTAGAACTCTGAGGAACTTAACTGCATCCTGAATAAGCGACTTAGCTATTCGGTTCAGATTTGTTGGACCAAGTGCATAGCTAAAGTTGAAGGATACCAACCCCCAGGGACAAGTCAGATTCCCCTACAGTAACTCTAAAAACAATAATATTTTCCTCTATCAATTGTGCATCGACTATTACGCAGTTATAAAAACAACTTTAAAACTATCATTACGTGAACAGCTGCTACAACATACAGACACTGTTCACACTCAAAAAGACTCCCTACTGCTGCTTTCATAAGACGTTTGTCAGCTGTTTGCAGATCCTGTCATTCAGAATAAATAATCTGACCATTATTAGACATCTTAGGGGCACTCTTAGATTCTGTGTTGGCATTTAAGCAGATTATGAATAATAAAAAAAATAAACAGAGCATAACATAGCAACATCAGCTGCTCCTGATCCGACATAAAACTGAACTCTAGATTCTTTCTTTTAACATAAACAGAACATAACAGGGGCACAACAGAAGGGCCACCTACATTATTGAAGAGACATGCCTTGTTGCTCAACAATTTCTCAAATATTTCTTTAGTTGTAGAACCATTTTGAGGTTTCAAAACAAACAAAGTAAATTGGAAAATTGCCACTTTTGACTTTAGATTATAACATTTTTTTTTTTACTTTACTTAGCTTTTCTGTACTTGAACTAGTCCTGTTCTTTGCAAGCTGCCTCTTCTGGCTATAAAGGCTCTGGCCTGCTTCGGCAGAATTGAATGACACACCAAGGTCACAGCTTTCGGTTACTAGGATTTTCTAAACCTTTTGATATTTTGGCTGTTTTCGTCAGTGTAGAAAACATGAGAACAACAACATCCTTTAAAATTTTCAAAGAAAAACTGTTATTAAAGTATTATTATTTTGCAGAAAATGTTTGCTTTTGCATCCTTGCACCCCCAACATTTCCACTTTTCCACTTTGTGCTCCAAGTAGAACAAATGTTTGCAATAGCCCCACAGCCGGCCTAATTGCAAGCTCAGACAATAAATATGAACTCATGCACTTAAATGTGGGTCTATATCACAAACGAGTAAGGAACTGCAAGGGGATGGAGGGGGAGTTGTCTGCATGACAGCCATGCGGCAGGACATTAAAGCCTGAGTCATCATGCCATGCGACATGTGTGCATCTTTCCTGCAGGCGCTGAGCACAGCGGTATACTATAATGTCTAAAGTGGAGCAACAGGGGGATTGCTTCTTGTAAACATTACAAATCATATATGCTTCATTGACAGACAAAGGCTGCAAAATCCTGGCCATCAAAGCTCTGACTAACTACAGTTTTGAAAACAGGCTTTACTCAAGATAAGTCCATTACAAAATGCCATCTATTTAGGCTGGAACAATCAAAACTTAAGCCACCAGAATGATATTAAGAGCCCTATTCATCCAAGCAAACTTTGCAGCATTTGCTGAATATGCTGCTGCTGGTAATAGTTAATGGTCAACTTGTATGGTTTCTGTATTTTGGCCTGTCAATGGAAAAGGGATAGAGATTTATCTTTTCAAATGTAATTTGTCTACAATTTAAAAATTGTTATATAAATGGATTTGACAAATGATATTTCAACTTTCTTTTAAGTACGGAAGAAGAGAGCGGCCTTACTCAATTTTTTTTTGTTCTTCGAGATAACGACATAACTATCTCGTTATAATGATTAATTAATTGTTTTCGCGAGATAACAAGATAATTATCTCGTTATCACGAGAAAATGGATTTCTTGAGATAACAAGATGATTCATCTGTATCGTAGTGAATGAGGCTGGCCAACAGCCCTGGATTCCCAGTCCATCCATGCCTGCCAAGCCAGTAGTTGTACAGTCGCGGTACCGAGTGTGCTCAAATAATCAGTTTAGTTAAATTTCTCTTTTCACGTATTGTCAGGTCATGGTGGATGATTGGATTGCATGGAATACAAACAAATCAGGCTGTTTTTTAATGAAACTCTTTAATCTGGACTTTTAGGGGTTAATGAATCTTATACCCGTTACAGTCATAACAGCGGGGCTGTTCAGAAAACACCAGGCGCTACGTCACTGAAGGCATAGGTCTAATTGCTTATGAATCAGAAATGGAAGCAAATCATCAAAACACAATGTTGCGTCATTACCTAAAAGTTAAACACAGGATTATTTACAGAATTACACATAGGCTGCCATGACGCTGTTGTGGTATTGAAGGATGTAATCAGTTTTAACACACACCAATCATCTCGTTATCACGACAAAACGGCTTTCGTTATCTTTAGATAATGAGAAAATTACCTAGTTTTCTCCAGAAAACCACAGTGAAAAAGTATCAGAGGGACACGACCGCTCTCCGGTTCCGTATTTAAGCAACCCAAAATCAAATAATCTTTCACGACAGCACAAAAACAAATAAAAAATTGCAAAGTCAATACTTTCAATACTGTTTGATGTAGATAGGATTTTTATAATTGTAACACCTAAAATCTTAGGTAAACAAACTTTTTTAAATGTTTTTTCTATCATTTCTGTTTTTTTTTTCCTCAATAGCTGACTGGCAACCATTATTTTAAAAATACATGTAGTGTTTTGACTCAACTCGGCCTGCTCTTTTGGGCTCCTTTTGACACTTGTTTTAAACAGCTGTGAGGGTGAGAGCAAAACCTGCCGCATGCATACATCTAGGTGTTCTGCTGCAGTTTTTTTTTTCTTGTCATAAATGTGCTCCAGGCTTCTATCAGTCTTTTTCAGATGGTGTGTCATACACTTTTCTTTTCTTGAGGATGGGAGCTTAGTAACGTTGCTTTAAAGGAAAACCTTTGGAGGAAATTAGCTTCCAATACAAAAAGCAAACATCACTTAAAATTCAAGCATCAGTGTTTGAAATACCAGACTTCTTTTTTGTTATTGAAATTCAGTTTATTAAATAAATGCAAAATGCTTCTTTTCAAAGTATCTCATTTAAAATAGATGCATGTGGGTTTCCATTAAAAAGCATTTAGCATAATGCTAACAGTAACTCCTACAGATGATGTGATCTCATAACACACAGGCAGATCCCACTGCATTAACGTTTACATTAGTAACAAAAAAGAACAAGCACACAACTTCCTCTCATGCATTTCATGATGGTTTATGGAGAATGAATTGCTCCTTCATTATATTGTTTTCAGTGAGGTCGCTGAGGTGAGGAACAGAGTGCCTGAGAACATTTGCACCCTCTGGATGTCTGGGCGAGGCAGCTGAGAATGGATAATGTAACTGAGACAAATCGAAAGAAAACATATGAAACATTAATGGGAGGAGAGCAGAGAGACCCTGATCCACAGCAGCAGATTATCTACAGAAGCTACACAAAAAAATAATGAAACAGAGGGATGGGAGCAAAACAAGTAAGAGCATGGGAGAGGAAACTAAGCTTTAAACATTGTTAAGACAAATCTTACCATCCAGAGAAGGCAGTATAATTAAATCCATGGGATTGTTAATTACAGAAAGCAAATTTTGAGAAAGCAAACAGCATGGCAGAAGAGGAAAAGCAAAAAAAACACTCCCAATTATTTCAGAACTGTTCCAGTTCAGCAGATACCCGAAGGTCACATGAAAGGCAGCAAGAAGAGCGGGATGACAAAATCTTTGTGCTTCACAGCATTCTGTAAGCCAGTCCCCTTTACAAGCACCACAGGGATTGTGGCAAGCTGACAGCCAGAGTTTGACTCAATCCCGCCACACGTCCACACCTCAACAACAACGTCAGGCAAAACCACAAAGTCTCATACTTTAAAACGGAAGTTACAGCAAAGAAAAATTCTGATCAAGGATATTTCCAGATCATAGACTGGGGGTGGGGTGTTTTTATATACAGGCCAAGATGCTTTTTATTCATTAAGGTTACCTTGAAAATGAAAGTCTTTTTACATACAGTAAAAGAAGATCAGGGCTTGCATACTACAGCCAAGTATCCTGCAGGGTGACCTTTAGATTATTTGATACAGTTGATCATGATATCCTTTTAGATTGAATTGAATATTTGGAAAGAATTATGGGAACTGCACTAGGCTGGTTGAAGTCGCATTTGTCTCACATGTTTCATTTTGTTTATGTTAATGTTAAATCTTCCTCATGCTCCACAGTTATCTGTGGCGTACCAAAGAGATCAGTGTTAGATTGCCGTTCACACTAAGTCTGTTTCTGCTGGAGGTTTCTTCCTGTTAAAAGGGAGTTTTCCTCTCCACTGTCACTACACGCATGCTTAGTGTGACGCATTACTGAAGAGTCAACGACAAAATGCAAGCGAATGTAGTCAGCATAAGCTCCTCCAAACAGAGAATGTCTTGCAAATCAACTGGTTTTCCTAACCAGTTTCCTAACCTGACAGTATTGTTTCTGTAAAGTCCCTTGAGATGACATGTGATTTCATACAGGTCGGTCTCAATTGAAATCATGTGAACAATGCTAACAGCAAGTTTTGTATGACGCAATGGATTCGTTGAATGTATGCCCATCCTGTATATATACACAACTGGAAAAGCCATTGGTTTGTCCAATAAACAGCTTCTGCTTCAAAACTCCCAAGAAAGAATGTCCCTATTGACAATGTGGACATTCACAATATTTGTTGTGATTGTTGAGAAACTGCTGTCTATATTTTTTTTTCAGAAGCAGAAGGGTTGAATCCTTGGGGGAGTTTATCCATGTATCAACATAATAGGAACGTCAGAGCAACAAATGAAATCAATAGATGGCATAGTGTTACTACAGAGTCAAGTCTTGCATGAGAAGCCCTGAATCGATTACTTTAAACAAATCCAATAGTGTGTAGGATACAATACTTACTTTGAAATTTTTACTTTTGATGAAAGCAGATCTCTGCAGGATAGAGAGTGAGCAACAGTCAAACCCCTTGGTCACAGAACATCTCAACACAACAGAAACCTATTGATTTGAACTAATATGAGAGCAAATGAATAAGGAAGAACATGGTCCTCACTGAGTGCACAAGAATTGCTTAGAAAGAAGCAGTCAATTCTATCATAAATCCCAAAATAATCATGTATGTGTTCTGTAATGATAGCATGTCCCTCACTGACAGCTCAGATTTCAAAATAAGAATCATCCAGAGTCAGAACATCGTTGTTAGAACAAAGTGAATATAAGCAGATCACACATACATAACTGTCAAAGTGATTTGTAACACAATAGATGAGTCTGCATTTTTTTAATTATCTCTGTGTAATAACTGAGTTCAATCGTATTTTGAAATCTGAATGCAACATAGTAATGCTCACATGAACCCTGCTTTGGTATAATAGCCTAAGAGGTTTACAATGATCATCTAATAACAAATCTAAGACAAAAAAGAAAAAAGAAAAACATATTCCTATACTCTGTCATGATCTGGCCTGTTTGCTCCTCCCTAATTAGTAATTCCTCTCACCTGCCGTTTTCCCTCCGTGCCTCAATTACAGTTTATTCCCCTCACCTGTTTCCTCTGGTTTAAATTCAGTTCTCCCTGAGCATTCAGTGCCAGATCATTGCTTGTCTTTCTGTCAGTCTTTCTGTTCAGTTTTATTTTATGGTTCATGTCCTGGATTCTAGCTGCCAGTGGAAAGAGGGTTTTAGTGTTTGTCTTGTCTCCTGATCGTCCACTGTTCCTCCCCCACGGAGTCCTCTGGGTTTTTGGCTCATTATGGGGGGAGGTTCAGTTTTTATCCAGTAAGCCTGGCTTCAGGGAGGAGACCAGTTTAAAGTCCTGCTTCAAGTTCCGGTTCCTACATCCTGTCTCGGCTACCCTCTTCCACTGAGCCTGCCTGTCTGCACCTGTCTGCCTGTTCTGTCTGTTCCTGTCTGTTCTGGATCCCTGACCAGGATCGGCTTCCAGCATGACCTCGACGACAGCAACGGGATGACATTCTTGGTCTGGACTGTTAAACCAGGTAAGTGACCAACTCAGATAATCTTCTGTCAGATAATCGTGGTCACTTACCTGTGTTTCTCCCACTACAGAATGTCTGAGATTGGGCGGTGCCCCGCCCCCCCGCCTGCAGTGTCCGCGAGCGACAGCTCCGGTTTTGTTTTGTTTCATTTAATAAACGTTTGAACTTTCCTACTGACTGTCTCGCCTTGAATACTGGGTCCTTCTGTCCGCGGTTCTTGACATACATAAAGGAAGTCAAAATTGATCAACATAGCAGCATGGACATAATGTGTTACAGTACATAAAGTTCCCATTCACCAGTCTTTCCAATACAATAATAGCAGATGTATTTGGTGCCATGATGATTATCTGATCATCTATCAAAATACATTTGGCACTTCAAATACAAGTAGAAGTTACTGTCAGCTGTCAAGAGGGATCATGGATGGCTCAAACAATCTTTGGTTGTATATATTTTTGAATCTTCACATCAACAATTAAATGTTTAGGCCACTTAACTTAACATTTTCAAGTGGCCTAAACATTCAATTACTATTTATAACTGGTTTTGACCTTGAAACGGGTATAACCATTCCATATGATTTTTTTTTCTTTTAGACATCTACCTAGTTTAAGGCAGCATTCACAGTCACTGAATGCTGAAGGTACAGCCATTTTGAAGGCATAAATGACCCCTCACACCCCCACCATGGACTATTCTCCCTGCTGCAGTCTGGGAAGAGACTTTGAATAATTGGATGCAGGTCCAGCAGATTCCATAACAGTTTCTCCCCCACTGCCATTAGACTGCTAAATGTTTTGTAAAATGGGTTATTGTATAATATTATATTATACTTATTATATTTTATAATATATATATATATATATATATATATATATATATATATATAAAATGAAGTGTAAATTTACAGTCATATGTTTATATTACTGTTTTTTATATATTTTTTACTATATTTCAAGACTGCACAAAAAAAATGAAATTGTCCAGAGAGCTGTTCTAAACGAATTTTTTTAGTTTTACACTATATATATATATATATATATAGTATGCAGAATGTAGGGTATGTCTAAACAACTGTAGGCTGTAGGGGTGGAACGATTCACAAAATCCACGGTTCGGTTCGATTCACGGTTTCTGGTCACGGTTTTCGGTTCGATTCGATACATGTTGATTGTTACACCGAAATTCCATAAAAAATTATGAAATTAATGAAAAAATCCCCCAAAAAATAATGGATTGTAATTATTTTACATGATCCGCGGAAACCCTGGATCATTTCCGTATGTTTTGCTGCTTTGAATTTAATCATCTGGCGCATGCTCTCTACCATCTCCAAGGAACTCAGAGGGGAGCAGACAAAGCCACAGTGGGGGCTGTAGGCTTTGCTTTGAGCAGCCGGTCTGGAGCGCAGCGGGGGTTGCTGACGGAGTATGAGGGATTTCGGGGTTAGCATGACATGTTGCTGTTAGCATAAACAAAACGTGTTGCACAATGCTTGCACACTGTTGCACTTTTATCCACAACTTTCTTTCCGCTGTCATCGTAGGTCACTCTAAATGCAAAGCGCTCCCATACAGCAGACCTATAAAGTGCTGCTGGCGCGTCTTCCAACTCCTGTTCTTTCCCACTCGCCAGTCCGACACAATTCTCCACAACAACTGATTTTTTTCCCTGCTACACCCGGCTAAGCTGCTTCGCTTCTTCTTCTTGTTTACTACTGGCGGTTGGCTTTGGTCGCAGTACCGCCACCTTCTGCTCTGGAGTGTAATCGCTTCCTCTATGAGAAAAAGGAGCAGCGCATGAACTGAACGAAACACACGCGAACCGAACCGAGACAGTCGAACCGAACGATTCTGACGGTTTTCATAAATCGTCCCATCCCTAGTAGGCTGCCTTCAAAAATCTCTGACAGTGGTACTTGTACAATGTTTTTTTTCTATATTTGGTACCAATCAATAGGGATACAGCCATTAATTTGGCAGTAATGATATAATAAGTGAATGTGCTAAAACTTTGTCTTTGTCTCTCATGTGGCAGTGGAAATTGGTTTATTTAGAATCTGGCACTGAAGCATGTCCCTGTGTCCCTCGAGATCAATTAGTGCACCGGTTGGTGACCTCAGATATTGATGATCCCAATATAACACACATGCACCTCCACAGTCATGTTTCTGTTTTTCTTCTTTCCAGAATAAAGCAAAGTGAACAAATAGGCTTTCTATTGCAACAACAATCAAGAGATCCAATATTAAATTTTACAACATAAAGACACAATCATTTACAGAGAGCATTTACTTTTCCACTAACAGTTGCCCTTAATTTCCCCTTATACTGTACCTTGTTTTAAGTGAACAGAAGCCCAGCATGGCCTAGTCAATTTCAACTAGTCACTGATAAAGACAAACATTGTTTTGCAGGGTAACTGATATAAGATACAACTCCTCAAGTTTACGTATTATCTATTCCAAGTAGTGGTTTAGCAAGTCAGCCATCAGCAATTATAAAGGGAGAAGAAAAGCAGATAAAAATGTAAAAAACATATTAAGGAGAACCTACATGGCAGCATAGCTTTAACAAATATGAAGCTTCTTTACATTTGCTGCTTATAAAAGCAAAGATAATGAGACAGAAACGCATGCTGAGAGGTAGTTATGTGTTGTATGATTGTTACAGAGGCTTTTCGTCCTTTAAACAGCTTTACAAGGTTTGACTCCTGACTGTTTGAACTTTAATGCATGTCTTCCCCTTCTCTCCTCATCCTTTTCCCTGTCTGATTACTGTGAATAAAAGGTCCCGGTGCGACAAAATTAAAATTAAAAAACATGCAGCGAGGGCACTGGGCAGAGGACTGCAGTTTTCTGGAGCTGATGCTGCAAAATTTGTTTACCAGCTCCATGGAGCTCAAAAATAGAATGTCTAGATTACCTTTAGAGCACAAAAAAGATGAAGCCAGCTTCACTTCAGATACACATCCTTGTGTTCTGGGAATGGTGTAATTCCGATGTGCACTTAAGTTACATGAAAGTCAAAGAAAAACATTCTCTATTTTCCCTTCCATCTTTGCAAAAAAACAACTGAACAGCGCCAAAACTCTCAGTAACGGCCCTGCTGTGAGGCAAATGGCCGGTAATTGGTTGTTTAGATGTATTTTAAGCAATATCTATAAAGACTAATACCAATATAACATTGCTGCTAATCTACAATGTGTTTTAATGATAGTTCTGCTTCAAGTATGGGCAAGCTTCGCTAAGCTTTACATCTCTGACATTCAGAACTCTAACCAGCAACCCCACAGAGTCCAAATAGAGCTGGGAAATTACAAAGTCAAAACCGCAACTTATAATTGTGACATGAGTTATTTCCAGCACATTTATGCCAAAGTTATTTTGAAATTAGTTTTATCACATACTAAAATCTTAACTCAGATACCAATGCAAGGAAAGATACTTGGTACTTGATACCATGCACAGTCAAATTTAGGGATGGGAAATTCAAATTCCAGTCTTTTAGGACCATTGCCCAGCATATTTTAGATCTAACACACCTGTGTCAAATAATCAGATAATTAGAAAGACTGGAGAACCTGGGCCTTTCCCAATCAGGGGCTACACCCTCCTCCTACCAACTATTTGATCTGTTTTCATGTGCCCATGAAGAGTCAGCTATATTGGGTGCCATCTGAAACAATAGGTATGACTGCAATTGGCTAATGGCGCGGCGCTTATCCCTGCGCAGCGTGTTCCAGAGCCCGTAACATTTAACATTATATGAAAAAAAAAAATCTGAATGTTGAAAGACTGTAAATCATATCTCAGTTCAATATGTTGGTGAAGGTTCTCAGTCATCCAGGTCATAGTCATTCCAAAAAAAAAAAAATAATCCACTGGACTTGTTTTCTAAGTTTAAAGACTTTTCGCTTCCCATTCAGTAAGATTTTTCAATTCAAAATGTCAGGAATAGCGATGAGTTTGGGGTTTTATACAGTAGCCCAACAAAGCCTTGTTGTTGTTTGAGCCAAAAACAAGGAATCCCAATACATGTTCACCATGTTTACATTTGATCACTGCTGCACTTTAAGAAATGGAAATGTCTTGAGAGCTGTACAAAACGAAATTTCATTTTGTGTACACCCTGTTTGTACAAGATAACAATAAGGTTTGTCTAAGCCCAAGTCTTATAAGCCTCTCCACAGCAGTCAAGGACCACTTGCCCACTGAAGCAGCATGTACAGCACCAATTAAGGGCTTAAACAATTAATCGGATTCATCGTGATTAATTGATTATTGAAAAAATCGTCATCTAATTTAGTAATCAATTAATCGTTAACGCGAGTGTAGAGCCTCTAAAACATGCTTTTAGTTGACAGAGTCACCCACTACAGCAGTAATTGTACCAATATTATCAAAAGAATATGCAAACATTTTGGATTTGAGATACAAAAGATTTTTCGTCTGTCAATATCCTCTATTGAGAACTCGTCAAGTGGAAAATGTTTTGTTTCACCTGGTTTATTTGGCAAAAAATCTTCTGTAAGGAACCTTTGGCTTTTCAGTTATTAATTGATTAATCAAAAAAATAACCAACTGATTAATCGATTTGCAAAATAATCATTACTTACAGCCGTACACCAATTTGTGGTCAGCATGTACAGTAGCAGCCATTTAAAATGGCCTTTCCCAGTCAAACGCCAGACGAACAGCAGGCCACGTCCCTGCAACTCTCAGTATTATCCCCTCCCACTTCCAGCAACTAGAGTGACTCCCTCCTTCTCCTGGGGGTGCATTTTTTTTTTACTCTGACTTTACCTTTTCACTGAATTACAAGGTCTGATCAGGAGAAGGTGCTTCTCTTTAGATCTTAATGTCCACAAATCATTACAAAAAGAATATTTTAGTGCAAAGATTGATGTCTAAAAGGGAATTGTAGGGGACCAGCCAAGGGCCCATCAAGGAGACTGAGGAAATTTTGTATAAATGCAAGTTCTGCCTATGCTATGAAACACCTCACCAATAGTTTTTCCACATAGGCTCTTTAAATAATTTCTTTAATTGTGCAATTGTTTCGATACATTATCACACTGTTTATTACAAATAGTCACATCTGATAAAACTTTCAAAAATGCTGGTCTAATTAAACATTTCATCTTCTCTGTTAGTAGAATTGTTATCAGAATCAAGGGGGAAAAAGGTTAACTCAGCAGCACATGTTGAGCCACCTGTTAATGCTGCAGTGTATAAGGTGCATGCAAGGCCATAGTAAGACTTAAAATACTGAGGTACACTGAAATAGTTTTGTAAAATAACAAACATAAAAAAGTATGTTTTATTAATTAATCCACATTCATAGTGAAACAATAAAAAAGAAAAACAAGGAAGCATTGGCTCTTATCAAAAGAAAACATACTTAAAGTGTGTAAGAATTGTAAATGATTTAAACTAATTTGCTGTTGAGTGTAAATTATTTTTAATTAGGACAATAAAAATAAAATAAATATTGGGCCATTTCTTAAATATTTGTTGCTTCTGCATTTTCGTTGGTCAGTTCTACATTCAGTAAAAGTATGTGCTCAGACAATCAGGTCAGCTGACTAGCTATACTATACTATACTGAAAGACCAGATTATTCCATCAACATTTTTTCTCTGATATTTCAAGATGACAATGCCAGAATTAATCGGGACAGAGATGTAAAAGACTGAGTCATGAAGCATGAGATATCATTTTCACACATGGATTAACAACTGCAGACTCCCGACCTTAACCCCATTGATTATCTTTGGAATGTTCTAGAGAAGGCTTTATGGTGCATCAATAATGCAACACTGTGGAAATGAATATTATGGCATGGAAACAATGCCATAGAAAATGAGCGACATAATCAAAGCTAAAGGTGGAAATATTAGAGTGTGTGACCATTTTTTGGGTGGCAACATTTTGGGGGCCAAGCAGTGTATAATGTATGTAAAAATAGCTTAGAATAGTATTAAGCAAACACTTGCTAAAACATGAAGACACTCTTCTGAAGAGTGTCTGACACGTCTTCAACAATACAGACTTTAAAGAAAGACACATACAATACAGACACATACAACTTTCAGTTTAAGATTTTTAAAAAGCTCTCAATGATTCTGCCAGTTTTAGTACAGTGGATAACACAAAAGAACATAGATGGAAACTTACTTTTCTTTATATACCCCTTTGCACTTACAGCCACATAAACTTTCACACTGTTTTTTATTAAGATTAGTTATAATCAAGCAGTTCTTGGTCAATATTTTTTCTAGCTCATTGTTTCACTTTTGCATGAAGAAAATATTGGTCAGTTTGGGTAAAACTAACTATTTAACATATTCAGTTCCTCCATCTCACTATATTAGTTATGTCCAAAGTCTAGTCCTGTAGCAGTACCATCCTCTAACCTTTAAATGCATCCCTTACCCTGTACACCCTAATCAAATTGTTGAATTGCCTTATCACCTCGTCATTAAGCTGTGTACAGGTCTAGTAATGAGCCATTCATTTGAGGGTACCCCTGTAGTTTATGCAACTGTGATGCACCGGCTCACTGCTAACAGAAAGAATCGAAGTGATAGAAATAGAAAATTACTGATGACTTGAATCTAGCAGTTTTCAGCTTGATTGTTGCATCCATTTAGTTGGAAATGTAAAAAGCCCCAATTTGGCTTTGATCTTTAGTGTGGATGAAATCCTCAGTTATATTTATGAGCATCAAATTATTTAAAAATAAGCTATAGATGTAACAAACTATTTGAATGAAAAAAAAGAGTTAGAGTGAAACATTTTGAAATGTCAATTTTTCTCCTCAGGAATATAGAATACAGAGATATCTGAAAAGGTTAGCTTAAGTTTCATGAAACAACATGAGGATTTATGAAACAATAAAAGACTACTTTCACAAACTTTGTGTAACATCACATTTCATATTAAAATAATGAAAACTACAATAAAGATAGCAAGTGATTAAAACAGCAAAGATAAACTTGGTTGAGATAGTATGAATCATGTACCTTTATCTTTTAAGGAATAAAAGATTCAATTGCAGTGGCCCCGTTTCAAATCAGAGGTCAGCACAAAGATGGTTTTGCACTTAATATTACACAATAAAACTGTTTTAAACTACACTTCTGCCTATGTCATTTTTATACAGGGTATAAAAATGTCAGAGCCTTTAAGACACAATTCCAACTGATTTTTTGCACAAAAAAAGTGATTTTGAGTTCAGTTACTCTTTAAAGAGAAATTAAATGCACAAAACCCCAAAGCCAAAATTGATCCCAGGATTTCTTGTATGAAAACGTCATTAGGTGTCCAGATTAGGGCCTTATCTTAAGAGGGTTTGCGCATCTTAAAACATATGCTAACATACAGTATTTTTGTATTTATTTTTGATCTTCAAAGGAGATGGTAACAGATCTGCATGGGTTGAGGATATGTAAATTTATACAGCTGCTATATACAAAGTATTTTTTTTTTTATCTGAAGCTCAACTGTGGTCAGGTTTTGCATTTTTTAAGTACTTCTGAAAATCAGATACAAACTGACACAAATATATCTGCTGTTATTGCTGCAACAAAAAAGAGACAGTGGTACAATGAAAAGACGATGGAGAGAGATGCTGTGTTACTGTTAATATATTTGGACCGTAAAAAATAACATTCGTAGAATATCCTTATTAAAGGAAAAAAAGCGTATGCAGGGGGGAGGGGGGGTTATGCAGCGGAATGGTAGATTGTTTTTATACAGTTAAAGCATAACAAAAGAAAAGTATAGAATTATATAATGTGGCATGTTTATTTAAAAAAATTGAATATTAAAGGAGCAGAGAGAAAGAAAGTGTGAATCTCTTGCTCGGGGAGGTCCCTCCCCCCTTGATTCAACAAAGTGCAATTATGGTTCATACTCTTCATCATTTTATTTTTGTTTTCTTTTTTCATAGCACTTAAGAGATATACCAACCTTGTAAAGTGCTTAAAAATACAGTTTGTGATTATAAATTAATATCTATAGAATTCTTTTTATTATAATCTCCAACTACATGGCTTTGAACCTCATCTTTCTTTTACAACCGCTCTCAAACCTCCAGTAGAAAACGCTTTCTACTCATTTTAATGGGTGGAACCAAATTAGTTTGCAAGTCTTAACATTTGCACAGCAATCTTTCTACATCACTCAGAACACACCCACACATTGCATGCAGTAACAAGAAAGGCCCATAATGTATAAGAGTTGCAAAATGTATCAAATGGCTATGGTAATTTCAATGTCAATACGTGCATTATGGCTATCACGAAAAACTGCTCTGATGCAATATTTGGGAGGATATTATAGCCAGTGCCTCAAATGCAAATTCAGCATGTCAATATTTCTATACTGTAGGGTTTTCACTGCTCTTAATTCAGTTAAAAAATAATGACCTCTCTTTATATAAATTTTCTACATCTTACATGGCAAGGTTCTTATGAGTGGTGAAACATTTTTCTCATAGAAAAGAAGGAATAGGCAGGGAAATATGACTTAATATTACTTAAGAAAAATCTGTATCATATTGTAATCCTTTAATATTATTACAATTTGGTTTACTTCTATACAGTCACACTAAGCAGACAGGTGATGGCAAAAGTAAATTTAGGTAATAGGAATGCCATGTTGAATCAGACCACTTAGTCCACTGAGTTCTATGAAGAGAGAATTATGTTAAAAACAGAATCAAAATTAGAAAACTCAATGCTGAAAGAAAATCTGTTACAAAGTAGACCAAAGAAAATATCAGTCAACGAAACATTTAAGAAAACCTGCAACTGTTTATATCTCTGAAGATGCAGAATATATGCAGAGAGAAAATAAAAATACAAAAACAACAAAACTCACCATTATTCTACAACTCCAATATCACTGTTATAAATGTAATACTGATCACAAGAACTTTTTCTCACAAGATTTCTTAAAGAATAGATGCCGCCGAAGCAAAGTCCTCTATAAATCAGCATGTCAATGTCCTTAGAAACATTCTGGAAATTTGCTGATAAATTTAAATGCTATATTTTTTACTGCAGCTCGTTCACAGAAACCCTTACTTCCATGTTAAATGGACAGTATATTGGTCATTAGGAAAGGAACATTTCCAGCCTTTACACCAACGAAATGTATCTATTCTGTAGTCCAGTCAGGGAGCTCATAACTCCATGAGGTTTTCTTGTAACTGCAGGAAAAAAGGGCTTGAACGGCAGCAAAGATACTGAGTGAATCAGAGGGAAGATTAATGATAAAGATATGTCATAGTCAATCTTTGCTCCAGCCAGAAGCTGCACAGGGCTACTATCAGACACAGCAGTTATAGCGGGAGCATCATTGTGGGTCCAAAGATAACCCTGCAAACATGCTCCCACCAACATCTGTGCAGCACACATGCATTATTTGCATGCAAATTCATAAATATGTGTGCTACCCATCCCCAAATGTTACTGCATAAGAAAGAAAACCAAAAACAATGGCATCTCTGCCATATCTGAAATAATATCAGTGCATGTGTGTGTGTTTGTTGCCCACATTTAGATGTGTGAGAGGTATGATGTCTTGCATCTGTCGATGAGATAATCGGGCAGAGCACAGACTGACAATTTGATCTATTGATCTGCATCTCTCAGGCATCCTCTGAGTTATGGTGCTGCCATTTTTTCTGACCACCACCAGTAAGGAGGGGAGTCAACAATATTGTCATAAACAGCTGCAGACCACCAGGGGAACATAAATGCACACATCTATACATAGAAAAAAAATACAAAAGCACATCTCTGACCAAAGGAGGAATATTTTTGGTCAGAGATTTAATTCTTTAGTTACTACCCAACGAAAAAAAGAAACCAAATACAATGAAGCGAAATACTTTCTATAGCCATAAAAATATATTTTCCATAGAGCAGGATTATAGAACTAAGTTGATTACTTTAGACACTAATACAATTCTTATGGCTTTTACATCAAAAGCACAATAGGCAAAATGCATCATCTTCATGGAGGAACAATGGAAATCTAAGGCTAAGTTCATCCATCAAGCGAGTATGACTTGAATTTAATATTTTTCACAGAGGTCTTAATGACCCAATTCTAATCTTTTCAGTTCAAAATGAAATCCGGTTTCAGACATTTTCACAAATCGGATATGAATCCAATAGTTTTCAAGGCATCTGCAGTCTAAATAGTCATGTCATATTTTATCCGACTTCAACATCATTGCCCCTGGTCATAACACACATCCAGAGACACTTTTCTATTGCAGTAGCATTCACTGTTCACAACGGGCATTGTAAATAGTGCTCTTGTTCTTCCTTCTTCATCTTATTATGATGTGGTCATAATACTGTCATCTTCTATAACTAAACACTCAAATCATAACACAGACACTGGCGAACTTGATTATGCATGTATTTATTTAAAACAAATCCTTAATACTTCTAGTTACAGTCAAATACATTATTACTTATGTAAACAATTCACTGCTGTGTGAGGTCTACATAATCTGCACAAGCAGGATGCTCTGGGCTTATCAACTGCTCATTCAAAAGTTGGTTGTCAGTCCTATATAATTATTAGTATGGATGACCATGCAAAAAAATAAAAAATTTCAATATTATATATATATATATATATATATATATATATATATATATATATATATATATATATATATATATATATATCCAGGCATCTTTATAAGGGATGGTGGTGCTCCATTAGTTCCTACATCACTACTCTGCTTTCCTTTTTTACAGTAAATGTGTTCAAGAAAATGTAAACAATGCACCTTTTGTAAGACTGTGAGCTGATTTTACAGTGCTGCTGTGCTGATTTAAGGTATTTTTTGGCACAATTGGCATTTCTTACAAAAGGAAAACTAATAGGGACGAATGTATACATTGGCTGGATTCCACAGGCCTCTGTGCTTTTAAACAAAACAAATGTGTGTTTCAAATAATCCTTAAGATATTCTAATATATAACCCAAAATCTGAAATTTGATGTCTACACCCCAGGCTCACACCGACTCCGGTCTTACCGTTGCGGTGCGGTGGGTGCGGCGCCGCAGTGATTCCAAGTCATTAAAAAGACGTAAACCTCTCTCACCGGCTGCTGAGCTGTCCGGCTGCGGTTACCGAGACACTCCGGCGCTGCAGAAAATTCCGCAAGAAAGCTATCCTTGCGGCGTGCCGGAGAACCTCCGCAACAAGCTCTCGCAAATATCCTTATTTCGGCCGTGTTATCGCGTGAAGTTACGTGAACTCAAGTGAACTTCTGTTAAATCTCCGGACCTGTTGCCGGAGCCGCAGAGCCACACTGCACCGTAGTCAAAAGGGCGGTGTGATAGGGGGTGTGCGGGAGTCGCGGTCTCTGTCGGCTCGGTAACCGCACCGGAGCCAGTGTGAGCAAGGGGACATACTTGCTAATCAGCTCTTCCTCTGGGATAAAAGGGCAAATTTGCTATAATATAAACAAAAACTCCATTATCTTGAAAACAGGGCCAAATCATCCCAGGGCAAAAAATTTATGACATTTTTTTTTTCACATTTATAAATGTAGTTTGCCACAGTTCAGTAAGAAAATGTTTTAGTTAATAATAATGAGCATTGAGAATTCTGAATTTCAGCTGTGGATGCAGGGCAGGACCTTGAGAAGCTGCCTGACGCTGTCAACCATAGATTGTAGAGATTCCCTGATGCCCAGAATGCTTTTGGTGTGAACGCACCATAAATCTTATTTCCAAAACTTCTTGAAAAGACGGTGCCACATACATCCCTCTATGTTAAATCCTACACCAGAGAACCATGAAAAATGTATCTAATTAAGTAAGTGCCATGTCTGTTTTGTTGCCAAACAACCTTTTTTGGAGGGCGGCTGAGGGGAGTGTTTAAGGGGAGCTCAGACTGCCATAAAGCTGTGCTTTAGGTAACATGAGCCATTCAGTGATGGATCCTATCCTCTTAAGTTACACAGGAGAGATTATGAGCCCAAACAAAGCATTAACATGTACATCGATGTGGAAAAAATACATTAATTGATTCTCAAGTTAAGTTAATACTGGGGTAAAAATTTAAAAAGTGTTGCTTTAAACAGATTTTTGTGATAAAAAAAGAGAGAGAGAAAGGTGAACAGTGATGATAGGTTCATTGGCTCAGTATGTATTTCCTAAAGAGCAGTGGTAGACAATCAGTAGATTATGGTATATCATGTAATCAAAAGAAAAAGTGCAATTTCCAAATTTCAGAGACTCTCTGTTTTGGTCTTGTTTTATTCAACGAGAATAAATCCCTAACTTTATCATTCCAGCCCTTTATGTGATGGTAATGAGCTTAAAGTGGGTTAACTGCTACACAGAAGGAAAGAGACAGCTAGGCCCAATCCCAAACTGGCCCCTAAACACCAACCCTGAACACTAACCCCCAATCTGCATCAGTTGCAGGTTCACTGGAATTTGGCAGCAGGTGTAACAGCGGCCTTGTGGCAGAGAAAAAATGTTCCACCAAATGTTCTGTTGTTTTGCTGAATCTTTGCCACACTGACAGAAATCACATGATGTATATTAAGAAAAAAAATTATTCCAAAATGGATGGTCCTCTTTGCAGTGGCGCCTCCAGAAATGTTTCATAGGGGTGGCCAGATGGGGCCACTAGGGGTGACACACTGAAACTAAAAGCCATAATTTAAATCTACTATTGTTGTAAACCTGCCTGTAGAAATCATAAAGACTTAAGTAAACACCTGCTCATATCTTGGATTGTTGTGTGATGTTTTTTTTTTTTTAAGATTAGAAAAAACAAGGGGTAAGGGGGAGGTAAGGAGGAATAAGATGGATTTTTTTGCATGTTTAGCTAGAAAAGTAACAATTTTTATTAAAATAATGATAAAGTTTGAGCCTACAGGGCTAGGTTATGTATTTCATCCCGTTAGTGGATTTTAAAAAAGTAAAGGAAAATTGCTCTGTTACAAAATTATGCTGTTCATTTTTTTTTTCTTTTTTTCTTGTTTCACTTGAAATCTTAAGTTCATAGCTTGTTTAAATAAGAAATGTAGATTTTAAATATATGGTTATGTGTATGAGAAATAGAGTCGCACTAGAAAGCAAAACTTGAGGAGGGATTTTTTTTTCAGCCCTGTAAATGATATCCATATGGGAAGGGAAAATATATTTTTTAAGGATAAATATTTTTGCAAAAAAAAATGTTAGCTTCAAGGTATCTGGCTTTGTGTGCGCCCCTGGAATAAGTGGGTGGTAATTAAATATGCTCAATTAGAAGCAGTGATGCACCAATCAATCGGCCATTTTTACCTTCATCAGGCTCTGGCCACTGATCAGCAAGTCAAATACCCCCCCCAAAAAATCAATATAATTTCTCCAGTTCATTTAATGCATCAATACTGAAATCTATCGCTTTTTAAGGGCTGTAAACATTACCAAACACTGTGTTTCCATTTGCTTTGCTTTTATTTACTAATAAAAAAAGAAAAAAGAACCAGGTTAAGGATCTCAAACTGGTTTTGATGCTTCACTTAGGATAAACTTGGAATCCTTGCAGTGTCTTCCGACTAAATTATTCATTTTTATTTATTGAAGTATCTGATCTGAAATAAATTTTACAAAAAAGAGATAATGATATACTAAGTGATGGATATCTTACATACAGTACATATGGTTTGACAAAGAAGTATTTAGTCATCAACTGATTATGCAAGTTCTCCTACTAAATCCCAGAATCCACATCGTCCGTCATCACTCCGACCTGCTCACATATGTACGGGGGAAGCACTTGCACAGTCATGTTAATCAAAATGTCAAAATGGATCAAACTTATTTTTTGGTCCACTATGGTCCGCAAATACAAACAATGTATAATAATAATAATATATAATTCTTTATGTATTCCCAAAAAGATAGTACATTTTTATTTAATTATAGCATTCAAACTACTAATACTTTAACATACAAGGAAGCAGCTTTGTCATCTTGATCGAAATATTTATTCATGCTGAAAAGCTTAGAAATTTACGGAAGCATACTGCATTTACCAATGAAAGCAAAATCAGACAGCTTATCTCATATTTACAAGATCAATATCTCGTAAGTATAAGATTATATCTTCTAATTATGAGATTTCTTCTCATAATTATAAGATATGATCTCATAATTACTTCTTAAAAATATCTGCATTAGACTGAGCAGTTCTCTGTACCCAGGTCTGACCTGATTGTTGGAGTTTCCGCTCCTGTTTTCCATTTCATCAATAAAGTATCCAACTATAACCCAAGGATTACTACTTGTGGAGTAAGCATGAAGCCATATGACCATATGAGAAAATCCGTCAATAGCTCCATTAATACAGATTCCGTATGATTTTAGTTTGTCATATGAATCGACATGCCACATAAAGTTGGGACGTCGTCTTAGACGACTGAAGCCTCAGCTGTACTCCTTGAGAATCTAGGATTTTTGAGTAGATACCAGACAGTTCTTTGGGACACCACAAAACCACCTGGAATACATTACAGATGTATTAATTTAGAGCTATAAAGCATTCTGTGCTGGTTTACTTGCTCCTGCAGTAAGAGTGCAACTTCCAACAAGTTAGAGTGGGCTTTTCGGCTAAATAATCCTAAGGACTTAAAGTACCTGCGCAATGCTGACAAACTAAAACTAATTCCATCCACATTGAGGAAATTCTGTGTTTCACAGTGTGACATAGCTAAAAGGATATAAAAGCATATTAAATCCGACAACCCAATCATTGTTGAAGTTTCATGTAGCATAGCTAAGCAATAACTGTCCTTCCTGATCTTCTAAGTATGAAATATTATCTCATAATTACGAGATAACAATCTCATAATTATGAGATAATATGTCATAATATTGAGATCAGGATCCTTATAATTACGAGATCCGTATCTCGTAATTATAAGAAAGGATCTCAGGAGCAGTGCGTTGTGAGGTTCCGAGCATCTGACGCGCGGGACGCGCTGCAAACGCAGCAGCTGCTGGAGTTGGAAAAATTGAACTTTTGCTGCTCGACGCTCCAAATCAACCAATCAGAGAAGATGATCTGGGAGCTGGCAGGGAGACAGACACATCACTGATGATACAAATCAATATGATTACTCCTCTGAAACAGTTTATTAACTAATAAATTAACTTAAAATGCCGAAATCTGCCCGGCAAAACATGTTCACTTTAATATCCTGGTGCCTTCAGTTTGGATTACGTACATGAAAACCGCCCTTCAGCCGCCACGGCAAACCGCGAACAAACGACCGGGCCAGAGACTGCTGTTGAATGGGATTCCTACTGACAGCGCACTGCTGGTATGTGGGGGTCTGAGCGGCTCCCACAGCAAAATAATGTTTAAAGGCAGGATGGTAATCTGGATGAACTGACTGCACAGATTAAGTTTTTAGGTGGACTTTCTCACTGAAAAACATATTCAAATTATTTTTTACCCATTGATAATAGCAAATATAGCTGCCATTGTTACAGGCAAATAAATGATAGGGTAGCTCCACCCAACGCGCATCAAACCCACTTTTCCACGGCACAGGCAGAGCAGCAAAGCTCCTTTAGCCGCGCGTATGAACTAAACTTGTACAAGCATCAAAAATGAAGCAGCAAGCGCGTTTTTGCTGCTCTTGCCGCTTGCGGTGTGAATGTAGCATTACTTTGGGCAGGCAATCTTGGATCTCACGCCTCGGTCTGCTGCACTGTAGTCGACCAAAATCCCGGACGATTTTGAAATTCCCCCCAGAATTTCAAAAAAGAGGACGTCTAATCACCCTACCATATGAACAATTAGATTTTTTCAGTGAGTGAGTGCTTGTTGCTATGATGCGTCTTTGCTCAGCGGCTTCACTTGTAAACCAATCAGCGCACAGCTCATCTAAATATTCATGATCATACCACAAAAGGAAGAAAACGTTTAATTCTGGGGCTCTTAACCAGGCTTGCATTAGGGCTCATAGAACAGCAAATGTGCCCTTTTCAGCCCAACTAATGTTACACACCCTATTCAGAGATCGTAAGGACCAGCGCCACATACCCTATATCAGGGGGTCTTCAACCTTTTTTCAGGCCAAGGACCCCCAAACTGATGGCGAGATGGAGCGGGGACCACCTAATTATATATAATGTATGATATTGTGTTGTCAAACTGGTCCTATAGTCACTCTATTACATATGGAGTCATGTAACGAAAGTAATTTCTCCCTGAGATTATCAAAGTATTTTTGATTCAGATTCCTCGTTAATGGGACAGGTGTTGTGAATTGAACGGTGCCCAGCTTGAAAGAGCTCCTGTGTGTTGCTGAATGTGTGCATTGATGACTGAAAGACATCTTCTGCCTCCATTTATCTGTTTACTACAGTGTGTTGAATTCATGTTAATGTGTATTTAAAGACATTTC
This sequence comes from Cyprinodon tularosa, assembly GCF_016077235.1. Lineage (NCBI taxonomy): Eukaryota > Metazoa > Chordata > Actinopteri > Cyprinodontiformes > Cyprinodontidae > Cyprinodon > Cyprinodon tularosa. The sequence goes on along the minus strand of NW_024039261.1, from coordinate 296,512 downwards.
AATTAGTGGAAAAAAAATGCAAAGGGGAATATAAAACAAAAAAGCCTAATCAACCAAACTTTTGCGACCCCCACGCAGTACCTTTGTGGACCCTCTAGGGGTCGCGGACCCCCTGTTAAAGACCGCCGCCCTATATAATCATTCTATGACCTCTTTAAATGAGCTACTTCTTTCTGGGAATTTCTTATATTTCTTAAGTATGTTGCATTTACTCAGTTTCAGAGAGAGTTTTGTTCATTTTGGTAAAAATACCAAATAACAGACGAATAACCAATAAGATGGAAGGTCTCACTACATAGCCCTGGAACATACTGCATTCCTGGTCATTTATTTTTTGTTGTTTACGGTTAAACTGGTGCATAGCTTATATTAGTTAGACTGCTTGTGCAGCAGAACCCATTTTCCAAGACTCATGACTTGTTTTTACTGCAGATATAGTGTGGAGAAAACAATTGACTCTAAGTGTGTGCAAGAGGGAGCGAGTGATAAAGTTGTGTATGCACTTCGGCATATCTGACTCAGTGCATTACCACACATAGATCAATAAGGATTCTATTCTTGGCCATTAGCTTGTGAAAAAGGGATAGCCTGCCTCCCCCAGCCCCCTTTTTTTTCTACTCTCTTCTCTTCCTCTTAACTTGCCTTGAGCTCAACCCTAGGTTCTCTCACTGACCAGTTGATTTTCCAGCTGGATGACGAAGAATGAACCAGATGCAGAGGCAAGCATCAAACATGGGAACATGGATGAACAACAAAGCTGCCGTTGGCTTTGTGGCGTGGACAGATCAGGCCACTCCTCAGAGGGTACATGTTGGCTTCTCATGTAATTCTCAGCTCATTCCTGCTCTACCAGGCTAAGGCTTCTCATCTGTGTCTGCTATAAGTGCTCCAAAGGGAGAAAACAAATGTCTGAGAGGTCACCCAGGCAAAAAAAATCCACATAAAACAAAGGAATCCCTCGAGGGAGTGCAACCAGCCAAGACTACAACACCTCTAATAACAAAACATACAGCAATGCAGAATTTATGAGACGTGAAGCCGTCATTAAATCCTTTCTTCAATGTCACCGTGGCATCAGATAAAGATACAGAGCTGACTAAACATCAGAACAATGTAGGAGGAGGATGACGCACGCCAAGGAACAGATACTGTATGACTCCCCTTTTTCCCCTGATGTGGTTCAGATAGTTTTATCAGATCTACATCAGTCAAATTCGAGAGATTCGTTGGATTTCAAAGTGACCACTTTCCCCATCAGGATCCCTACTTAGGATGATTTATCTCTAAGCTGATTGAAGTCGGACATCTTACTTACAGCCATTTTTGCTTATCCTAGGAAGCGTCCCTGTTTCAGCAAATCCACCAGCACAGACTTTTACCATAGGAGGAATTTCCTCGCCTGTCGGCTAATAGACATGTAAATATGCTCTGGTTATGTTACGCTGTTTTTGTAACAAAAACTGTAAACCTAGAGAATCTTTGTAATTGATCCTCCCATTTGCAACATAGGTGAGGACTGAGTCACAGGCATGGCTGCCAGCAGGTAGGAAAGAAGAAGCAACAAGGCGGACGGCTCTTCATCACACTGTAATGAGCTGGCAATGGCTGTTGGACAGGCAGAGGAACACATGGAGGAGCTGTAAAGGAGGCCTTACACAGGCAAGCTCGCGGGCGTTCTCTGAAGCTATACGACTCCCCACGGTGTCATTTTATGGAAAGCTGTTGTTTCTGCTTGCATAAATGTCCTCATATTGCAAGACAGCGGTGAAATTGTGGTGATTCGCTGGACATTGTCGATGGGAGTCAGATATTGAAATGTTAAAAAAACAGTCAACTAGAGACCATTAAAAGGTTAGCAAAAGAGTGCCTTAATTATTAAAATGCGCTTTTATCATCATCATCATCATGTCATAAGACATCTGAATGACTGCAGACTTACAATCCGCCCATAAATGAGATCTAAAGGTGTATCAGGTGCTTAACAGAGCTGCTCAAACAAAGCCAGAAAAAGGGGAAAACACTGCCATTAACTATATCATAAACTTTTATTTCATTAGCATTTTATGTAATTCCCCAACACAAAGTTGTGCATAGTCGTAAAGAGGAAGGAAGATGGAGCGGTAAAGTTTTGGACAATTTTAAAGAAAAATTACGTTTTAAAAATCACACTACATGCTTTCATTATTGAGAACTGTAAATAAAAGGGGTAAACCTACAATGCTCTCCCAGCAAGAAGAAAAATCAGAGAATTAGACTTATCTATTTGTCATTAGGTCAGCAGAACTGACCTTCCTGAAAACGACAAGCAGAAACCAACTGTAAAAGGGAGGCCATAAGAATCCCATTTAAGGTTTTGCACAACCCAGGCAGATAATATCAACATGTTGAAGGTGTTCTGGTCAAACAAGACAATGTTTAATCATCCTATAAAACATCATCCCTGCTGTATAACAACATGGCAGCATCATGCTGTGGGAATGTTTTTCACCAGAAGGGTCAGGGAAGCTGGCCAGACTTGATTCTAGCAACTGAAACCACACCATACATTGTTCTGTTTATACTTTTCAACATTTTAGAAACAAAAAAATGTGCCAATCTACCAATTAAAATCCCAAAGAACACAAAGTTATATTGGCTTATCGTAGAGTTAGAGTTACTAGAGTTAGGGTACAGCCATATGGAGAGGCTAACCCTGCAATCCAGGTGTACAATTCCCTACCCCGACACCCTCTGCAGCACGTCATCTCATTTTCTCTCTTTCCCAGTACTGCATACTGCTAAAAAATAAAGGTCATGCAAGCCAAAAAAAAAAAACAATTGATAAAAACACAGTGATGTTAGAGTTTGCAACACAAAAAAGAATGTGGTATTGTAGGATAGGAAAAAGATATACACACAGATATTAAATTGGAAACTAGTACAAGTTAAATGAACATGGTTAATAGTAAAGATACAACCTAAAGGAGATGAGAAAAAAATTTGAACTTCAGAAAGTCTGAACTACTGTACTGCTCAAGACCACTTTTGATTTTAGCAAAAAATCACCCCTATAAAGCATATTACATAAAAATAAATGCCTACTCAAGACTCTTGCATGGTGCTGCTGTCCATCAACCTCAGGCTCGAATGTTAGCTCACTTACCTTTTGGCGCCTCAGGGCAAAGCTTCCTGCAATAGCTCAAAATGAAAGGATACAATCTGAGAGCTCCACTCTGGGTACCGATGGCCAGGATCTTTTGCACGGGATCGAAAGCCATGGATGACGGCTGATAGGGGAAGCCATGACGAACAGTCTGGTGTGATGAGCAGATAGAAGACAGAGAGAATGGAAAAAAGTCAGATTTCATAACTGAAAATATCAATTTGCATTTCACAGCAGGGGGGTTGTTTTGACAGAGGATGTCGCACACCTGATTTCAGTAAATAAATAGCCCAGATGGATGTGGATGGCTGTTATGAAACTGAAATTTAAGCTTAAAATGGCAAATTATGGAGAAAACGAGACAGGATAAGGAGTAGATATTTTTTCTCTGTCTGGCTTTGTCTTTGGTTAAAAAAAAATAATATTCTGGCCTCCTTTTCCAAATCAAATGCCTATTTTCAGAAATCTTATTCCTCCTTTCTTGTTTTATGTTGTTGTCCTTTTCCTTTCCACGCCTCCCACATGAAGTCGTGATTACAGAGAAGTAAGGAAATAAAGTACAACAATAAAGTGCATTTACACATGATCTAGCTTGTATGACACTTAAAAAAAGTGTTCTTCTATTGATGTATGTCTGATTTTTTTTTTCTAGCAGTCAGTCAGGCATCAGCGGGCCCCTGGATTTGTTTGCTTTGTGGCAGACGGCTAAAAGATGTTACATAACGAGGACTCAGTGCAGCAGAGACACCTGCTTCTCTTGCAGGGAAACATTAAAGATAGTTCTGGTCTAGGCAGACAGGAAAGGTGCAAATGATTGGAAGATGCTTTAATCAGATGCCAAGCTGTTTTTTTTGTTTTTTTTTGGTGGGGTTTGGGGGGTTGCATACTTATACTGCTGTGTCTACAAAAGATTTAAGCTGTCATGATTCTCACATTGGTTGACCTAACTCTAAAGATAGACGTGTATCTTTTAAGAATTAAGACCGCTTGATTTTTACAGATTAGCAACAGCACATTCAGACAGCGATTTAAATTCCTAGAAGAACAGAAGGGAACGTTATTCATGAGTCTCAAAATCCCTTAATTCTGATCCCATAGCTTATCAGACAGACACCAACACAGGTAGCCTTGTGTATATTGAGTTGAGATGTATGAATATATCAATCTTTAAAATAAATTATATTAGTAATTCAAATTTGAAAGTGAAACTCATTTTTATGGATAAACAAAAGAAATGTAACAGCTGTAGCCCAAGGCCCGGACTTCCCAGTGTGGAAATCTCACTAAAATAGGGTGACCATCTTTTCATTTGGGAAAACCAGGACACCTTGGAGCAGGGGGGGGGTTGTTTGAAAGAACAAATGTCTCATCATCGGGATTTTCTCCGTGATCAGACGAAATGTTACTTGGCGCAGAACAGTGGTGAAAATTGGAAGTTCAGTTTAAAATAATACAACTCTGTGAATAGTTCCGTCTGAAATTAATGAAAATAGTTGTTTTAATGGTTATTGAGTCAGATATGTGGCGGTAATGTTTGATTTATCTAAAGGTTTTTATCTGTTACTGTGTAAATGAGTTTGGCTGTAATTTAAGGACAGATTCTAATAGATCTGCAAAGTGGGGACTATAAATCTGATAGGAGTTTAATTTTTTTATTGTTGCTTTGCACAATATGCTTAACTAAGTATTTTTTGTTGTTGAATATTAGAGATTTTGCAGATATATTTTTATACATACATTGTTTAGATTTACTTATGTATTTCTAACCCTTTTATAGTATAGAAAATCCCTTTATTGTCCCACAATGGGCAAATTTACAGCAGCAGAAAGATTATTGAAAATGGTCTCACAAATGTGGACCTTAGAAAAATGTATAAGAATAACATATAGGGAAGAGTTAAAATATAAACAATAAAATAGGCTACTGTAAAGTGTTTTAACAATATAAAACTGGAGAATAAATAACCAATATGCAGCTATGGACATTTTTACAGTATTGGATATTTGAAAATAGCAGCAACATCAGAGATGTGCAGAATGACAGCAGCAGGTTATTTAACTGACTAAGGTTTCTATCATTACATTTGATTTGATTTGTTCCTGCTCCCGGTGGTTGGAACATTTATTCCATTCTGGATTCTTGTGAGTGTAGTCTTTGTTTGCTTTAACTTTACAAAAGCTTTAAAAAATAAATCAATAAACAAACAGTTTGGAAAACCTCGGTATTCATTCCTTTCCTGCTTTGTGTGTCAACTTTCACGGTTGCTAAGCAACAGAGCATACGCCGGTAAAACCCGCCGAAGGGAGGACCTGTTCGAATTTACAGACAGAACTCTTCCGGCCTCCTTATTTTCAAGGACTTCGAAGGATCCAGTCTAGGTAGACCGCGTCCTTGGAGGATGCACCCCAGGTTTTTTCGAACAGAGCCTCTGATTAAGAGCAGGGCTGCCCGCACTGACGCGGCTCAGGGATTACGTCACACGGAGCGTCGTGCGCAGTGAAATCAGGACATTTCCTCACTTTCTAAAAAAAACCCGGGACGCCCGGGACAGGACGTGAAATACGGATATGTCCCGGGAAATACGGACGTTTGGTCACCCTACACTAAAACCCGCAACTGGGCTTTGCTTCATGGTCCTCTCAAAGCTGTGGAAAGATTTATGGGGATTTAATTTTCTACTTGATTTTTTTTTTCTTAATTATTTTGCAAAATCTGTACACACCCAAATTCTTTAGCGTTGCTTTTGTGAGTCACCTTTCTTCAGACGGTAATCTGCATTTTGTTACTGAAAAAAAAAAATAATAAGTTAGGATTTTCTTGAAGGATAGATTTAATACTACTCCATACATTAAAGGACTTCTCATATTTCCTTTGTAATTAATGCTGCCTACATGTGGTCTGGTAAAAATGATTCTTTCTAGTTGTAAAGTGGAAATTAACAGCACATTACGTTCAACTGCTTTTATTGTGGTAGAGAAGAGGAACATGGTGAATCCACAGATTATTCTGACCTGCCACTAGGGCAAAACAGATATAGGCTCATCTCCTGGTTCCAGTAAATCATGCGCTCACTGGCGTACACTACAGATCAAATGAGGAAATTGTCTACATCAGAACACAGCTTGCACGGTACCCTCTGGCTGCTATCCTCGACCGACTGCTAGCCTGATCAGATCAAACCAAACATCAAAGGTTATTTTACAACCAACACAACTTTAAATGACGATAACGCATAAATAAACGTATATTTCTGTATTGTGCAGGCTACAAACACCACAAAGGGACAATATTTAACAATGTAGTACTCATACTGAATAGTTTCCCTGCTCTCCGCCATTTTGAAAGGTCAAAGTTTACTTCATCTAGGCAACTCAGGTAACAAAATTTATTCAAGCGTTCCAGTTGAAATTATAACATGAGGGGTCAGCTTTTGGTATTTAAAACTGATGCTTCCGTCATGTGGTAATATAAATATGTTAAAGCTGTTGATGAAACAAAAAACTTGATCTAAACAATTTGGAAATTGTGTATGTATTAGAAAGAAAGAGGGATAAAGGTTTCCGTCAAATAAAATTTGCATCTTGTTTACATTGATACTTTAAGAACATTTTATTAAGTCTTAATATTTTTGATTTCCGCAGATTACAAGCTGGAAAGAATGATAGTGGTTCAATTAGAACTTACAAACTTTACCAGCTGTACACATATATTTGCATCTGTGTGTATTTGAGGCATTAATATAGTCAGAACAGTCTAAAATCCTGAATGGATTCTTTAGCAACCACATGGGTCAGAAGTGTGGGGGAAATCGATATCCAACACACAGTGCGGTTTATTAACTCCACACCTCGTCATTAAAGAATAACAGGGGAAATGCTAGAGTAACTTCACAATGGGCTGATATTTAGCATAGAATGCATGTAATTATCTTCTCTGTCATTAATCTGTGCAGTCTAGATGGAGGGAGACAGACATTTTTATTACTTTTATTTCCTCTAAATAGGTTGCAAGTCACTTTAGGTAATATTATACCCTGCAGGACAAAGAGCCTGGGGATGTTTTTTTAATGTGTGTATGAATGGATGAAGGAGAGGAGTTGAGGAAAATGTGAGCATGGGGTAAAAATGTAAGGGTAAGGCACAAATACATGACAAGCATTTTGCTAATCCAAAACCATCAGATTATGCAAGAAAGGATCAGTTGTGCCCAGCCCCTCGATATGACAGCTCAGGCCATGCGCACACATAGCAAACTCTGGCATTTTGCACAGAGTGTACAAACGCATGCCACCATACTGTGACCAGATTGGAAAAAGGTTACAAAATGCAACCAAAACAAAACTGATTTGGCCTGTCTGTTTCTTTACTGAAGTAGCTGGCCTTAATTAGTGCTTAAAAAAAACAAAAGAAATAATCACAAAACGCTTCAAAGATCCGCATTATCTGCTTTTAAACCTAAAAATAGTTGAGATGAAGACTTAAAAGAACAAAGGATTTCCTTTTTGTCCTAGTAATTATTTAATTATTTGCAGCTTTGTTGCATCGTATGCATCCTGAAATGGGATGAGAGGGAACCAAACAAGAATTGAACAGGCATAGAGGATGGGTTAAGTGGAGTCCCAGCGAACTGAGAGGAATCTAAGTCTCCCCCACCTTGCAGAGCTGGAAATGCTCGGATTGAAGAGTCTCCTGGATCAGGTTGTTCTCCTGGGGCCCTACTTGGACAGACGGCGTGGAGGAGGAAGAGGAGGAGGAGGAAGACGCCTCTTTCAAACCGTCCAGCACCTTCCTGATGTTGAACTTCTTCATCTTCACGCCGCGCAGCTCAGATTTGAAATCACCCGCAAAAAAAAAAAAAGAAAGAAAGATGAGTGCAGCCCACTTTCTTACTCGCGCGCGCACCCGCGCGCTCTGTCTCCCCTGATTTCCCCTGTGAGCGTCATATCATAGAGCATCTCCTTTAGCGCAGTGTCCATGCTGGGAAGGCGCAGCGCACAGGTCGCCTCTCTAAGGGGGAGGATAACAGTGGAGGTTGGCGTATAATTTGCTCGAATCCGTTCTCACTGCGTCCCAGCTCCACCACCACTGCGTCTCTGTTTTTTACTCCCCGCCCCTCTCGGACAGTGTGCGCCGCGTTTGGCTCAGCCAAGGCGGAAACGCGGCGCAGAGCTGGAGAAGCTGCTGTTGCTGCGCATGTCTGACAGAATATCTCTTAAAATCCTGCCACTTTTCCAAGCCACACTCTTCCCTCTCTCTCTTTCTCATCTGCCTCCAGCGACAACGCCCCCTCCCTGCCTGCCTCCCTCCTTCCCCGTATCGCATCCACGTTGTAGGGCTTTGCTCCGCTGCACCTGGTGTTGCGGGGATGCTACAGCTTTGTGCTGTATGCGTGGAGAAAGACAAGCAAACACACCGCTGCTTCTGTGCCATTCTTTTCCATTGCGCTCAGGCCCCATCAGCCAGAGGATTCTCTGCGTGAAGTGTTTTAGAAACACAAGCAAACAGTGATGAATGAGAAGTGAGATTGCTCACTTTGTAGGGTTATTGAGCTGTAAGGGTCAGCAATCACCAAACATCTAGTCGAATTATTTTTCAGATTCAGTCAAACAATGGATGGAATGTTATTATATATGTTTATTTCAGAGAAAATGTTAATTTAAGGTTATGTTTGAGGACAGTATCTCCTCTTGCTTCCACCCGAATAACCTTCTGAAACTCTGAAGGTCTCCATGGAACTCTTTGTCAAAGTTTTATATATATATATATATATATATATATATATATATATATATATATATATATATATATATATATATATATATATAATTTCTTTATTGTTTTTGTAAAACACTAAGAAACTGTAAACCTATCAAAATTAAAAGAAATAACCCCATTTTTCTATTGATTTAAGAATAAAAAAGAATTAAACTATGTCTGTGGCCAGAAATGGTTTCCTTTTGTATATTGTTCAGGTCTGTAGCTCACATTTGTTATTTTCAAAGGCAAAAGTCATTCTAATTTCATACTGCAAGTAACATAAATATATTAATGATGGCATATTGTCTAAAACCGCAGAGCATAACATCCATGGTGTTGTTAACAGGAAGAAAAAAAGACATTATCGAAATGGTATATCGATATTATGCTGAAAATGCACTTTATGCCAAAAAGACCAAAGAGAGCTTTGGCCGAGTCAACAGCCAGACCACTTGTGAAACCATGGATGGGGGTTGTAAGCATTAGATGATATTCAAGTAATACAATTTGTGTTTTACCCAGGTTTTATATGCGTTATGTTTCTGTACAAAGTGTTTGTGCACACTTTATTAGATAAATAAAATATCGATTTCTCTTCTCTTTATATTTCTGCATTGCAGAAACACCAAGCCAAGAAAAAAGTTCCACTGATCATGTAAAGAAAAAGAAAAACTAATATTTGCATCCAGATGACATGGCTATTTAAAAGTAGTGGGACATGCCTGTAGATATTTTTTATATATATATATATATATATATATATATATATATATATATATATATATATCTGTTTTCTCGCCCCTCGTGGGGTGGTATGTGTCATCCTCAAGCTCGGGTCCTTTACCAGAGGCCTGGGAGTTTGAGGGTTCTGCGCAGTATCTTAGCTGTTCCTAGGACTGCGCTCTTCTGGACAGAGACCTCTGATGTTTTACCTGGAACCTGCTGTAGCCACTCTCCCAGTTTGGGGGTCACAGCCCCCAGTGCTCCAATTACCACTGGCACCACTGCTGCACTTACTTTCCACGTCTTTTCTAGCTCCTCTTTCAGCCATTGGTATTTCTCAAGCTTCTCGTGTTCTTTCTTCTTGATGTTGCTGTCCCTTGGGATTGCCACATCTATCACTAATATATATATATATATATATATATATATATATATATATATATATATATATATATATATATATATATATATATATATATATATATATATATATATATATAGATGTTATGACTTTTACAGAGATGTGGCTGCCCTCTTTCATCCCAGGCACCTTACAGATGGCATTACCTATAGACAAGATAGCAGCCCAGACTATTTACCTGCACAGCGAATGATGCAGCATCATTGTAGCCAAGAACTGATCCCCTGACCCAGAAGTCAATAAACCGCATGCAGTTTTATCTCCCTTTAGATATAGCTAGTAACTGTTACTGCTGCCTACGTTGCTTTTAATTGTTTCACAATGCTAAGTCACTCATCTGCTACACCAACAAAGTACAGCCTGATCATTCAGATGAGGGTACATATTATAATGAGGGACTTGCATCATGTTTACTGAAATATAAGTCAGGATTACAGAACAGCCCCTCTTCCCCATCTGGAGGAGTCTGACCATATCTCCCTGCTCTCGATTCTAGCTTTCACATCCCTTAAGAGAAAAATAAGAGCAAACAACATAGGCTTCTTATATATTCTGGTCTGGGACCTCTCCCTCTAAGCCTAAGGAATGTTTTGATAAAACTAATAGGGAGCTGTTATCTCTTTAAAGTCTGGAGGAATACAATAAGATTTTCCTTTGTCACCTCTAGTACTTCTCAAACAGTGTGGCAGTTAAAAAAACCACATTGAATTATCTTCAGCCAAAAGCCTTGGATGCCAAGCATACTGAAAAAGCAAAATTTAATGCTGCAGTAAAGACAGGTCAGAACAATCTATAGGCCAGAGGTTCAAAAAGAATCAAAACACAACAAATGCTGATTCATGATTGGCCAAAAGATAAAACCATTTCTTTGCCCGTTTTGAGATAAGTGATCCAGCAGATCTGTGCCACTCTCAACAGTTTCCACCAACAGTGTCCATATTCTGCAGTAATAAGATGAAGTTGGTTAACCCAAAAGAAAGCTGCTATTCTTAATGGTGTGTGGGGGATTTAGGCCAGTACAAAACAACTTGCAGAGGTGTTGATACAAACCTTTAACTTGTCCCTGAAGGACTGGAAAATAACATTTTGATAATGATAATATGATTTGTAAACACATTTCTGGTATTTTATTATGCATTACATTCTGTGACTACAGCATTTGTCACTGACTGACATTTGGGGTGTGGCAGACTCAAGGTGAACAGAAAGAGCTGCAAAACATTGACCATGAGAGTGATGATGTTTACCAGAGCTCATGCACAGCAGCACGAGACTTTGCTCAGCGGTAGTAGGAAAGACTAGGCTAAGGTCCAATATGGTGCATTTTCACTAGAAAGTGAGTGTCCCTGTTAAGGTATCTAAAGTCCACATCTAAATACAACATATTAAAGATCTTCATGAAAAAATAAAGCAGTTAATGACACTGAAACCAAAAGAGGCTAAAAAGGATGTGGGAGAAAAAATTACCTCGTTAGTTGTGGATTTGATCTGTTGGGCTTGTAGCTCCAAGAAAAATAATGGTTTTATGTTTTGTTTTCTTCAACACATATTTCTAAAACATTAAAGGTTTTTGATATACTTTGCAGATTTCCACAGTCCTGCATGTTTTAGGTTTTGCCTTTTTGCATCACACCAGAAAGAAAATGGATGATTAACAGAGATCTGCAGCACTTGGGCCCAGTCTCAATACTCACCCTAAACCCTAAGCTCCTATATAAATTGCGCACACGGAGTAAGTGCACTTAAAGGTTTGAGTGCGTAGGTCACAAGCTTGCAAAATTAGGAGAATTGGAACAATAATTGTGCCCCACATCATAATGAAGAAATCGAAAGTGAGAAGACCAATCCCTGTTTTTGCAAAATCCCTGTGACTACCAAAAAGTATTTGTAAACTGCAACAAGAACTTTTTTTTGTATCCATTTTTGTATCCATAATGAATTAGTTGAAAAAACACCCCAAAACAAGTATTTTCGTCAGCACAAGCACTGGAGTGCAAATATTATTTAATCTTATTTTTACATTAAACAAGTAAAATTCAAGCAAAAATATTAGGCGTGTACAAAACATTTCTTAAATTAGAAAACAATACAAAAATTCACTTTTGAATATATAACAAAATCTATGGGAGATTCTGGATCAAAATTGCTAGAAGAAAGAAAATGAAAAAAAGCATTTTAGGAAAAACAATTATATATTTTTTTCCTACTGCTGATAAATAGTCAAAGTGATATGAGTCTAGTCCTTTAAGTTTAAAGGTAACTATTTACATCTCTTTCCTGGACTGCTAACACCACTTCAATTGTTAAGAGGGATGAGCAGTATTTGTAATTTCTAAGACTGTTAAAATTGTTTTACACTGCTGGTTTTTTTCAGCCACTGTGCAGAACATAGCATGGTTATGTTCTCCTTGTCTTTGTGGAATAAGAGCTGTACGGCAGCAAACTGTCCCTGCAGCATGTGATTCACAATGCAGAAAAACTCAGGGATTGCTCTCTGCCCAATCGTGACAACACTGCATCATCCCACTATCTCAGCAGACCTACGAATATTTTAAAAGACTGTACACTCTCTACTACAAGCAATTTCAGCTTTTCCCATACTAGAGAAAACATACAATTGGAGCACAAACACCTTTAGATGTTTTTTACTTAAAGCCCTGTAGAATTAAATCAGCAAAAACTTCTTACTAGATATTTGTTGATTTCTGATGGCCTTTTCTAAATCTTTTATTTAGTTTAGTGTATTGAGTAAGTACACACATTGTGTGAATATGTTTTGTTGAAATTTATTAGGCACTGAGGTACGCAGAGTAGTGGCCTAGTGATTAGGGCATTATGCTTGGAATTCAGAGGTTCTGAGTTCAAGCCCCGCTCCCACAGACTGCCACTCTGGGTCCCTGATTAAGACTCCTCAAGGGGATGGGTTAAGTGCAAAGAGTTAATTTGTTGCTCTGTACTTTTGAAAGTGTAATGACAATAAAAAGCTGGGGGAAAAAATGGTATTAGGACTCTCGTTTTGTTGTAACTTGCTATTCCTTACATTAATAAAATTGACTTATTTACTGTATTGATTGATTCAGTCTAAAAAACAGTCTAATTGAAAACTGCTCTGTATATGCTACATTCAGCTCTGAAAACCTGGAGTTTGCTATGCTGTAGAGGGAGAGCAAAACAGAAACTTTAAAAAACTGTCTAGACAAAGAATTCTTATAACTTGAGGTTTGTAATAAATCATTTCTAGCCAGCTCCAGGATCTCAGCGGTCAGATAATCCAGCACCGCAGCCAGGTACACCGGGGCTCCGGCTCCCACTTGTTCCCCGCAGCTGTCTTTACGCAGCAGCCATGTGAAGACGAACCACTTGGAACTGGAGCCAGGCTCAGGGAGAGTGGCTCTTGGATTTAGCTCTGGCCTTTCTTGCGGTCTTGCCTCTTCCGCTCATTTGCAGATATCAACTTTACTTCTTACACAAGATCTATCTCTGATCATTGGGGCTCCTCTTCCCTCCATAAAAGACATTTCTTCCCAGTACTGCGTGTCCCGAGCCCATAACATCATCAATGACCCCTCACACCACCACCATGGACTGTTCCCCCCGCTGCCCTCTGGGAAGAGGCTTCACAGCATTCAATGCAGGCTTAGGAGATTCCGAAACAGGTTCTTCCCCACTGCATTTAGACTGCTGAATGTTGAAAAAACTCTAAATCATGTCGCAGACTGTGTATTAATCTGACCATATAAATGCGTTTTGTTTGCACAATGTTTTTTTTCCACAATGTTCACTTTTGATAACTGCTACACTTTAATAAAATGGAAATGTTATCAGAGCTGTAAAAAAAATTGTTTTGTCTACACTCTATTTATACAAAATGTTAATAAATGTTATCTAAAACTAAGTCTATAAGCCAGTGGGTATTCGTGCAAAATAGTTGCAATCAGTTATCAGTAATCAGTTAGTCTTTCTTCTGCACAAACAACTTTCCCTATAAAAGATTTTGCAAAAAAAGTTGAAATGAAAGAGAAAATAAGGACCCAGGATACTTGTCTGATAACAATTTAGAGATATACACTACAAAATATATATTTTTTTCCATCCAGTATCAGAATTAAGGGTTTTTGACAACCTAACAACACTCGCTGAACTTCCACCTTAAATTTATTAAGGCCCCAGAAAGGTCTCCCAAAGCAAACAGGCTCTAGACAATGGGCAAACAGAGAGCAGTCCAAAAAGCCCTCATGATAATGAGAAAAATAAAGGCAGTGTGATGGAAAACCTCATGGTGGAGTCAGGCCTGGTTTTGGGGCTTGTTGGTGAGCAGCTCAAGGTTAGGTTGCTCTATGTGTTCTTCCTCCATTGGGCCTATCACTTGCAGGGGGAACCAGGAATCGGAGCAAAGATGATTGACCGGTAGTCAGAGGAGGAGCTAACCTGATTCATGAACACTTAAACTGGCTTTGAGGACATGGAATGTCACTACACGGTCAGAGTGGACCAACTCCTCTGACTATAATGTTGATGCAGCTGCCAGTAACTGTAGCTGGAAGTTCTGTGATGCCTATTGTGGCCACATTCAATGCAGTAAGGGATGCTGAGAAGCTAAAGAACGATTACTTTGGGGCTAGTTCGGGGCAGCAAACAGGTACCGCAAGGCCAAGCTTACCTGGGCAGCTGCAGAAGCAAAAACTCAGACCACATAGGATTTGGAGAGACATTTGTGATAGAGTATTTGTCGACCTTTCAATCTACCTGGTGCCTCTAGAGAGGAAAGCAATGCCTTGCTACCATTGTGTACTGTTGGAGTTGGGAGCTGTTCAGCTTGACTGAACACATTGTTAGATAGTGGAAGGGATGCATTGAGGATTTCATCAACATTTATCAGCCACGTCTTCACTGGTGGAGACTTGTTTATCATCCAAGCCAAGGTCACTGAGGTGGACAGAAAAGTCCATAATGCCAAGACTTTGGACTGGATCAAATTATTCTGGGTATCTAAAGTCTCTGGATGTTGCTAGACCATCTTGGTTGACAACTTTTCACCTGTGCTAAAGTAGTGGGCCGCTGAATTTGCGGTGGCTCTGTCCAGCTTTTGGGGGATCTAGAAAAGGCATTTAACCGTGTCCCTCAAGGTGACCTGTTAGGGCCTCTCCAGGAATACAGTGTTGGTAGACCTTTACTGGGACGATCCGGGACTTTACTGAGATTGTCCTCTTTCCAATGCATGTTGGACTCTGTTTTGTCACTGGTCCTGTTTTTAACTTTTATGGATAGGATTTCTAGGCACAGGCAAGGGCCAAAGGAGGTCTGGTTTCAGAATCAGTGGATTCCATCTCCACCTTTTTTCAGGTGGCCTGGTTCTGTTGGCTCCCCCCTGCCAAGACCTACAATATGCGCTGAGGAAGTTTGCAGTTGTGTGCAAAAATGCTGGGATGAGGAGCAGCGCATCAAAGTCGGATGCCATGGTTCTTCATGAGAAAAAGGAGGCTTGCCCATTTTAGGTAATTTGTTCTTAAAATTGAGGAGTTTAAATATCTTTGGAGTGAGGAAAGAATGGAGTGTGAGAGGGACAAATGCATAGGTGCAATTGCTGACATAATGTGGACGGTGACCAGATATAGAGGTGAAGAGGGAGCGATCCAAAAGGCAAAATCCTCGATATACTGGTCAGCCTGTGTTCCTAATCTTACCCTCATGAAATCTGGGTCATGACCAAATGTACAAGATCCTGGGTACAAACGGCTGAAATTTGCTTCCTTTGCAGGGTGACCGGGAACTCTCTTAGTTATAGGACAAGCAGCTCAGCCATTTGGGAGGGGCTTGGAGTAGAGCCACTTCTCTTCCACATCTAGAGAAAGCTGAGTTGGCGCTGATATCTGTTTTAAATTCTCCTTGGATGTCCCACTCGAAGGAGGCCCAAGGGAGAGCCCAGGACAGATTGAAGGGACTGTCTCTTGATTGGCATTTCCCCAAAAAGGAGTTGGAGGTGAAGTTTGGGGAAGGGAAGTCTGGGCATTTCTGCAGGAGATGATTCCCCCTTGAAATAGATAAAACAGCTATTAGATAAACTACATCAGTGTGCTCAGGAAACTGTTAAAACAGAGTTATTATCAAAATATTAGAAAGCCTCAATAAGAATCAAGACTTGTATCTCATTCAGAATATAATTTCCCTCTAGAAATAAAAACTGATTAGGAGGAAATTTTACAACCAAACCTAAAGATCTGAAGACAGTTTTTTTGCTAGGGTTTGAAATCCCAGAACAGATGTGGAAAAACAGCCCTAATAACAAAAAATGTTTGATTTTGTTATTGCTTGTTTGGCTTGGCAGTAAACTTCAAAAAAATCATTATTTGGATGTAAACATACATTTGAGACCAATGAAGGCATTTTGTTAAGTAGAACATTCTCCATCTGTAATATAACATACAACTTAGGCAGCAGGTTGTTTTCAGTGGGATCCATGATATCAATTGAGCAGTAGGCATTACTTGTCCACGTGGTCCAACTAGAATAGAAGGGCTTTTTAACAACAAAATGTATATACTTTTTAAGTACATGTTAAGCATGTTTTATGATACTTTAACAGTTTTAACCCATGCATCATGTTGATGACAAAGGTCTAAAGGAGTAATGCTTTTGAAATGTTTTACCACAAAATAACTTTTCAGTCAGGCCTTAAAATCATGTCTAACACCCCTGCAAGCAAAAGGTATATTATGTTCTCAAAAGGCTCAGAAACTGAGAGGTGCTTAAACATTTATGTATATTGGTGTCTAAATGTCTCTAAAAGGTTAAGAGTTAAAACGAGCGACAGCTTAACTTTTTAGATTTTAGATGCATGCATTTTCTTGAGAACTTCAGCCACCATATCGTGTCCCCAACTGAGTTCAATTCGTGACCTCACAAAAGCTGTGTATGTTTGTAAGGCCACAGATGAACATATGAGCTTTGACAAGCTCAACTGGGGCAGCTCATGCCCGAATGACACTCATGTTTCCACCTGTTTAGTACCTGGCCCATGTTAGACAGGTGCCTGCTGGCAGCATGAACGGAGGTGAAGAACTGGAAGTAATAGGCGCATTTAACACCTGATGCTAACTCTGCAGCAAAGTAAAAAAAAATAAAAAATATTTTGCCATCCTATTTAATTTGCATTTTTGTGAGCTGATCTTTAAATAGTCGGGCTTGAAAGAGATTTGAAAAGGTCTCTGGAACAAAACATTATTTCAGGTATCTGAACGGGGTGGCCTGAGAACAATTGTTGCTATGCTTATTTGCATAATGAACTGTCATTGAATATACATACATCTTCCAAGCCTCAGCCAATAACACCTTATCCTTAGTACATCACTGTGCAGATAAAGCTACCTTATTAGTCTACCCTAGGTTTTGTGCGTGTGCATGTGGGGAGAGCTTTAGGCCATAACAATGACACCACAGATTTCATTTAGCAGCATTGTGCCATGGCCAGGCCATTCATCTGGCTGCATCATGTGCATTTGTGTACAATGGCTTTGCTGGCTTGACTACTGTATTTGTGTGTGTTAGGGGCTTTGGATTGTGTGTGCACTGTTGGGGGATTCTTGTTTTTTTTGTCTTTGTCTGGCAAAGTTTCAAGTTTTTCTGTATTGTCATGCAAAGTCATAGCAGAAATATAGCACAACAAGGAGACTGTATTCATCTTGACAAGTAAAGATGCCTTTTAATGGAATTTTTGTTAAATAATACCTTGTGTGAATATTAAAGGCAACCAGATAAACTTCAGGCTCTAAGATACAATAGATGTTTGTGTAAGTATCAAGCTCAGAACAGAAGGATCCAGAATTCAACGTGGACAAATAGTTAGATTTCTCAAAACTTTTATTGAAAACTGAACCGGAGTGAACAGCATTAGCATCTAAGGCAGGAAACACTGCGGGTGGAGAAAGCAGGTTAGTGACCACGTCTTTCGACTAGTGGATGATAACAGTTGTGTGAATCACTAACCTGGTCTCATAGTTCACTCCAAATCCAGAGGGTTGAATAAGGTTCCAGCTGTCCGGCTGCCAACGTGGCGCTGCAGTTGCCGCACAGACAGCCCAAGACGCTGAAATACCGGTGGTCGGACTACAAGCATGAGATCAGAACCGAGAAGACGAAGGTAGGCAGGATAATTCCTTTAGTGCGTGAGTTTGTGCGTGAATGGATGAATGACTGAATGTAGTGTAAAGCGCTTTGGTCAAGTCTCCTGACTTGAAAAAGCGCTATATAAGTACAGGCCATTAACTATTTTACCATAATCCAGAGGGCGAAGCCAAAGCCAATGTCAGTCACTTGCTCGGTATTTAGAGCCAGAAGGTCAGAGATCCGGTTATGTTCCGAGGGGGAATCCAGGATGGAGAAGGGTCACAGTTCCAGGTATGGTACACAAACAGGTAGAGATCTAGCAGGAGTCAGAAGACAGGTCAGGCAGATTAGACAGGAACAAAAGGGCTCAGAGGTTGAGAGCAGTGGCGGCTGGTGAAAAATATTTTTGGTGGGGCTGATATAGCCTAGTGTATGTCTCCAACTAATCCGGAATAAGAATTCAAATAAACAATTGGACAATACATACAATTTAACAGTAATGATTTAATTTACTATATAATAACAGTAACAGTGATGATTTGGGTCACTGTGACGGGGTTCTTTGGCCTCCAAGAATCCAGTCTCAGTCGGATTACCGGTGTTGGTGATTTATTGAGCTCAAAAACTCAAAACAGGGTGCAAAAGAAACTAAACATACAAGATACTCTGGGCCTCAGCCTCCCTCCAGTTACCAGCAATGTAACAAAGAAACAGAAAACAAAAATTGCCACTTTTCTTCCCACAGCCCTCATTAAATAGTTTAAGCCCCTCACATCAGGCTCTCTTATTTCTGATTTCTTCTCATTAATCACTTTTGTCCATATATTACCTCCACAAACAATTGATGTACAAAAACAAATAATTTTTACAACTTAATTATTTTACACAGATTCATTGACTTATTCAATTACACCAAACTGGGTTTGAACCCAGCAAAGACGCAGCCAGACTGAAGATGACAAGTCCCCGTAGCATAAACACGTACACCCCCCCCCCCCCCCCCCCCCCCCCACACACACACGGCTAACCCCACTGAAATATTAAGTGTGCACCCTCAATACGCCAGCAGGTAACCAGGAACAGCTTGTGTGTTTTAAGTTCATGGAGCTACTGGTCTCAGCGCGAGTGTATTGGTCCTCACAAACACAGTATAACAGGAATGTGTGTGTGGCGCGCAAAGTTAGAGAGGTTGTTTTAAGCGACGAGGTGGATTCGTCACAGTCACAATAAACATGACATGAAATGTTCATATCCTACAACAGGGATGTTCTTCTGGCAAACGGGTAGATAAATAAGGATCTCACCGAATTAGGTGGAAGCTGCATCTCGGTCGTTACATTCGCCATCTCCCCTCTAATTGTCTGCACCTGCGCTTGGGTTCAGAAGCCTGTTAAAGCGCAGCATTTTCAGCGCCCCAATACCATAAAGTTCCGAGACGCTGATTGGCCATTAAATTCACCTAGCAATAGTACATGATTGACAGATTCTCTGCAAATGTGGGTCAGTCTGATCAGCGCCCCCAGAACAGAGACGGTAGGAGTCTGTCTGTGGAAATTCACAAATTAATGACAGTAGATAGGGAAATGTAGTTTATATAATTTGTTAAAACTGACATTTATGAGTTAATTTCTAAAAATATATTTTACGTTTCTCTCTTCTTATCAGGGAGGGCGGTGCCCCAGTGCCCCCTATGGGCCGGCCGCCACTGGTTGAGAGGCAGAACAGGTCAGGATAAGGTAATGAGAATACAGGAACGGAATAAATTGTACCAACAGCTCAAAATAATCTGGCACTGATGACTGCTCTGAAGGCTGGTTAAATAGAGACTAAAGCAGGTGAATTTGATAAGCAGGTAATGAGACCTGATTGGAGCTAAGCAGTTGTGTAAAATGAGTAATCAGACCAGACATCAGTGACAAGATCATGAGAGTAAGTAAAAGTAAGTAAGATATTTTTTCTTTTTCTTTTCGCAGGAAGAGTTTGCATTTAGTTCAATCCAGTTTATTTTTATAACGTCGACTGACAACACATGTTATATAAATCCACTTTTCATAGTCACTTCAATCAATCATAGAAACAAAAACAAAAAAAATTATATTTCTGTTTTAGGAGACCCATATGACTGACAAGTCAAAGTGCATTGATTCTCTCTCACAGACTAGTCTGTCTGCACTGATAAATGAGGTTGCGAAAAAATCAAGAACTATTCAAAATTGTTAACTTCCAAGCCCCTTTTCTATTGTATCTAGCATCTATGCAGTTTAATAAATCAATGGGCAGCTCCTTATTTCAGCTGTTTGCAAATTGATGGAAGGAAAACATCTGGGAAAATAGGAGAAATAGATTTTGGTGTAAAAAGTTGAAGAACTAATCTACTCTAATTCCTGGTGAGAGACACATACAGATGACCAGAAAAAATGAAATAAAAGAATAACAATGACTGCTTTAAGCAAGATAAATGCTGTACATTGTGATCTAATTTGTATAATGTGTGCAAACCCATCAAAAAGTATGTTTTATAAGGTTGAAAGTATTTTAAAAAGCAGCTCAAGCATTTGTTTTTCCTTTGTCTCTTCTGTAGGTTACTTAGACTGTGGCAACACAGATAATGAGATCTATGAGTATGTGAGGTATGAAAAGACCTATCAAGATCAGCTAATTTGTATGTATTATGCAGCAGTTTGCATAAAGATTAAGATTATTCATTCAAATTTGCCTATATTAAAAAACAGGTTCATCTTGTTATTCACATCTTACGAAGGAAGACTTGGTGATTTCTAATATATAAAAACCTAAATCTATCCACCGTGCATTGCAAAACTATTAATCCCCCTGTTAAAACACAATGATTGTAATTTATTTTATGCAATAGCCAGACCCAAATAAGTGCATACATATAGAGTGGAAGGAAAATACTTAGAGTTTCTATTAATTGTTTTAAATGAAATACAATCTAAGGCATGTGGCATAGATTTGGTTTCACCACCCTTAAGTCAAAAGCATGAATAATAACCTTAATTTACAGTTTTAGCTGCAGATTATTCCAAGCATTATTTTTCTACCAGCTTTGCACATCAGGAGCCTGAAATTCTTACTTATATTCTTTGCAAAATAGCTCAAATTCAGACAGACTGGATATAGAGAGAATCTATAAACATTAGCTTTTTTAACTCTTGTCCCAAATTCTCTGTTATATTTAAGTATAGACTATGAATAATATTTACTCATGATGCTTAAATCTAAGCTACTCAACTATAGCTTTGAGATTATGTCAGGGTCTTTGTCCGGCTGGAAGGTGAACCTGTGCCTGAATTTGAAGTCTTTTGCTGCCTCTATTTAATTTTCTTTTGGAATTAATTTGCATTTAGTATAATTCATTTGATTATCAACTTTGATTTACTTGGCTGTTCCGCAAGACAAAAAAGCACCAAATATCATAATGTTTCCACCAAATTTTTGCATGAGGGGAGGTGTTTCTAGTGTGATGTGTAGTGCTGGTTTTCCTCTATACAACTTAACAACTAACAATAGAAAAATGTTTCAGTCCTGCATGGTTTGTATAAAATAGAACTGCTCATGGCCATGCTTTGACATAGCCATCTCCCTATCACTCTTGCACAAAGGCCATTTTTTTAAGTACATCATTTAGTTTATTGAAGAGATCTTAAAAACTTTTAAAAAGGAGGTTGAATACAATTGCATGCAAAAGGATAAAAGAAATCTATCTTCTACTGGATTAGTATTTGAATCCATTGCAGATACCAATAAAATGTGAAAAACTTATGAGTGATACAAATCCTCACTGTAGATTAATATTTTAACTGAGTAAAACCATCTCAAATATTTTTGGGTACAAAATACTCTCTCACCTACTTAAATCTCACATATGACAGAACAGAAATAGACCTTAGCGCACTTCCAGACTTTCAGGATTGATCCAGTCCATCCTTTAGCGTCACAATGAGCACTGTTTGACCCCTATAGCAACAAAGTCCCTGTGCTGTCTGAAGAAAGTGAAAAACCCAGAGGGACATGTAAGGAGAGAGAAAGTCAGGTTGCACAGAGTTGGTGTGTAACTGTCATGCAGAAGGACTAGAGGGATATGGCCTTCTGCCCCCCCCCTGACAGCTGTAGTTAATCACACACATCAGAGCCCACCTGAGTTTAACATTTATGACCCTAAGCCTCCCTGCATTGTCCAACCGATGTTCCTTCCTGCAAGGGATTGCTAGAAAATGTCGAATGAATCTAAGTACGTACATCATCAGTACAAGTAACTCATTCAAGGCCGGAGGCTGGTGATTAAAAGAAAACGTTAATGCGACGCTTATGCAAAAACCTGCTTGTCACATGGATGTTGCACTCACAAAAACAGCCAGAGACTAAAACATACAAAGCTGAGGGAGAAAAAAAAGCATGCCATGCATGCATGGGTGTTTGTGCAAACAGCTTAAGGCATAGATTTTACACATCAGTTTGTTGCCATTTGGGGTTGCACAGCTGGTTTCCAATAATCAGCCAAGGCAATAGGATGGTCATCAAACCACACACCCCCCCAAACCCACACATGTAAACTGAGTGGAGCAGATGGATGCCACTAATAAAGTAAAGGGCATTGCCAGTGCTGCCATTGCAGTGACACTAAACCTCTCAGTGGATAGATTCTTAGAAAGAAGCTGCAGTCAGTACTAAGTTAACTTGAACCAGTCATCTGGAGATTAAAGAGGCATGAGAGGTGAATGATATACTGGCCTCAGCTCAGCCTGACTTGTCAGTGATTTGAGATAGCCACTGCTCTTAGTACTCTGCAGAAACAAGGACAGGAGTCCAATACAGTCAGTCAGTGGCTATCAAGATATCACTGTTCCTTTCCTGCATCGACTTTATTACCACATAATTATGTAACTTTGTAAAAGTATCACATTTTACTAGATTTTTTTTCTTTACCAAAGAAACAGAAGTCAAGGACATCATAGATTACACATATGCAGCTAAAGGCCATGTAAAAACTATGTATTTATAGGAAAACATATTGCTGTTTAGAGTGGATCCAGAAAACATCTGATGGAAGGTCAGAGACCTTTTATAACATTTAGTGTGCAAAACTGTAAGTGTAGCTAGAAAATGATCCCAGACATCCTCCTGAACACACCAGAGTCATACCGTTGGGACTTTTCTTTAACCTATTGCGCAAAGCTGATAAATGCACATTAATTTGCAATTGTTATTGAAGCAAGATGGGATCTACAAAGTTTTGAATAAAAAATTTATAAATAAATAAAAATGTGACGTGTTAAACTGTTGACACTTTTTCATAGTTTTTCTTCTACTTCAAAATGATCCATTAGTTTCTGTTGCTCTTTCATACAAATCCCAAGAACACAATGTATCTTATGTAGTACTTTTACAAGGCACTGTATAACTTTTTGAATGCATTGTTTTTCTTTAATTTTAGTGTCAAACAAATATAATTCCTGTAGATATAAAAGTGTCACTTCAGTGTAATTCATAATTCCAACTTGAAAATATGAATGTGTGCATTTACAGTATCAGAAAGCCAAAACTCTTAAGACTTAAGGACATCAGCATCAATGTCCTTTATGTGTGTAACTGTTTTCTGTTACTCAAGTTGCGCTTTATATCAAAAATGAGCGCTTGTCATCATTTCAAATCTTTAGCACCCAGCATCATCAGTTACTTTTAAGAACACCTTTAAGACCCCAAAAAATATTTTAACTCAGATGTGCGCAAAACTCAGATACGTGGTAATCCAGGGAACACACTGTTATACATCTGTGTGCAGCACAAAAACATGACCCCATTGTCTGACATTGAAATTATCAATACAGAGCTCTGGGCAGGTTATCAATGACTCCCTTAAAGCCACCTGCTGTTTGTGTTAGCTTGAATCAATTCACACTTTATTATATCAGTATTTCATCATGACCCTGCCTTAGCTGCAGGACTGGTGTAAGGCAACACGTGAACGACACCTTTATCCACATATTAGAAGTGAAGCTCTGTCAGGACGTGTTAACATAATCCAAAAGCGAACATGGGCATGCTGTGAAATCAAGCTCAGAGCTGTTGAAAGAGGATTTTAAGGGATTTTAATTATTTTTTTCCTTGCAGAGCATACATTGAGCGATCTCATGGAGCGCTCCTTGAATCCTGTGCCCTCTGATGGCAAATTAAGCTGAGCAATTATCCCTTGTGATTGGCAAAGGCTATTGCGCAATCCAATAAAGTGGAATGAAACTTAGACTCCTTTTTTATTGGCAGCCTGATACCTTCAGGCTCTGTTGTGTAAACTGAGTCTGCAAAGCTGAATTAATGCAATCATCTCCAACATGAGGCAATTAAACAGCAATTCAAGCTGTCACTGTGATGCTATTTGAGGAAATTGTGTGTATCCCTGCAGCCAGCAATCTATAGATCTGTTCATCCACATACTAGCAGAGGTGGAGCAGTGAGACTAGAACATCAAATAATTAAAATGGGTTAAAAAAAAAAAGGTATCACATTTTAAAACCAATCAAAGATTATGAGAGTTAATACAGATGCTTTTTTTGTTTTGATTTAATGATGGTTTTATCTATTATCTAAAGCAAAACATCCTACCTAAGGTGAGAGAATAACTCCATAGCATGTTTTTTAGATGCTGAGTTCAATTTTTCTATAAAATATGAGGGGTTGTAGAGTCAGTTACAAAAAAAACACAATCACAAATTTTGGGGGACTTCATTTGGAGTAAAAATTGTGGCCGGAGAGCACTTTAGACTTGACTCTTTTAGTCAATGTGGCAAATAGCATTGCCAAATAGCATTGGCAAATAGCATTGCCAAATAGCATTGTTTATAGCATTGCCATAAACAGGGCTGATTTGTGTCTGACCTTTACAAAAAAGGAAATCCACTAACTAGCGCCTTTCTGACAACGTAAAGTTCACTATATAATCAAAAAATGCTACACATCTTTCCCCACACTCAAGTTATTTAAGAAGAGATGAGAAATAGAGTCCCTCACAATGTAAAAACCCCAGGAAAATGCTTTGAAAGAAAGAAAGAAGGAAAAAACAATAATTGCTTAGTAGTGCAGGAATACTGATAAGTGCATGTGCCTCTAAAGTCATCATTATTCATCATGTGGAGAAAACTGTTTCACTAAAAGCTCAAAAAGTCATAAGGTAAACCAAAGAAGGAAAACAGCTCTGGGCCCCCTTCCAACTGATCTATAAAAAGTCTACAGAAGGTGGATAATACTTTGTATTCACAGAACACTTCACAATCAGAAATACAGCGACTTCAATATAAAATACAAATACTTTAAAGAGCCTGTAGTATTCTTGAAAATGGTGCCACTGTATACAAGTATAAACCTATATAAACCTACACTGGGCATATGGTGAGAAGAAAAACAGAAGCCATTCTACATCCAAAGGATACCAGCTCATCTGTGTATCACAAGGTTGGGTTGCTATATTCTGGGTGTGTATGTGTGTCAACACCAATCCTCATTGATGATGGAACTACTAAAAGCAGGTTACCTGATCCTGCAACCAGATAATTTGGTCACTTCAGTGTGTGTGCAATGTCAGTTACTTTACCAGACAGAGCATGTACAGCAGCTTGTGATGTTTTTATCTGTGTAAATTTTTTACAATGTATGTGTTAAGCCTGATAAATTCACTCGCATGTCAAGGTATAAGGTTCATTCTTTCAGCAGCTGTACTGCATTAGTATCGGCTGAGAACAATAGGATCCATTATTCAAGGCAGACAAACAGATTTCTCAAAATGTTTAACAGCGACTGAACTGCACGCATCAGCGTGAAAGGCAGGAGAAGCTTGTGACAACAGATTAGTGACCACGTCTATCTGGGGGTGCATGATAACGAAAAGTGTGAGTCACTTACCTGATCTTAAAGTTCAGCCTGTGCCCAGAAGAAGAGGTTGGTTCCAGTCATTTGGCTGCCAACATGACAAGGCGGGTGTCACCCAGATGTCTCGGTAGCCAGAGCAGGAAGATTAGAGGTCCGAAGAGGTCTGAGAGAGACAGAATCCAGAATGGAGTCGGAAAAAAGTTCCAGGTTCGGTTCACAGACAGGCAGAGATCCAGCACCAGTCTGAAGACAGGTCAAGCAAACAGATCAGAATAGGAAAAGGCAGGCTCAGAGGTCCAGAGGTAGAATGGGTCAGGACCAGTTTATCGGAAACACAGGAATGCTAGAGAACTCTCACCACAGGCTCGAATAATCTGGCTCTGGTGTCTGGTCTGAAGGCTAAATAGAAGCTGAAGCAGGTGGATCAGATGAGTGTTAATGAGAACTGGGGGAAAGTAAGCAGGTGAGTGAAATGAGTAGTCAGACCAGGCATCAGTGCCAAGATCATGACCCTGATAGGCTTTTGGAACCAACAATTATAGGCCATGTGGCACTGTAAACCAATGCATACTAGTTTGTTTATTTCTTTGCTTTTTGTAACCCTAGATGACACATACCAAAGGAAGACTACAAACAGCTCTGTTAGGGCTGCATTAATTTTATCGTAGGTGTGCAGGTGATTGAATCACCAGTCGTTGATTGGAGCTATCAATATTATTGGCAGAAATATAGGTCAAATTTTGCTTAGGGTTTCATGGAGACTTGGGGCCGCTTTGCACAGGAGCCCCTTGTCACTAAACGCTACAGCTCTTGGACAGCTTAGCCAAAGGATTAAGATGAATACAAAAAAAGGAACAGTTGCTGAAGAAGCCATCACTGAATTGAGCACTGGACACATTCAATGAAACTTTACAAAGACTTTTATTTGTATATTGTGTCATTGCGGACATCATTCCATATTCTTTCACTCATCCATCAGGGTTTCAATGGACCTGGTTCCTATCTCTGCCAGGCTATGGGTGAAAGGAGGGGTACACCCTGGACAGGTCACAAGTCTATCACAGGAAAGACACATGCCATTGCAGACATGTCAGCTATAATAACATGCATAAAATTAATTCCATCGGAAGGTATTGAATGTCTGCTTAGGCGTTTGGTAAGTCAGTATTAAAGAAGTCAAATATACAATAGCTCACTGTGGGAAGACAGACCAACTATGGAGAATAGATTAAAATCTACCCTACAGTGCAAATAGAACCATGCTTCATGTGGACATAATAGGTTTATAATAAAAGTCGGTTGTGTTGTGCATTGATGTGTGTAGTCATAGTGGAACAGTAAACTGAAGGGAAGGAGGAAAATAAAGTTCTTCATTAAAATGTAATTACAGCATTAGTGCCATCATTTTACTGTCACACCTCACATGACAGCGTTCCCACATACACAATCCTCTGATCCCCTCTGGTGAAAATGTCAGCCTAAGCCTTTGCTTTGAATAGGGACTTGTCTCTGCACTGCTGCAAGTGTTGAATCCTGAAGTACATACATATGCTCAGGCACAGTTTATAAATCTGCCTCAACATGCAGTTTCTAGCCCTGCTTAAATATTGACTTGGTTTGACCTTCAAATAAAGGACCCTTTAGGGCTTCTGTGCAGTGGTGGATTGGAGGGTGGCTTGAAGGCAATGTTAAGTGACAAACACAGTTAAATAAGAAAGGAACCAGCTTAAGATATAAGGGAAATGTTTTTGCATGGGATTTGTCTAACTAGTCCTTTATTGGACAGTCTTCTGCACAATGGAGTATTAGGGCCAGGCTAGAGATATTATCAGAATAAAGTCATAATATTATGAAAAAAAAAGTCACAATATTAGGAGGATAAAGTCATAATATTATGAGAATAAATTTTCAGAATAAAGTCATATTATTATGACAAAAAAGTCTCAACATTAGGAGAATAAGATCATAACATAATAAAAATAATGTTGTGACATTATAAAGTCATAATATTATAAGAATACATTCATAATATTATTAGAATAAAGTCGCAACATTAGGAGAATAAAGTCATAACAATATGAGAATAATGTAACAATATAAATTCGTCTTATTGTGAGAATAAAGCAATAATATTATGAGAATAAAAATCATAACATAATGAGAACAATGTTGTAACATTATAAAGTCATAAAATTCTGAGAATAAAGTCGCAACATTATCAAAATAAAGTCATAATATTATAAAAATAAAGTTGCAACATTTGAAGAATAAAGTCATAATATTCGAAGAATAAAAATCATAACATAATGAGCACAGTGTTGTAACATTATAAAGTCATAATATTATGAGAAAATAGTCGCAACATTATCAGAATAAAGTCATAATATCATGAGAATATAGTCGCAACATTTGGAGAATAAATATGAGAATAATGCAAAAATATAAAGCCATAATATTGTGAGAATAGAGTAATAATATTATGAGAACAAAGTTGCAAAATTATCAGAATAAAGGTAATAATATGATGAGAATAAAGTCATAATATTATTAGAATAAAGTCACAACATTAGGAGAATAAAGTCATAACATTATGAAAGTAGAGTCGCAACATTATCGGAATAGTCATTATATGAGAATTAATTTGCAATATCATTAGAATAATGTCATAATATTATGAGAATGAATTCATAATATTACAAGAATAAAATTGGAACATAGCTGTAAATTTACGTGAATAAAGTCAAAAATTATGAGAATAAAGTTGAAAAATTACGAGAATGAAATTATCATACCACAACCCATTTCAGAAAGAAAGCTTTAATATTTCCTTATTTGTAAAACTAAAGCCAAAATATAACTTCACAAGATAATCGGCATTCCTCATTTTAGGGAAGAGAGTGCTTCCTGTAAGAGCTGTTATGAAATACTACTCTATTCTCATAATATTATGACTTTATTCTTATAATATTACGACTTAATAATGTTATTACATTATTGTCATCATGTTATAACCTTATTCTAGTGTTAGAAAAATAAATAAATCTTTAGCCTGGCCCTAATACTCCTTTGTGCTTTTGACTTTTTAAATCTTAAATAAAGTTACACTTATCTTACTTATTACTTAAAAATTAAATGTAAGATAATCTAGCCTTTGGATAAAATATATAACATCAACAAGGTAAGTAATTTCTTCATATGTTATCTGCACTAATTAATTATTTTTTACTTCAGACACAGACTCTATGAGGTTCCCTTTCAACCTCCAACAGTCTCTATCTTCTTCAAATCCACCGGGTCGCCAGCGAACTGTTTCAAAGAGTTTACAACGAAAATTACACCGGTAAAATGTGTACCGTTATAGATATGTTAGACATCATTGGAAAGATTAGATTCTCCACAATTCAAAGACCAAGCGCATACCTTTGAAGTAAATCCAATGTTGAGTTCTTAATACTCAATTCGTCCATAAAGTAATCCAGCATGTTCCTCATAAAAAGATTCCATTATGAGAAAATCGCCACATAAGGTCTAGTTTTTGACATCAGAAACGTTACCTGGTCACAGCTAATGCTTAGCTTCTTGCTAATATTTACTTACTAATACTTATTCCCTCAGTTGTTTGCCAGCAGTGTTTGGTATGTTTCTTTCCATTGTATTCTTACCTACAAGACAAAAGTTTCCGCATCTTTGTATAACGAGATATGAGTCAGGGACAGTCACTGAAGTCTCCCAAGCGCTTCTTTCCTGTCAGCCAATGACGGACCGTGTAGAGCGATATTACACTTCATAGAGTCCTGTTGTTATTGGTTAAGACCAAGTGGGCTGTTTGGCTTAGTAGCTAATGAAATAAGGTTTCAAACAAGGCTAGATAAGGCAAACATGGCTGCGTTGCATAAGTTCTCTCTGGGTACTCCGGCTTCCTCCCACAGTCCAAAAACATGACTGTTAGGTTAATTGGCTTCTCTAGATTCTCCTTAGGTGTGACTGTGTGTGTGAATGGTTGTATGTCCTGTTTGTCTCTGTGTTGCCCTGCGATGGACTGGCGACCTGTCCAGGGTGTACCCCGCCTCTCGCCCATTGACTGCTGGAGATAGGCACCAGCACCCCTTGCGACCCCAATTGGGACAAGCGTGTCAGATAATGGATGGATGGATGGATGTGGTTGACATGATGTAGAACAAATGTAATACAACGAGACATGCCTATTCTCAAACATGTCTTCATTACTGCTATTAAAAAAAAAGACCTATTATTTTCGAGAATAAAAAAAAACCCAACTCTGTTTGAACTGATGCAGCTTGGGCTGTGCTTTACTCACCCAATTTCCATTTATATATTCAGAAAGTAGAAGGTGTTCGCTTTTAAATAATGTATCACACATGTAATTAGGGCTCACAGTTCCTGCCTTGTGTGTTCTTTGGTTTTTGTGATGCCATTTTGTTTCTACAAATGCTCACCTGTTAAGGGCCTAATGGTGAGACCTCAAGCCATAAGAAGGCAACATGTTTTAGCCAAGGCTAACTCCCTAAAGTCTTACCAGATAAGGTCTATTCAAAATGAGATTGAATAGCGGAATCTAGCATAAATGGATTGTAATTTGTCAAGGTATATCAAGCTAAAGAGAACGGAGCATGTTTCTCTAATCAAACAGAAGATGATATAAAATGGTAAAAATATTCAGTGGTACAAATAATTAAATTGAATATTAAGAATTTATTCAAATGATCACATTCTCTTCTAAAAAAATTTATTTCTCGAGAACAACTACTCTAAATTATAACTTCTAAACCATTTTAGTTTGTGAGGTTTTCACTTTTCTGCATTTATCGACATTGCTTCACTTTTTGTGTGAGCTGAGAAGACGATGATTACTGGCTTAAGAATGGAGTCAGTCACCAACCAGAACTATAGAAAAATGGGGGAAGTATAGCAAGGTGGGATAACAATGAAAATGTCATTTGAAAATGCCAACTGGTCTCCAGCACTGATTGTAAGATGTAAATAACTGATATGGTCTTACTTTAATTCTGAGGTTAATTTTTATTTCTTGCTGCTTTAAGTAATGGACTCCCTACAAGTTTAATGTTTATTATAAGTGTCGAGATTATGGTTTAGGTTTATAGATAAATAATAGTTTTGAAGATTAGCAGGAGAATTCCTAATAAACCTTGTGTAAATTCTCAGTAGATTCGATTGATTTCTTTGATCTCTATCTTCTTTCTTTGGTACAAAAACATGTTTTGTTACTAAAAGTTTTTGCAGAAGAAATTCAAGCCTCAGTCTACTTGGATCGTAAATAACAGTAAAGGTTGAAGAGGCCTTAAGAAATGATAGTAAGTCAATGTAACGTCCTCTGAAGTCATGAAAGCATCGTTTTGCTTTTGGGGGAAGTTTCAGGGGAGCATCGATTACTGCAGCTAAGCTTTGGCATTACTCCCCGAGCTCTCACCTTTTAACACTTTAGCCTTATCATTCCAACAACATAAAGGCTGGGCCTTTTCCTCTTTGTCATCTCAGCGGAGTCTTAGCCATGGCAGAACTGAATTCTTGCTGTCTAAGCCTTGGAGCTTTGTCTTTTATCAGCATAGAAAGCCCTGAGGGTGGACCTCAGGTTCCAGATGAAGAGACAACAACATAATGCTACAGACTGTTGAGTCAGTATGCAAAGCATACTAAAAGCATAGGGTTGAATTTATTTGTGTATGTGATCATCTTCAGATGGAAAAATAGCATGAATTATGTGTGCATGGAGGAGGAAAGTAAAACCTGAAGTAAACCAAATACATTTTTGCATAATGACTGAATGAGAAATAGGTAGACTAATGTCCATTTTCTAATAGTGAAACTCTGTGATCGACACGTTGACAGTTGGATTAAGCTCACAGACAGAGAAGGACAGCTGTG
Source organism: Cyprinodon tularosa (assembly GCF_016077235.1). NCBI lineage: Eukaryota > Metazoa > Chordata > Actinopteri > Cyprinodontiformes > Cyprinodontidae > Cyprinodon > Cyprinodon tularosa. The sequence continues at coordinate 264,581 of NW_024039261.1, read as the reverse complement.
CACTCTGTTTTACTTCATTTCTTTCAACTGATGTCAATCACACGTCATGTTAAACACACAGTGACTCATCGGGAGGACATCCGGCTTGATACCGATGAAAAGTTTTTATTTGTTACATTCTGCTTATACTTCTACAAAGATAATGTGCCCTGATATCTGGGTGGTGATTTAAGTTTGGCTGTATTTTTTTCCTGTCACATATTTATTTACTCATGGTAATGTTGGTGATTAGTTGCTAAAGCCCTCCAATGTACCGTTGTCTCTATAAATCAATACTTCTACAAATACATGCGAAAAATTAAATCAATTTATACGATTTTTTCTTTGGTTGAGGAGACAGAGAAGCTTAAAATTCTAAAATTATGTAAAAAGAAACTTGAGTATAATACAAAAAGGATCTCCTACTTTGTCAAAGAAAACCATTTTGTGTAGTGGTGTTCTACATTAAAGGCTAAAAGAAAATATAGGGGTACTGTGAAGCGCAAGGATGCGGACATGTTTTTCTGATTGCTAACCATCAATAGCAACACTTCATAAGAAGAGAAATATCCAACAGGCCCTTACCCCATAAGACCTGCAGAGACTCACAGCTTAGATGGGAGAATTTATTGAGGGAAAAAATAGTAGATTATGCACTTCAAAAATCTGACCTTGATAGAAAAGTGGCCATTGTTTAAAAAAAGTCACAAAAAGTAAGGAGATGCTGTGATCAGATAAGCCACACAACTTCAGATTTTAAGCAGGTGATGCTAATTCTGATTGTAAACTACCACAATACATTGCCTTTAACACACCATCTCCACACATTTTTTTTTTAATAAACCTTATTAGAAAACGTTTAACAGTACAAAAAAAGAAACGATTTACAATGAACAATCACCAGGGGTTTGAGCAAAATAATAATAAAAAAATAATAATAATAAAAAAAAAGTAATTAAATAAAAGTACAAATAGTAATAATAAATAGAAGCATATAAAGGGATTCTATAAATACTTTAAATTTAGAGCATAAAGTTATAGTTTTAGCAGCCTTTTGTTATTGGAGGAGGATAATGTAGAAAAATAAGTAGTTGCTTCCTTTAAAAACAAAATACAGGAGGGTTTAGTCACAATAATTTTACATTTGTGGATATAAAACTTGGCCAACAGTAACAGAAGATTACATAAGAAGAAATGTTCAGAAAGTTCTTTTTTATATTTTGTGATTCCAAATAAAACATCTTTAAAATAAAGTTCAAATTTATCATAAATATTGTCCAGAATGAAGCGACAGATACCTTGCCAAAAACGCCTGGTGTGTTCACAGGACCAAAACAGATGAGAGACAGATCACCATCTCCACACATGTTGGGGGCAACATCAATGAAACAGAGTCAAGAGATTAAAAATGCCCAATATACCAATCTAAATACAATTGATAATTTACTTAAAAAAAAAATAAAAACTCTGACTAAGTATCAGTAATTCTGCAAGCAGAATGTTGTCTAGATGCTGCTCTGTTTGCATTGCTTAGTCAGCACTTGTAAATAGTGCTGCCCACTTGTAGCTGTAATTATTATAAAAAGACTGATCTATAAAAGCGTTGATAAGTACAAATGCACTCCACACCGCTAAGATTTCTATTTGTTTTTTTACTCTAAGCACACATCCTTGCCATTTCACTTCACAGTTTTGATCTAATCTGTGCTGGTGCGTCATATAACTTCCTGCTAAAACAAAGTATGATTTAAATGAGGATAAATTGAAAATTTCTCACATTTCTGCAATAGAATGTATCTTTACATATGTGAAATACATATAACAAATGGCAGTGTTTTGTATATTTCACAAAAGCAATAGCAAGAAAACAATTAAAGGCTTTTATGAATCATTGCATAGCACAAGACAATGGAGAAAGTCTCCTCAGCACTCCAGGAATGTGTATCTAGTTTCACCTAATTTCATCATCCCTCTATATTGTAGGTCCATTTAAGAATCAAATATTTTCTTATTACTTGTGGGAAGTCTCTCTCTTGTTCTAAAACACACACACATACACACACCTACAGCCATTTGCTGTGTGTCCTCTTGCTTTCAAGGTTAAACTGAAGCTCCTCTGATGCTCGCAACACATTTGCATCAAACCACAAGCCAACAGCTGCCAATTAACACACAGCCTCTCTGTTGATACACACATGTCACAGGCACTTAGAGAGTCAGGGGATATCTCTCTTCCAACAGGCAATATACCACAAACCGTGAACATAAAAAAAAAAACAGATTAAGGTGCAGGGTAGACATAACTGGATGGAAAATGTTTTTGAAGGTTAGGAGTAAACGTGAGAGAGAGTGTTACTGATGTGCAGGGTACAAGGTTTTTTACTATTTGCTTTTTCATGCAGTTACAGAACAAAGGTAAAAAGACGAAGAAAAGAGGTGGGCTCAGTGAGATCCGACAGAAAAACATAGCTGCTCAGTCTGTTACACACATGAAACACAGATATATGGACAGCATAATCATAATAACCAAGGGCGTAGGTTTGATTTGAACTTTGGTAGGGACACTATTGGTCTGGTGTCATTGGTGCTATGCAATATGCATGCCCTTTTTTATGCTCGATGTGAGCATCCGTACTGATAAGAGGTATTCATTGTTAAAAGAGAAAAGCAACATTTTGCTCCACTAATAAAAATGTTATAAGCTCTACACTCATTAGATGCTGTTTATCAATGTTTGAAGTATCACCGGCTCTGATCAATGTGGAATTAGGACTGTTTTCCACTTTGAAAACGGTTTGATTTGAACGACTAAGAGAGAAGGTAAATACAGTATTTTCTTCTGAAGATATAGAATTGTGCAGAGTTAAACCCCACTGTTATATTTGTACCTACTATGCTCTCTCTGTATCAAGCAAAATAATACAATCATTAAAATATTAACTTCACTATAAAAGTTGAACATCTGGGCTGTAGTTACTCTGTGTCGCCCATTTCATGTATTTCATCTGGGGCTGAAAAAAATTAATCATATTAATTGATTATTTCAATAATCGTCAACTAATTTAGTGAGTGATTCATCATTAACTGGAGAATAGAGACTCTAAAACATACAGTAATATAAATGTAAAATGTGCATTTGCCCACAGAGCAACCCACTTAGATCAGTTATTATATCAAAATTGTAAAAATAAAAACAAAAAAATGAAAACAGTAATATCAACTAAATATCGGTAAAAAGGAAACCCTCACATTTTCTTTTTTAGTTGGCTGTGGCTAAGAATCAGAAATGTTGATGGCTTAAAGCCTTTATTTGCCCATTTTTCCAGCAGTCTTCAGAACTCCTGGCTGACTCAGAGTATTTCGTTTTATAAAAGAAAAAAAAGGTTTTTGTTCTTTAGTGAACATGATATTATTTTTTTTTTATCGGGACTAGTTTTGTAGCCTAATATTAATTGTAGTAACCGCTGCATTCTAGTGTGAATACGTTTTCAATGTTGTGCTCCAAGCACACGCGGACTAGAAAACAGCCAATCAGAGAGAGAGAAGGCGGAACCTAAGGCAGAACAACCAATGAGAGTGGAGTTAAACAGCGCAGCACAGTTCCATGCGCTGCTACATGAAAGGGACAGGAGAGACCAGGCAGAGGAGCTGCGAGAGGAAAAGAAGCCACTGCTGCAACAACTACTGCTGGAAATTATAAACATGTTGCTCACATCCAATTATTGGTCGGGACAATTAGGTCGGTTCAAAATTTTGGTAGGGACATGTCCCTATGGTCCCTATGCAAACCTACGCCCATGATAATAACCTTCATACAGCAACAGCAAAAACAACTAGCAGACATGGTAATAAAAATGTGTTATTGAAGCCAGCCACTAGATGGCATTATCCTGCCTTTAATTTTCAATTTGCAAGTCTGATGTCTGATAAACCAACTATTATTAAGATTTAGCTGAAAAAAAAAAAAAAAAAAGGTTCTTCCCATATCAGCTTACAGTATACTAAAGAGGAAACATCTATTGTGAGGGTTTTGGCAATGATGATTATTTTTCTTCATTTTGATCATTATGAAATATTATTTTCATCTTCTAGTAGTTTTAGTTCATGCTGTTCATATCGCCCAAAGAAATTAGGCTTACAAAGCTAGAAAAGGTAATATACAACCTTCCAAACATGTTCGTAGTGCTTTACATTTTCATATTGTGTCAGATCATTGGAAAAATATTGATATTTAACATAGCAGACGCTGCAACGTATTGCAAAACCCAGTGAAACTAATAGCCTTTGCAAATCACCTATTTACTAATTATCAGGCTTTGTGCAAGGTAATCTCAGTATAGATATAAAGCTTTATTGGGAAGGGCTTAGGGGTTTGTTAAGCAGCAAAATGAAAAAAAAAAGCAGCACAAAGACCAAAGACAACAGCAGAGAGGACATTGTTAAAGTTTTTTTTTTTTCCTGAAGATGAAAACAGGGTTATAAAATAAAAGGCTAAAAATAGAAAAGGGAAAATTGTCAGAGAGGAAAAATACATTGTTTACCTGGGAAACTACTTCAGAGGGTGCAAAAGACTTCATAATGTGTTGGAGGTTCACTGTAAAAAAGGGAAACAACTCTAAACATACAGACAAAGCTACAGTAGTTACTGTTGGATCAAATCATCAACATGTAAGAATGTTGATGATTTGATCTGACTTAATTCCAATTAAGAATCTGTTGCAAGACTCTTTATCCAAACTCTTGGAATTTTTGCTGTTTTGGCAAAGAAGAACTGGTAAAGGTTTCTGTCTCTTAGTGTCTAAAACTGGTAGGGAGACCAACACTAAAAGACATAGCAGTAATAGCTTCAGCTAGAAATTAATGTTTAATACGAGGATGATGTAATAACCATCTTCCCCAGCCCAATTACTTCTTTAAAGTTTATATTTTTAATTAAATGTATCCTGTAAATACAGCACATCTACCAGTTAGTTTAATTAGAACTCTTTTAATGTACTTTGCTTTCCTTCAGTCTCACTTTATCTTGCAGATTGTGACTGTAGCTGGATTCAGAGAGAATACAGTTTATCTACTGACCAATCAATCAGGGGCACTCAGCTTGTGGGAGGTCGGCAGCATTCGACAAGACTTGAGTCAGACAGTCAATACAATGACCTTCATCCTAACAAAAGATTAGCTGAACCCGATCAGGCACATTGGGCATTCTGGCACTCTTGTTAAATAAATAAAAAGTGGTTAAAAAGAAGAATCCAAAGCTACCAAAAGTTCTTTTGTCTGTGGATTTCTAAGAATCTTCTCCAGACATGTCTATTAACAGACATTTAATGTTTAGGACTTTCAAATATTAGAATCTTTAATCGTAATGGTAAAAATGTCATAATCTAGGATGGTTGTCTGTGTGTTTCACCCCCTCTCCGTGGGAATCAGCCAAATACTGAGCAGTATTCTAATAAGACCTACTACACAAAATAAGATGATTAAATTTTAGATACTCCAGGAACCAGAATTTTTCTTTAGTCTCTGCATATTCACCGAGTGTCTCTCTCTTAGTAGATCTACTTACCTGGAACTTGTTTCCCTAAGAACAATCTTACCACAGAACAATCTCTGAAACACATGTCTTCTATGATGCATAGATTTGTCATGATGCTTGGGTTTAAAGTTTTTCTTGGGCCTCTGGTTTCTTCTATTTTCTGTTGTTTATCTTCTCCAGATTGTTCTTCATTGGATTTTTCCTTTATTCTACCTCACTCTCCATTTTCCTCAGTTTCCATGCCTGTTGCTGCCTGTGTCTGCCTATGATACTGCAGATGCTGTATTCCTTTTGTGCAACTCTCATAGGTTCTTTATTATCAAATAACAGTTTTTCACTTTAATAGTATGATATGCACTGTAGCTGCTCTTACAGGCCTCAGCATCTGGTAGCACATGTAAAAAAGGAAATTGTATTACGACTGCCTTGTATTGGATTGTCGGCCGTCTTGAGTTTCGTTTAACTTACCTCCTCATATCTTGTGTTTTGCTCTGCTTTTTGTCTAAAGCAGGGTTGCCCAAAGTCAGACTGTGTTTTGTAGAACACTCGATTTCCATTAATGGTGGAATAAAAGGCTTTTGGTGAAGTGTAATCATCTGACTCAGATCTTCTCAACCATGGAAATATCTGAAACCTGCATGGTACTGACCCTCTTGGATTGAAGCCCAGTCCAAATAAATCTAATTAATAAGGACGTTTTAGTCATGGTGGAAGTACCTCAGCCATCGTCATAATAAGTGCTGTCTGTCTATATATGTACATATATAAATGGGGTTGTTTCCTTATATCCCAGTTTTCCACAAAAACTGTGTATTTGCTTTCCATGCAATGTTATCATGCCCAGGGATTTATTTCCATGTTGGTAGGTTAGATTAATTTCAGACAGGTATATGTTTAAAGAGTTTTAATTCTATTAATTTGGATAGACAGAGCTTACAGCTAATAAAAACACAAAATTCAATCTGTCGGAAGAGCAAGGATGGAATAAGCTGAAAATATGAAACAAATCCTCAAACAAATTAACTTTAAAGGTAGTCTTATTTATTGAGCTGGATGACTGCAAACAATAATATACATCTGCAGCATGCAATATTTTTGTATTGCAGTTTAAGGTCATTAACAGAATAAATAAAAAATAAAAGGAGACTGCAGCACAGGCAGCTTTTAACTGTGAAAAAACATTTGGTTTAACATTGTGCCATAAAGAATAAGAAACAAATGAAATGATGACTCTTCAGAGTTAAAGCAGAATTGTTAATGTGTACCGTGACTGAATATCAAAAATGTTGTTGGGTCTTTTCCCCTCTCTCCGCATGTTCATTTTCTAGGTAACAGCAGCAGGAATGTTATTTTTTTTTCCTCTGGAGATGATAGCTCTGCCCCTTTCTGCTGGTTCCTCTTCTTGTTTATACTTATTGAGGCTAATATTGGCTGCAAAATTTTTTACAATCAATGGACGATTCCTCACTGGCCTTCTACTGAGAACACAGGAGCAGACAGTAAGAACAGTGAGATGTTTAACCAGTACAAAAATGCAGCTAACTTAGTTCACTGTGGTCTTCTTGATAACAGACATCATTTGTATCTATTTCACTAAACAGCATGCCATCCACCTCATGGTAATGCCCCATTAACTTATATTGTTCCTCCATCTGCTGTTCGAAGCCCTCCATCTCTGTTTCACGGGCCAACCTGTAGTTCTGGATCTTATCAGAGCTTTCCTTCAGGCTGGCCTCCTCTCGTTCCGATTCCTCTAGCTCTGATAAATCCTTCTGGCATCTGCATCAAAGCACAAGGCCTTAATATATGAATTGCTGTTATGCATTTAATAATCACAATTTACAGCCACATATTGTATGCATTGATCTTTCAGAGATGTCTCCCTCCAAAATGGACATTAATGTGCAAGTAGTATAGTTTTAATCAATGTATTCATTAGCAGTGCATACCAAAACATGTTCCTATACAGCATTGTCCAATTCCACATACTTAAAAGGGATGTTGTCCTTCATTTAAAGTAAAAAAAAATATGGAATAAGAAAGCCATAAGAAAGCAAGAAATATGGTATTCTATAAATGAAGAGGATGCAGGTCTAAAACAACCAGGACAATGGATAATTATGGCTGAAACTGTTACTTGAAGATGCAGAAATTTTATAGATCTTCAAACCAAATTTTAAAAAAGGAAAAATGTAATATTTTTATTACACATATAGTAACATAAATTGCAGCCCAGAATAACTATTTATTAAATGCAATTTAACATTGATAGATGCTGGAGGGTCCTTAAAGTAAAGCTATATTCCTTTGAATGCAGATGAAAAACAAGACAGATAGACACTTATTCAATGTGGAAATAATGTAGATAATCAGTAAAAAATAGTGAAGAGGAACAGGTAAAAGAATACACTGGAGATCTAAAACCAAAATAAAAAGTAAGCTTTTGCTAATCACAAAGAAAGCTGTGGTTGACGAGTCAAAAAGAAGCAAAGACCAAAGAACCAAACGACCCGCTAGTCAGTTTCAATTTGCACGTTTCCAAACAATACAAGGCCTTGTCTATATAAAGCCCCAAACTCACTGCCAATCCAGACATTTGAATTGAGAAAGATTCCTGGACGGGAAGCGAAAAGTCTTCAAACCTTGGAAACCAAATCCAGTGGATTGTTTTTTAAACTTTTACGGAATGACAATGACCTGGATGATGGAGAATCTTCATCGGCTATTTTTTTTTAATTTTGCCTATTTTTTGTACATATTTAGCCTTAAGTTAGTCCTCAGTTTTGCCTTCTTTGTTTGCCTTTCGATTTCATCAGATTTTCAAAAACAGTATGACTTCCAAATGAATGTCAGCACTTTGGTCTAGAACACTTAAACACAACAAAGACAAAGCCAGCAAAGGTTAATGAACAATGTCTCTCTTTTATCTTTGTTGCTCCATGAAATATTGTGTAATAAAGCTGCAAGTGAAAAATAAAAAAACGTAAATTTATGAGCAGCTCCTGGTGTCAGCCATCCCACCTGACAAGAAACATATATGCCTACACATAGTAACACACGTGGTCACACACCGTAAAGCATTATAAAAGGTGAAGGAGAGGGGGCACATCTCTTTGGAACAACGAGCTCATTGGGGCTCAGAAATAGCTCTCTAATTAACAGACCCAAATATTCTCTCATGTGTCCTGGAGAGGGATGGACAACAAGAGAGGTGGAGAGAGGGAATGAAGAATGGCATATGGAGGATTCAGTGGGATCACACGTGAAATTACTGAAAAAATTCTAATGTTAACATATGTCAAGCTTAAGATATTGTAAGTTAAGGTTGAGGCAAAACGACATTTCGAAATATACAAAGAGAGGAATGTTAACAAAAAGCAGTGCAAACACCTATCTCCATTCTTTAGTTGATGCATAAACAACAATTCAAAAGTTCAAAAAGATGGGAGCCCTCTGGACCAGTTGTGCTGCCCTTTCAAGCTGGGGAAAAGTCTTCACCACTCTAATAAAAGCTAAGGTCATAAGGGAAATTTACCTTAAAAGTCTTGCAGAAGTGGTTTAATCCACGCTGTTGCTACTGAAATAATGCAGTCACTTGAACCTATTTTGCATTTCATAGCCTAAAACCTCAAAGGCATGCACAAATGTGCAAACATGCAATATTCCTTAGTGAAATTAGGCCTTGATATGTCTGTAGCTGTTATTTCCAAATGAAGCAACTATACAAGTACTAATCTAGATACAAAAAGAGCGATGGCAGACCTGATCAAATGACTGTAGTCGAAGTGAAGAGAAGGCCGAGGGGGGGCATTCATTTTATCGTTGGATGGACTGACATGGATATCAGAATCAAAGCTAGGTGGATCTGCAAAAGAAGCAAAAATTTAATTTAAAAAAGCAAACATATAATAAACACATGGATTTAAGTCTTGGATCATCCTTCATTTAAGTGAAAAATAATACCTATGGCTCTGCTTTTTTCTTGAACCGCATTAAGAAAGAGGAGGCGGGATTGAGCAGCCTAAAACAACAGAACCACAATATCTCAGTAGTGTTCAGAATGTTACAGCACATTATGTGTAAAACTTATTTTTCATTCACGATAGGGCTTAAATCTTTCAATAGATCTAAAAAATATATATCTCTAGGTTATCTGGGCTACCTTTTCAGAGTGTTCTGGCTCAGCCATTTGCCAGACTTTTTTAATGGATCTTATCTGGTCATCTCTCTCCGTATCTCTTTTCACTTCAATGCACTCTGATTTGGCTTCGTCAGTGACGACACGAAGTGTCCAGTTTGGCTTAGTCAGGTCGAGACTCTGCAAATTTACACACATGAACAATACAATAAAGGTCATGTTACCCTAAAAAACTAGCTGAAGATTATTGTAAAGCTTTTTGCAATGCTTTAAAATGGATAAATTCAGTCCACAAAAGGGCCTAGCTATCCAGTTTTTAAGATTGCTTGTCATCTGTTCTAACTTAATGTAGTAAAATGTGATAAATTCAGGTAATTTACTTTTTATATTTTTCCTTTGCCTTCATGTAAAACTGAGTAAATTTTATAAAATTGATTGTTTTACATTTTCATTGATAAGCCTTAAATGATTTTTTAGCAAAAGCCAGGCAGTTAAGAACTGTAAATGCAAAAACAGCCTTTTAAAACAAACTTTAAATATTACAAACAACTCAGAAGAAATCTCAGTACACGTATAACAGCATTTGTGATAAAAAAAACAAACAACAGCACATAGAAGCACATTTACTGCTCATAAAAATTTCTATATATTCACCTGCCAAACATCAGTCTTATACATTATAGATTAGAAATCTTTTAGAATAGGCGGCCCTATTTTGTCCTAGTTTTTGTGGTTTGCCGTTTTTTTTTTTTTTTTTTTTTTTTGCAACAGCATTTGTTTGCATTACATTACCCTTTCCTGCTGGCGCCCAGATTTAGGAGAAGCAGCTGTCTTCTTTTTCTGCTTGTCACCTTCACTTTTTCGGGTAGTTTTGTGTTTTTTAGACTTATTTCCATCGTTGCTTGATGTACTGGTTGTAGATGGAGACTTAAAATCTTCACGTGTGAACACAAAAAAAAAAGACGGAAATTATTAGAACAAATTGGGAAAGGAATAAACATTCTAAAAAAGCCTTATGGGTTTCAGATAATGTAGATTTTTCAAACATAAAAAAACAACATTATTTTATCTTATATTTTTTACTTAACCCAGTTTAAATGTTATATTTATACACACACCTATTTCTGTTTTAATATTCATTTCTATCTCTGAATATTTTTTTCAATTCTACTTTAAACAAATAAAGTTTCTTTACTTTATATAGTAGAAAGTGATCTGCATAAAAAAAAAAAAAAATCTGTGTATTTGTAGTACACTCACATGAATGCTAGATGGCACTGTTGCACTTTAAAGCCAAAACCAAGACACTTCCAAGCTTGGATTAAGTGGATCTTACTGTTTTTCTGCCTAGCAATGATAATTTTGCATTTAACTCACTTTCTGACATTATCTTTGAAACACTTTCATAGATGCTTCTTTCATGAAAAGAAGTGGATCAAAACATTATTTTGCCAAGGCACAAAATAAATATTGTATAAAAAATATTTGAAATAGTGTTTTGCTTGTTGAAGTGTCAGGTTCCACAGAACATAACTGCACAAACCCCTACTGTTGGTGGTTAAATGTTGCTATGGCTCATTAAAGGATATATAGTAGACATTCAATGTTGTTTGTGTGCAAAACACTTGAAGTGCAGTAATTTTATTGCATCATAGTATACTTAACTTGTAAAATAAGCTTAAAAGCTTTGCATGGCATGCAATGCATGTGTATCTGTGTAGCATGAAGGGATCATGATCAAGGGCACAGTCCCACCACTGAGACAGAGTTAAACTGGGTGAAATTAATCCAGTCTTCTGCTTGGATATTTCCCTGGGCACCAGGGGGCAAGAGCCAACTTCATCTGACATCCCATTGACCCATTTTTACAAAATTATCTAAAGAACATGGGTTTTTGTAGCCTGACCCCTTCATACACTGATGAAAGAACCCGGTGAAAAAAATCAAAAACATTTTCCAATAGGATGGATTATAATATAACACAATTTTAATAAAAGAACAAAGAAATGGTGCTGGAACAGCACATATTTTAGGGAGAGAGTGATGACAGTCCCTGATTTCTGCAAGGAAAATAATTTAAAATAATTTTTAAAACCTATATTTATTGTATGATATTATATGACATGAGATATATGTTCTATGATTATATTACCATATGTTATATTCTAACACTTTGTTTTTTTTTTAGAAATGTAAAGCAGACATATTCATCTGCTTTGCATTCGATCATAACAGGATTCTTACCAACAGAAGTCGGAGAATAGACCTAAAACTGCTTAGGTACAAACATTTCTTCCTAAATATGAATCACAGCTCAAAGAAAACAAAGAATAAGATGTGCATGAGCAAAGGTAAAGGAAAAACACAAAAGAAAAAAACACTGCATACATTATTAACCTGTGGCTTGAATGTTGGCAATGTTTTAATGTAAAAAAAAAACAACCAAAAAGGCACAAAGTATGAGGGATCTATGAGTTATACAAGATACATTATAAGATCTGGGTTCGTAAATTAGGATTTACTTGAGAGATACTTTTGTTTTTGACAATCCTGGGAGCAATTGAAAATGGCCAGAGGTGTCACCATCAATATTCAAGTAGAAGTAAAAATACCACGATTAAAAAAGACTTGAAGAAATTCAGGTATTAGCTCAAGCTTTTTACTCAAGTAGAAGTATAAAATTTCAGAACTACTAACAGTATTAAGATAAAATCAATGTAAAGGGGGGAAAAAATGCCACGAAGTACAAAGCTTGTATGTTATATAAAAATGTTAAAGTTGAATTTGAAATACACTAGGATGACTATTTCAGTTGGATATATATATCCACAGAAAAATACTGCATTCATGTACATTGGGAATATATAAGATAAACCATATGTGCACTAATAAGCAGTAATGTGTTTCATGAAGCCCAGATATATTGATTAATTGCCTATGATGCATAAAGTCAGCCTTTATTGGACAGTAAAAGTACATTCCAACTTGGAGTAGATGAACTAATGTTCAAAGGGCAGATTTTGTAACAATCATTTAGGTATAGTTGGTCAGATAATGTACACGGCACAGAAAAAAAAAGTAATTTCTTAAAGTAACTGATCAAAAACTAGAAAAATAACCCTATTAATTCACAATACGCCATTTCGCCATGGATGTACAAAAGTTGTCTAGTCTTTTTGGAAAACAACCATCTCGGTGGTGCTTGGCTGTGACATTTTGCACCACCTCTTTAGGATATTTTGAGTCACTTAAAAACTGTAATAAAAATGAATAATAAGGTTACTTTAAAAAAAATTAAGAGTAGAAAGAACAGGTAATTTGGAGTAAGAGTAAAAAGTCGACTGAAAAATTATCACTCCAGTAAAGTAATCGATAACAAAAATTTCTACTTAAGTAAAGGAGTATAGTATTTATACTTCTTTACTTGACACCTTGGAAAATGGCCAAGTGTTCGATGTTGCGTCTAGCCAAGTTTGATTTATGGAACTCACCTCTCATTTCATTCCTCTTTATTTCTTGTAGCATATGGACAAAAGTTATCTGGGATTCATCCAAAGTCCAGCTGCTACTGAGCACCTCTGCCTGCACCACATACTTATGATCCTGGAGTAGAAAAATTATTGGCAACATATAAACAAAAAATGCACATGCTACAAAAAACAACACATACACATACGTCAATTTTAGACTAATCAGTTCAAAAAATATTATTTCAGAAATCTTTGTCTGTGATATCTCTGCCAATCTTTAGTCTTCCTGTCATGCATTTTCTAAGAGTGCAAAGGTCCCTCTTTGTAAACATCCATTAGAATTTTATCTTGTGTTATAGCTTTTATATTGGACAGGATTAAGCTGTTATATCAGCAGTAGATGTTTTACAGCTCCTTGAGACTTCTTATAGCTTTTTGTAGTGTGCTATCAGGATAATTTAGCTAAAATAGCCACATCATTGCATATTGGCAGTTGGTTCCAATGTCTATGTGTTCTATATAATTCAATGGTTGCCTTTAAATGCTTTCCAGGATCTTAAACCATGAAACAGGCTCACGAGCTGTTACAGTCTTTTACTAGGCTTCATTTTTTTGTGCTGAAATCTTTTAGTGTTATAAGATGAAAATTAGGGTCTATGTTTCCTACATGTTGGATAAACACACAGGCTGTCACAGTGTGACTTTCACCTAATTAAATGTATAAGTTAAATACTGATTACAATAAAGGGATGTTTACAGGGAAAGACACTCGTAGCGTAAATTCTGTGTGGTCTTGTGCCTTAATCACGTTTACTGTCATTCTACTCCAAGTCTTGATTGATTCAAAGTCTGGATCAATAGCTGTATGATCGCAATGGCTCCTGGTGTGTTGGTCCACTGATCTGTTGGATCTGATATGATCTATATCAGTAGTTCCTGTGGACTTGGAATTTTTTCAAGGCTTAATGAATGTGAACCAACATAAACATCATGAGGTGCTAAACTTATTTTAACTGCAAAATTCCCTTGTTTTAAATTGATGTGTGGTAAATATTCATATTTTTTAAAACAGTGTGTCTATGATACAGATCTGTAACTTGACAAAAAGATTTAAACTTAAGATGGTACGGAGAATACCTGTTGTTACCGTCTGGTAATTAATCATTGTTATTCTGCTATTCATAGCAAATATGGATAAGTCACACAGCCACAAAAACACCAATTCACATTCTGCTGCTTGCTTTGTTAGATCCTCACTGTATAAGTGTGTGTGGGTGAATGTAAATCAGTGTGTGTGCATGCCTAAAAATCAGGCGTTATCTTGCAGGAGGCAAAACTGATATGGACAGAGAGTAACTAACTGGGTGAGAAGGACAAGCAGAGAAATAGAGATCAGTTATGTGTTGGCAATAATACAGTAGTCTTTGATGGTACCTTGCTCTGGTCGGATGGGATGTCTGATCTCCCTGCTGGGCTGGCTGTGACATGCCTTTGCTCAGAAGTATCTTGGTACAAGGATACATTTTGTTTTTTATCTGTACAACCCGGGTCTGTAATTCAAAGTGACAGTAAAATTAACAGGGTATGAAAGCAAAGCTAAATTTGTTGGTTAACAGATCAGGGCAGAGCGGCCTCACAGCCTAGGTATTTAACATAAATAAATAACATTAGTTGCAACTGTCTTAGTTTAAAAATTTTATACTTTATCACTTGAACAATGCGTAAAAATCTTATCCATAAACAAACTGATTCCAAAATAAGCAGGTATAACTGAAATTAGGGAAGCAAGAGATATTGCTGAATAAAGACGTGAATTTGGCTAAAAAAAGATTCAATTGTAAAATAAAGAAAAGCGTTTTTGAAACATCAGCATAACAGCTGAACATCATGATAACATTCAGGAACTCATGATATAAAGTCAGACACAAGGTTATTTTTCTAGAGTACTGCTAAATTTGTTATGGAAAAAAAAACATGACAAAACAGCAGGAAACCAAATTAAGATAGGGTAGTTTAATCTATGAACCCTAATTTTTATTTTTTCTAAAAAGCCTTAAAGGAATAGTACACCCAAAACATGATTAGCCTTCATTTTCTACTCACCCCCATGCTGAACAAAACTCTGGAGTACTTTTTTGATATCTCAAATGCATCTGGAGATCGGGGAGGCTTCTTGCTGTCTGCTGACATTCAAATAATGGAGGTCTATGGCGCCCGAGACAGAAAGGTCCACAAAAGTCCACAAAAACGTGTCAATATTCCTCCATACTGCTCGTCCAATGTAATCCAAGTGTCCTGAGTGGGTAGCATCCAGAATTTACTCGAAACGAAGTCATTTAGAATGTTTTTAGAGCATAAACAGTAGTGTATAGGATTTCCTAATAGCGCCCCCATGCGCGCTCACGATTCTACGGAAGCCGGCAGACCAAACAAGCGCATTCAGCTCGGCAAAGAACTCATGCTCTTCCTCATCACTGAAGTCCTCAGACATTTTTCTTTCGTTGTTTCTTTCTTTGCACAGGTAAACAGCACATTTCTTCTTCTACGCTTGCATTATCGGCAGAGCAGACGCTGAATGCGCACTTTCTTCCAGTTTGGTCTGCCGGCTTCCGTAGAATCGTGAGCGCGCATGGGGGCGCTATTAGGAAATCCTATACACTACTGTTTAGGCTCTAAAACGTTCTAAATGACTTCGTTTCGAGTAAATTCTGGATGCTACCCACTCAGGACACTTGGATTACATTGGACGAGCAGTATGGAGGAATATTGACACGTTTTTTGTGGACTTTTATGGACCTTTCTGTCTCGGACACCATAGACCTCCATTATTTGAATGTCAGCAGACAGCAAGAAGCCTCCCAGATCTCCAGATGCATTTGAGATATCAAAAAAGTACTCCAGAGTGTTGTTCAGCATGGGGGTGAGTAGAAAATGAAGGCTAATCATGTTTTGGGTGTACTATTCCTTTAAAGAAATATTTTTGATGGATTCAATACATTGTGGAAAGATATTTGGTAAAAATTTGAGGTTGACAGGACTTTCCAAATAGACAATAACTTTGTACAAAGCCTTGCAAATATATCCACAAACCTTAAACCTTTTCACATTTTGCATGTCCTGTCTTAGTTTTTCTGTAGCTCTGCATTATTTTTCAATTTCCGCTTATTTATATAGCAGTGCCTTATACATGAGGAATTGTTGCAGAAGAGCGAATCCTGCAAAGTCATCGACTTGTTTACATTTTTTATCAGTTTGTCTGTATGATTTGATTGAATTCTCTCCATAAAGTACCTTTAGATGAAACAAATGAAACACTCCTATATTGGGTTATTATCTAACTTTCACAACCTGCACATGTTATTGTTTCTATTCACTGGACTCACCTGTACTCAGTTGCTGCCAAGTGTAATTAATTCTGTTTCCTCATAGTCCGGTCTTATATTTACATCCTGTTTACATGCTGTCCACATCCTGTTGCTGTCACCTTGATTTCCCTCATATCCTGTATGTTTATCTTTTTCCATTATATCCTTTCAACATGCACTTGCTTATGATCTGTTGCTGCCACCGCAAACTCTGACAGTAACCCTGATTCAAACATGTTTATAACTTTATTCCTGACTTGTCTCCTATGTGTTTCTTGACCTTCATGAAGCTGCTTGTTGAACTATTTTCTCTAGCAAACATTTGACACCTTCACAACACGATTTGTACTCAGACCGAATTAAAAATAGGTGGACTGAATTAAAAAGCAACTGGTAATGGAAATTTGTTGACTATAAGAGTAATGGGGAATGAATAAAAATACATGTCAGATTTACAAAAAAAACTACTTGAAAACCATTTATGCTTTTCTTTAAACCTTATACAGTAACTATGCACCTTTTGAGGGCAATCAATCACCTAAAATCTCAATAAGAAATACATTACATACTGTAAGTTTGCCAAAAATGAAAAGTAAAAATACCTTTTAAAGGTGCTGTAATCTTCTGGCAAATAAAGATGTTCCTCTATCTCATAATACATTATTTTAATATAAAATGCTCAAGCCTAGCATATCTAATGAGTGCTGACCTTTGTTGGGCATGAAGAAAAATACAGGAAGTATAACGAAGCCCCTCCCAGTAACACCAGCCACCTCCTCCTCTTCGTCCAGAACAGACAGATGAATCCAAACGTGTGGATCAGAGGTTTCAAACTGAATCGTGCCCAGGACATCTGTAGTCACTTGCACACAGTACCTGTAGAAGGTTTTCAGATAGTCAATGGTTTTATTAGTATCAGATGATTATAATTGGCCTGCCCATAATTTCTTAGGATGATGAATACAATCCATCTTCTTACCGACATATATGATTTTCTTTGTTTGGAATGTAATAATCTTGGAATTCCTTCACTGAGAATGTACTAGCAGGAGTTTCACGGGACAGTTTTGGAAGTGGTTCTTTTGTACCAATCAAACGTAGTCGCCACGTGGCTTCACCAGCAGGGATCTGAGGATTGATTGATTCTGCAACAAATGTGTAACCAAGCTGTAACAAAAATAAACAAAAAGTATAATTAAAGCACCAACACATTTATTTTCTGATAAATTGGTAAAATGAAACCCTATATCCACTAACCTTGTTGGGTTTATAATCGTGAGGAAGCACTTTAAGCATTCCAATCTCCTCTCCAGTGTCATTGTTTACAACATGTAAAGAACAATTAGGGATTATAGAAAAAACTACTGGTACCAGTAGCATCTCCTCTGGAACAAAGAACACCTCTCTAGACAAACACAAACAATAAACTGGTCAGCTAGAACTATAATTTCTGTTGATAAATTCAGTTCAATTCAACAAAAAAAAAAACTTTTTTTAATCCATAAAGGGAAAATACATGATGCAGTAACTTATGGGCAGTTATCAAGTTATTATAGATGATGATAGCTGTAGCAATAAGGATCTTATGTAGCAGTCTGTCTTGTATCGGATCTGGATGAGCCTCTTACTGAAGACACTCTGTTGTTAACATCTTTGGAAGAGGATGCTCAATGTTGTCCAATATGTTCTGCACTTTATTAAGAATTCTTTGTGAAATCACCTCCAGAGGTTCCAGACAAGTCCCAAGAAAAGAGCCAGCCTTCTTTAAATCGTTTGCTCTGATGTGAAAAGATCACACTCTCCACCACTTATAGAAGATTTGCAGCATCTTGCTGCAAACACTGAATGACTTAAACTTCCTCAGGAAGTACAGTCTGCTCTGCCCTTTCTTGTGAAGGACATTGTAGTACCGTCTCCAGTCAGGTTTGTTGCCCAGGTGAACACCGATGTATTTATACTCCTCCTTTACTTCTTCTCCCATGATGTTAAAATGATTCATCTAGTCCAGTCCTCAAGAGCTACCATCCTGTAACTTTTAGATGCATCTGTTCTCTAGCACACCTGAATCAAAAGCCTCAATCCCCTCATTTAGCTCAGCAGAGGCACTCATTTGATTCAGATGTGTTAAAAATGGTTGCGTCAAAAAGTTGCAGGATAGTAGCTCTTAAGGACTGGACTTGAGCACCCCTGATCTAGTGCCTGTTTATTTTGAAATCTACAATTATCTCCCTTGTTGGTTGAAATTCAGGATCAGATTATTGTTGCATCTTCAAACAAAGAGTAAGTTTGAAGATGCAACAACAAATTGGTTTATGGCCAGAATCAACTATTTCTTTTGCTTAACTGCCACTTACAACAATTAACAGTTTATTTAGGTTTCGAGAGAGTAAAAGCTAGGGACACTCTTAACGAATAACAAAAGGCTAAACAGAAGACTGCAAGTATATCTGAAAAAAACTCTTGATTGTACTAACAGTTTAGTTTAGGGACTTATTTTCCGGAACATACATATGAACCACAATATTACCTTACATAAAGTGTTAAAGATAGTTGTGTCTTAAGGAGAGTGTAAAAGAGGAACTGTGAATTGATAACTTGGATCAGGAGGAAACTGACTAACTTTCAAATCTAATATTTAAACTATATGTATTCTCTAACCTGAAGACCAAAACCCAGGACTGGGTTGTCTTCTTGAATGAGACGGAGTAATCAGCAAAGGTGATTCTCGCTGATTCATCCTGCAAACAGCATTGGAGTTCTGTAATTTCTCCAGAATTTTCAATGATGTACCTAGACAGGAAAGATATGTTAGAATATTTAAACAATCTGTTTTGATAAAATTATTTTATATAAAGTGTAAAGAAAATTTCTAAAAAATGTATTTTGAAAATTAAATGTTTACATATTAGAATATTGATGAGGAACTATAGCACATGAATGAACAGCTACACTGGAAAAGAGAAGATGCAGTTTTATGCTTTTCAGCATGAAGTGGATGCATATGTCAGCGCATGCTCAAAGGCTGACAACATCCAACAATTGCCCCCTCTGCCCTCCCGAACTTTCAGTCTTCATGCCCATGTATACTTCCTCAGGCAGCGGGTCATGCGACAGACGCTGCAAGCTGATTGGTACAGGGTGAGCATAAACAGCAGATGGTACCACTGGGAAAAGATGGAACACAATGTGGAAAATACTCCCTGCATGGCCCCCACAGGCTGCTACAACCAGGAGAGGAAGTGGACTCTGGGTATGCATTAGAGGAAAATTTCATGACCACATTGCACCAGTATGGGCAAAGAACTAAATCTTGACTGATTCAGTATTCTCTCAATCATTGCTTTTCATGTATAAAAATGCACACAAAAACATACGCTAAGCATTGATGCAAACAGCCATATCCTTGTAATTTGAAAATTGTAATCAGATGAAGTTTTTTTTTTTTTGTTAAATCAGATATACCTTCTTAAGCGTATATAAAGCATACTTTCATTAAGCCCGTATTTGTGTATTTGTTATTGGACTGATGTGATGTTTTGATATTGTAGGAGATCCAAAGTGCTCTTTCACTAACTGTAAACAGAAAATTATCATGATCAAGAGAAAAGGGACCTGAAAAAAATCAATCACTGCATACTTTATCTATGTAATGTGTTTCTCTTAGATAGAGTTATTGAAAATATGAATGTTTCATTAAGATTCAAATCTATTGAGATTAACCATAAAATTGTATTTCTATACCTCATAACAGCTTAACATTTTAAAAATGAGTGTCTTATTTACCGTAGCAAGAAGGCAGCATGTTTGTCTGCATCTGATTCAATCTTTAGCCACATATCTGACAGAGTCTTGGAAGTTCTAGGGTTTTCCTTTGTTCCTGAATCAAAAAGTATACAAACACAAGAGGCAGCTACTAGTTAGGCTTAAAGATGATACATATTTCTGTCAAACATAATAAATCATTATTGATCACAGCATAGTTTAAAGGAGTCATAGCAACTGGAAATGGTATTCAATTTGTCAGATTTTCTTTTAATGTTTTTCCTTTTTCGTTTGTGTCTGTCAGGATGGTATTGTTCTTATTCGTATAACAGTTTATCCTTTTAAAGTTGCTGATTTCTGTCCTTGCTGACCTGACAAAAAGATTCTTGCTCATATGTCTACAATTCATGTTTATATTTTGGATTTGTGTAAAAATATTTAGGTTTTCTTTTTTCTGCAGAACTTTGGAATCCCATCTCTATGCCAGAAAGATGTTTTTGTGACCTCATAGCCAGTGTTAAATAGGGAGAAGATCAAATATCATATTAGCATGTTTCGTTTTTAAAAAGCTTACAGCTTTCTAGAGGCTCACAAAACATTTGAATTTGATTAAATGTTACATTTTTCAGCCTTTTTCACAGTGCAGTTATAGTACTGCAATAAATAATGGGGTGATTTTCATTCTTTTCACATTCTTTTTCTTAACAGGGTCAACAAGTTCCTAGTTTCTGTATAGATAAAGTCACATTTTTGCCAGTATGCTGAATGAATGGGATTTATTACCTACGCAGTGTGTTTAATATTTAGACAGGGCACAACACTATTTCCACCTCAGCATATCTTTGAAGATTCTTTAGAAATATACTGATGATGATGATGATGTGGTTCATGATTTTCTTACACTAATGACATATTATAAACTAGTCATCATAATCTCTTAATCTCACTGTTGTTCCCTTTTTGACTATATGTAGGAGGTAAATAGTCATTTTGAGATTAAAAGGCTCAATATCCTATGGCTGGATGTGCGGACATGGGTTGCTTTACAAACCAAAGAGAGAAATGCAGTGAAAAGATGCACACAGGACAGATGGAAAAAAAAGGAAGAAAAAAGAAGCATGACCATCCAGTTTTATAACCATCATGCAGCTAAGCCTGAGTGTGCATCGGTCTGTCAATGTTAATGGCATATAAACAACCATCAGCGTTTTTCTGGCAGTGCTGGCAGATTCTACGACAATGAAAGCATTTCAGATATTTGGAAGGCTCCAATAGCGTCAGTTTCTTTTTTTCTTTAAAAGCGATACCTCATAGAAGCAACTATTGTGTTGTTTTGAGACTGTCACACATAATGCCTGGAGTTGCCAAAACAAGCCTGCAGCAATTGAAATGAAATCAAATGTCACCTCCAGAGTTTCTTCATCAATCTGCAGAAGCGTGGTACCTCATATTCAACTTCTACTGGCTTTGATTGTAACATCTTATTTGGATCAAACTACATAGTATGCAATATGAAAATGTTATATGAATGTCACTGCATGATTGCAATCTAATGGAATGAGGTGGACTGATATAAACTAAATATTGACTAGTGAGATTAGCAACATGTAGCTCTGGTAGTAAGTATTTGGATTATTTAGTATGTCTATGGTATAATATCGAAATTTAGACAATTTACTGATTAAATTGTTATTAATTGCCTTAAAATGAAATTCAGCAGTTTACATGCAAAGTTGAACTAAGGAGGCATATTCATTTACAGGAGAGCTGAGAAAATGAAGAAACAATTACTGTAACTAGTTCATTGTTTTGTCTTGAAATTATATTTAATAAGTTATTATTGACCAGATTGTGTGAAGTTGTCTGTACCTGTGTGTTCTCTTGACACTTCTTTTTCTATTTTCTTTCCTTGTCTTTGCTTCTTTGCTTAGTTTAAAAAATAAGATACATTTAAACATTACATGAAATTGTATGCTTTTCTGCATTTGTTGCATGTTTTTCCACTACTTATGTACATGTTTACCAGTTTTTGAGACATTAGGCATCCCTTCCTCCAAGTGCCCTTCAGATTCAGCTTGCAGAATGATGTCTGCCTGGTTTGTCCCTTCGTGCTTTGGCTCCCTGTCTTCCCATATTTCTGATGGATTTGTATCTGCTACAACAGAACAGAATGAGAAAAAATGAATAAAGTGAAAATATCAGATATTTATAAATCTAATTGATTAAAGAGTAAGTCAATTATTAAATTATGCAATATTCTGAAATCAGTCTTAATCAATAACTTATAGTTTCTGTCTGATTTTAAAGCAACACTATAACTCTTACTCACTGGGGGGCTTGATCTACAACTTAGCAACACTGAATTCTACTGGCATCACTGCACTATCACAACATTTAACAGTCTACCTTGGAGTTATGGAATCTAATAGCAGACCACTTTAGACCAGTAGACTGTGAGCTCATGGAGATTATTGTAAAGACAAGGCCACATTAACCCTTCTAAATAAATCCTAAATCAATAAATGAATAGTCTGGTCAGGTGAGCATTAAATTGCTTAACAACAACTTCTAACTTAGCTGTTACCTTAAGCGGAGCTCAGGCTGCCTGCCTTAAGGTGGCACTTAAGCTCACATAATATGTACTTGAAAAATAATTTAAAATATTTCAAATTAAGCTAATACTTGGGTCAAAAGTTATGCAGTGTTTCTTTAAACAAAGGAAATAAAATATTTCTGTAAGTGGATTCAAATTTAAACAGTTGTTAAAGAAATAAGCATCAGGGCTGCAAGCTAATTGTGAAATACCGACATATGCTGAATCTGTTGTATTTGTTAACATGTAGATGAAACCTGTAGCATGTGATTCTTCGAGGTCCGAGGTCAAGGGTGAGGGGTCACCAGTAAGGCCTTGAAGTGCAAAGTGCTCCTCTGATGTAAGCTTTCTGCCCATGGCCTCACAAGCCATGTGGTAAACTGCTGAGTTAAAAACCTTTGTTTTCAGGACACACACACACAAACACACACACACACACACACAATCACACAGAGATACAGAATAAATGCATACATGTGTAAATCTTAAAATAAGTGCATCTTAAAATAAAACCCAAAAACACTTTTCAAGAATATGCTATTCTTACATACAAATGTTTGTGTACATGTAAAAGCAACTCATAATGGCCTCTGTTTATTAATTATTAAACCTTGGTACATCTAATATTTTTTTAATCTAATTTCTTATTTCACATTGTTTATTAGTCTTGCAGTAGAGAAAAGGTATTCAACTATGCAGACGGCACTTTATTTTCTTTGCAATGTAAAAGAACATGATGGCATAATGTCCAGCTCTGCTCTGGCTATACAAAGCTTGTCTCACTAATTTAAACCCTGCAGAAAGGATGTGATGGTCTGCACATCTCATGGTCTCAAAACAATTACTGCAAGGTAGAGAAATCATATAATGCTTTGAATAAAAAAACGGAGAAACTGTTTAGTTTGTTATGAGAACAATTATTTGTATCCCAAACATTCCATAACAGGATAAACAACTTCTCTCCCTAATAGCCTTGCAGCTCTGAGGCCAGAATGAATAAAACTACTATTGCTAATTGTGTTTTCACACTTGGGCTACTATTTACATACAGTATATACTCCAAAGAAAAGATAATTTTCTACATTGCATTATATCAATACCACATTATGATCACAACTTACCTTTTGGCATTTCAATTTATCTGTCTTGGAGCAGATGTTATGGAGAAAAAGAGTCTTTTCCAGAGTCTCTCTAAATGATGGCAGCTTCTCCTCATCACTGAAGGATGCAACCATGCTGGACAAGGCCTTAAATATGGTCGAGGCTTGCACAGTGAAGAGAGCTCTTTCCTGTTAAGAAAGGATCGAAGTATATGTTTTTATTTACTAATGCCAGATAAAAAGAATGAAACTAAAATTGTTGCAGATGGTTGCAAAAATGCAATGGAAAAATAGAAGTGTGACCTGTGAACCAAATTTTATGCAACAGAGACAGATCTACACTGCAAAAACAATCCAGAAATAAGTAAAAAATGGCTTAAATTAAGTATATTTAGCCTTAATTTGAGCAGGTAAATAAGATGATTTGCCAATGGAATGAGTATTTTCACTCTTAAAATAAGATAGTTAGATAATATTTACTTGAAATAAGACGATAAAATATTTTTTTCTTATTTTAAAAGGAAATTGTCTTGTTCCATTGGCAAAGTGTCTTACTTATCTCCTCAAATCAAGGAAAAACACACTTATTTTAAGAAAAAATAACTTATTGAGATTTATATTTTTTGCAGTGTAAAATCTAAGAAAATACAGGGGCCCCCAACAAAGGGGTTTATTTTCAAGAGTTTCTCGTTTCCTGAATTTCCATACATAGATACAGCAAAGTACATTGCTGTAACTGAATATTCTACCTTTTGGTTGTAAGGTTCACTATGTTTTTTTAAATCTTTCCACCTCATACATTTTTCCGACACAATAAACAGATCAATTTCAAGTTAGCTGGATTTTTCCAGCATAACACAAATAAAAAGATTTTTGTTTAGAATCCCAGCTTTTGTACACTAGAATCACTAATAATTGTTAAAAGTTCTTAGTAACCTTTTCAAGATGGGGCATAATGGCTTCTTCATCTCCTATGATAAAATACGTCTCGCTGCACAGGTGGATGTCGTAGCCTTGAGTCCCATGTGCATGGAGGCAGAATAAATGACGCCTGGGAAAGAAGAGAGTTGACAAAAAGATTTTTTGTTGAAAAGATTTGAAACACAGACCATTTACTAAAATTAAATCCAGTTCAGTTTATTTATATAGCGCCAATTCACAACACATATCATCTCAAGGCTCATTACAGAGCCAATTCAACCAGATCATACAGTGAGATTGATTCAAAGTTTTCTATGTAAGAAAACTAGCTGATAGCATCTACTCATTGACTCCAAAGGCAATCCCTCACACCAAACATGCTTGTAGCAACAGTGGAGAGGAAAAACTCCCTTTGGACAGAAAGAAACCTCCAGCAGAACCAGGTTAAGTATGAGCGGCCATCTGCCAAAGCCAACTTGGGTTCAAAGAGACAGAAGCCGACATACAGAAAGAAGAGGAGATACAAAAGGAGGCAGAGGTACAAAAAAAATTTAACTGTAAATTGATAAAATATGAAGACTTGTCCTTCAGTACGATAAATTAAATAAAATCAAAGCAGGCATCGTTCACAATCAGATAGAATATAGAAATAACCACATTAAATGTCTTTCTCAAAATAAAAAAACTAAGCAAATAACAAAAAAATCCAACAACTTGTGAAGATCTTGAAACATTGGGCTGGTTTAAGTGTTTTTTTTTATTCATTTTTGTCTTTATATAGTCAAATTAATACAATAATATTCTCGTAGCAATTCCAAATTTTCCAGTGGTTACAAGGAGCCCATTAATAAATAAGTTGAGGCTTAAATCTTGGCTACAACTATGCTTTTCAGTCCATCACAGGGAAACAGTGAGACATACAGGTAAAACAACTGTTCCTAAGGGGGGCTTTTAAGGCAAGATAATCGTAACAACTGAAACATAATATTTAAAGGTAGGATCATAATCCTAACTATTTGACTGCAACGAAATTTTGAGGTGAATTTCCCCACTTGAAACATGGAGCCTATGCTGAAGTTCAACTGAATAAACTGATGCCTTCATCTGCCTATAACACAGCCAATCAGCTTTGAGCCACGCCTTCTCAAAAGCCAATCAGCATCAAGTTAATCTTAAAAGGCCTCCAATTCGCAACTCGGCTGCTACCTAGTGCGCAGGTGGTGCGCTTTAAGACCTTATGCAGATGACCCCGTTTCAACCTAACCTCCAGTCCCTCCTCCACCGTTGTAGCTAAAATTTCATCAGTTTCATTACTCCTGGACTCTTATTGCATTCTGCGTCTCATTTCAACCGGTCCAACAAAAGACCGCTATGTTGAGCTTGGTTCTGCCAGAGGTTTCTTCCAATGGGAAGTTTTTACTCTCCACTGTCGCTTCATGCTTACTCATAATGGACAGGGTTACTCAACGTGTGTTATCAAACTGGACTTCCATCTACTGTATATGCCATCAGTCTACAGACTGACCAACTTCATCTATCTCCACTCCACCCCCAGTTTCAGGCCTAGGGGGCAACAGCCCTATTCTTTGCTCCTGTTCATGCATATCAATCAAAATTCAGTGCTATGTTTCCTGCCGAGGTCTGAGTTCCAAAGACAAAGTAATTGTATCAAGAAATTTCTCCTAATTGTCTTTTCTCTTTGTTAGAGTTTTTCACCTTGAAATGCCAACTACTGTGTAGCCTGTGTAATTTTTTACTTATTTATAAGGTCTGTGCATCTCTGTAATACAAGTGCAATAAAGTCAACTACTGTGTAGTCTGTATAATTTGTACTTGTTCATATGGTCAGTACACTTCTGCAGTGCAAGTGCAATAATCCAAGTCAACTACTGTGTAGTTTTTCCTCAGCTCTCTACTGTGCAGATATTTTTTTTTACCTAAAGGAAACATATTCTAGGACATTATAACTTAATCTTTTGTACTGTATACAATCTTTTTATATTGTCTGTTGTATTTTTAATGGCATCTTGCTTGTATCAATAAATTTCTTCTAATTGTCTTTTCTCTCCGTGTGATTTTTGCAGATTGAAATCGTAAAACTATTTTATTTCCACTCATCAAAGAGGATAAAACTAAGCTTTTTCTTTTATTCCATCAGAGATACATAGAGAATGGCAACACAAGTCTGCTACATCTGTACGCAAAATGCATACAGATGCTTGTTGGTTAGAAGTAAATATATAAAAAGAAATATATATTTTAATTTAATAAACTAATTTAACCATTACATTGTTCAATTTGCAGTCTTACATATTTTTTGTAATGAACTAGTAACTCTATTCTTGAATTCATCCCCCATATTTAAGACAGATTTACTGCTTTCTTTGAAATGTTACCATTTGTCTGTCTATCAAATGACTGGCTACAGTATATTCCTGGGTTAAATATAAGGGATTCTATTACTATAGGCCTATTACTATAGTTTCAAAAAAATTCATCCATCATAAGTGAATTGGTAAGCAGGGGAGCAGTGCTTGAAATAGACTGAAGAAGCAGAAGAAAAAAAATAGAACAAGGGAAAGGCATAAAGAACTCAAGAAAAAAAAAGATTAACAGAGATGTGTGATGACACAAAACTATCATAAAAGAGCATAATAACAGTTCACCAGAGAGAAAGTATTATGGGACACTGTCAATTGAGTGTTGGGTGAGATTATGGCTCAGTGGTAATTACAATGTTGCACACTTGCACCTGACCCCAGAAACTAGGACCTCTCCTTCTAGGTCAAACTAATGCCATTAATAGAGACTGGGACAGATACGTTTTGCTGCTTTTGAGGACAACCATGATGGGCAGGTGCTTGCATGATGGCAGATTTCTCAATGGCTCTAAACACCCAAAAGAGCAAAATGCTTATTTAACATTTTCATTAAAACTTCAAAAAAGAGGTAATAGATGTTGATTCTGTGTTAATGTTTGTAGAGTGTGTTAACCATACTATATATTTTTTAAGTAAAACATTATGTAAAATATTAAAGTGCAA
Source organism: Cyprinodon tularosa (assembly GCF_016077235.1). Lineage (NCBI taxonomy): Eukaryota > Metazoa > Chordata > Actinopteri > Cyprinodontiformes > Cyprinodontidae > Cyprinodon > Cyprinodon tularosa. The sequence goes on along the minus strand of NW_024039261.1, from coordinate 236,676 downwards.
GTGTGTAGTAAATCCAGTACTTGATATGTAATACTATTTAGAGACAGCCTGAGCTTTTATGCTCATCAACACAGTTCAAATTTCTCACAGTTTCAGCAATTCGATCCTACCCTGCTGGTAAGCTAAGCATGGCTGCCTTTGAGTAGGTGGTCTTGATGGTGAGAACTGGAAGCTGAGACTGCATGCTTGTCCAGGAGTGAGGTTGAATAAGTAGCACTCCAGATCTGGATACTCCAGACAATTGTTTCTCCATATCAGATGCTGTAATGGGAAGGAATAAAAGTACATTAGTTCTACAATTTAATGTAATTCTCAGTAAAAAAATGGAAAATGTAGGTCAGAGCACACAAAATGATTTATGGCTCAGAAACTGCACAGAAAATTATTTAGTGTGTGTTTGCATGCAAACTCTCTTACTCTTCTCACCAATTCCTCCCCAAAGGAGGGCAGAAAAACTGATGAGGATCTGGGAAGGTTGCAGAGATACGACATATAGATAGTGAGTCCCTCTCACCTCTGCACACTGTGCCAAGAAACACACATAAAAAAACAGAAACTGTAAATACTGCTTCATAATTGGAAGAAGAAAAAAAGCAAGGAAAATCTGTGAGGGAGAAAATAATTTTGATGTTCACTGTATGGGAAGTATTATATGTTTGCATATGTACCTCAGCACTTGCTACATCCACAGATCTGTTAAAAAGACACTGATTAGATGATCCAAAGCCATTGTTTCCTCCAATATCTTTTTGCAGGACAGTGGTCTGATAATAAAAGAAGTTAGGTAACAATGCAATAATCAATTTTAATGTATTATTCAAATCACAAACATATACAATAATGCTAAGAGACAATTGTGAACACACTCATTGGAAAGCTGCAGATATTAATAACTTCTTATGATGCATTTTTTACCTTGAAATGTGATTTATGAATATGATTACTATACATCTGGGGTTTATGAAAGACCAACAAAGTCCTAAAGAAAAATGAAAAAGAAGTGTTTATTTTTCTTCTGCTTAAGCCTGGCCTTAATGAACAGTAATAGCTTTAATTTGCATTTGTTTCTCACTGAAAACATTTTGCAAAGTCATCCATGTCCAGCCATGTCCTCAGTAGGGGTCTAGCATCATTGGCTCGAGTTTCTGATGTCGCAGTTGTTGGTTGACCTGGAAGGAAGTAAAGTGAACTAAGGTCGGTAAGAAAACCACATATATTTTTGGATATCTTTGGAGCACCCTTTTCGGGTGGATCGGTTGTGTTTTAAATCATTATATAACAACAAAATAATGTCCTTTTCAGGTTTATTGCTAACTGAATTGAGTGGCGTGTTTAATGCCAAAGTAAAATCTCAAGTCCTGAAATGTTGCAAGTAAATAAATATGTGTGACTCATACTGTAAGTTATCCTAGATTCAAAACCTTATAGCGGGTTTAACAGTCCAAACTCCCACATAATGGCACAGTGTAAGCGCACGTCCATACTCCCACTCAAACTCCCACATTCTCTGTGCATCCTGTGCATAGTCACAGACATATGCACACACAGGCTCCATCTCCAAAAGATACACACCGAGTCTAACCCTATGCTCTACTTGAAACAAGATTCTGATAAGGAAGCTGAGGCGATGAGGGCAAGCATCTCCGCTTCTGAGCAATGGTGGTCTGCTAACTCAAGCTGCAGGTGTTACTAAGCAACTAAAAGGGGGCAGAGAGGAGGCAGTGATGTCACAGGCTGAAATTTCAGACCGTTTTCAAATGTTCATTTCGCCCACAGAGAAGAAGAAGAAGAAGAAGAAGAAAGAAGGATCCAAATATTTCTATACACAATAACTAGGCTGAAATGCACTGATACTTTTAAAGACATTGATTAAAATGACTTTGGATGAGGTGTAAACAAAGATCATTTTCCATTTCTTCAATTTAAATATGTTACTACTAAAAGGGCAGTTTTTTTCACACAGATATTCATTTTAGGTTCTGAAAATGCTGCATGGAAATAGCTTTTACCTTCAGAGAAATGATCATTGTCCTTTATCGTGTCCTCTGCTGTAACCTAGAGGGATAATCAGAGAGAGAGAAAAGAAAATGTGTGAGAAGCATGAACTGTGGGATGCTGACAGAGTACCACTGCGAGAGATATGCCTCTACCCTCTAGTTATTCCATGCCAGCTGTGGTGTTGTGCCATTCTCACCCGACACAGAGACACAGTTAAATGTGACAGGGGCTGCCCCGCCCTACTAAAAACACCACCAGGGAATACCAGCTCTAATTTACTTTGAATGCAAGTGACAGAGGAGGAGTTGTTCTGTTGTTTAGTTTGTTATTCCTTTAAGAGATGATTCACACAGTAGCTCTGATTCCCTGTCTGTCTATCCAGCCTATTAAAGACAGAGCTAACGAGTCATAATCATATACTTAAAAATAACACACTTTTTGCTACAGCTATTTTTCCCCTTCTTTCCGCTTCTTATTTAGATGGCTGCATTTTCATGGAGGCATTTTTGTATTGAGAAAAGAAAGTGAGAGATATTAAAGACATTAAGGATAAAGGCTTGAATCTGGATGGACTTCTAATAAAATAGGCTTGTTTCCTCAGTTCGATTATCTGGATAAAAAAATGTTTTGTCATTTCATTTTTTTCATATTTCACACTTCTCACTCATTACACTTTCAACCACCAACTGACATGTATTTCACTATAATTTTGCACATTAGGCTGAGACAAAGTAGTCCATAACGGCAAAGAAGAAAGACATATGCTGCAATTTAATGTTCAAACCTTTTGGGATATAACACACCCAGTCTGTTGTGTATGTTTACTTTAAAGGGTGAAGTTTAAGCTTAGTTAGACTGGATTAGGCGAGTCTGTGATTCATAGTGATTCTTAATTGCATTCTAGAATAAAATTTGACCTTAACGCATTATATCAAAAGTTGTTTTCTTGCTAGGTGGTGAATCTCTACTTCAGTCTGATTCTATGTTTCCCTCAACAGGTTTTGTCCCGTAAATACCATGTAATTAGCTCCACTGGTATTTCCATCAACTCTGACCATTATCGGTGTATCATCATGCTGCCACTACCATATTTCATAAGTAGAATAGCTTTATTTGTCACCCAGCTTGATGCAGCAGTCCAGTATGGTGAAAATTAAAGTTCTATTTTATTCTTACCAAAGCTCATTCTTCCACGTTTGGTGTTTACAGCATGGCTTGTAAAAACATGTAAAGGACCTCTTAAGGTTCTCTTTCAGCATTGGCTGCTGCCCTTTAAAGACCAGATTTGAAAAAAAAAAAAAAAAACTAATAGTCTTGTCAGTAAAATGTCCCATTCAAGATGTCGATTTCTTTGGTAATAATCTGAGAAACTGCTTGTTTCTCAGATTAGTGTTGTTTGCCAGAGAAGCCTGGCTTTTGAATGTAATCAAGTGCACATTCTTTCATTTAGATTGTCCAATTAAACAAACATAGATTTTGGAAATACCCAATCAAAGTATTATTTCTTTGTGTCATTTTCTTCTTACTTCACAATTATACGCTGCTTTACGGTTGTCTATCATGTTAGATACACTAAACAAGGACTTTCTGATTGTAAATGATAGAACAGGAAAGATTTCAAGGATTATTTGGTCCCTTTCAAAAATATATTTTTTAGTGCAGAGCAACAAGAGGAATTTTGTTCTGAATAGGCACTAAGAAAAGTTAACCAAACAAGGTAAATTTAAATTATAAAGAAGGTGATTGTTCCAAAAACGTGCATTACTGACAATCACAGCCAAGTGGAGGAAGATGTGCACGTCTCAGTAATCTAAACCTCCCTCCTTTCATATGAAGTCTGTGTCAAACACAGTCCCTTGAGGAACCAATTTGGTGAATGTCCAAGGGTTTACTCAGCTCTGAACAAGAATGATCATTTTGTATTGTGTAGCTTCAAAGTAACTCCAGCCAAGACTCTCTGACTCAGAGAGGCACAGTGTGTCTGCTGCTGCATGTGAGTCACCACTTATTCAAATAAGTACCCAGAGATTCAGACAGACGGAAAGAGACATTGTGATCGGGAGGCACACTTGACCTCCTCTCTACCGCTATAAAAGAGCTTTGCTTCAACAAAAATGTCAATATGTACATGTCTGTGTGTTTGTTGGCAGGCATATAAAACTTTAAGTCAAGCTCCAAGTCATGCAATGTTTTCTGTACCCACATACTACTCTATGCCTCTGTGTGGGGGAGATGTGAAAATGAGACTGGAAAGTGTTGATGTTGGTATCAGAGATTACAAGACAAAAGAAGATTGAAAAGTTAAAACCTGAAGTTATATACGTTTTGGTTATGTAGAAGTAGAAGTAGAAGCAGGGAGTTTATATCACACTGCAAAAAATCTAAATCTAGATAAGTAATTTTTTTTTAAATAAGTGCATTTGTTCTTGAATTGAGGAGGTAAAAGAGACATTTTGCCAGTGGAACAAGACAATTTACATTTAAAATAAGAAAACACAATTGCATTGTCTTATTTCAAGTGCATATTATCTAATTATCTTATTTAAGAGTAAAATTACTCATTCCATTGGCAAACTATCTCATTTACCTACTCAAATTAAGGGTGAATACACTTAATTTAAGAAATTTTTACTTATTTCTAGATTGTTTTTGCAGTGCATGGTCTAGTTATTTGAACTCCACCCCAACAGAGGGAATATGCCGGTGTGTGTATTGATGATGTCATGAGACCTCGCCGGAGTCAGTGACAGAGCTCAATTCTATTGGCTAAGGTCAATAAACGGAGAAAAAAAAAAAAACATGCCAAGGATCTCTGCTTGTTTGATCCACTGTCTCGGCTTGTGACCCACCATGTGATCACCACAGAAAGTGTCACACATCCGACACATGCAAACCAATCTGAGAAGTCTGAATACACAAATCCAATTAGCATGCCAGCACTGCTCTAACCTATCCACTCTATAGCTGCTCAAAGTTACACAAGAGGACAGCTAATATGAATGCTATTTTTTCCTGTGTATGCTAGGACTGAAGTGTAATAATGAAGCCCCCCAGAGACATAGACACTGATGGCTCACCATCTAATTGCACATCTTTTTTTAATCAGCATAGTACATGACCTCTCCCTGTATGAAACCCATGTGGTCTGTTCACCAGCACTACCACTCAACAGAGACTCTATTCGTGTTTGGCCTTTACATCACCCATGGAACTATCCCTTTCTTTTCATTTTTCATTCCCTTCTCATATCTTGTTTTATGGCAGTAGTTGCCCCTCTGTGCTCCTTTCCATCTTTGCTTCTGTCTTCATCTCCGCTTCCATCTTCTGCTCTGAATGCTAGCCTCCAGTATTTCTCTTTCTGAGCTGGTTCTTTCTTTAGTACAAACACGCCCCTGGTTAGTAGCGGCCTGAGCGGCAGATAACAGAAGTGACTTTGAGAATGGGGGATGGCAGCGGAGCTGTCACCAAGCCTTACTGATCAGCCTAAGCCAAATGGAAGTGTAAGAACACAGTAATAAAAGAATGTAATGAATAACAAAATGTAGCATTTTTAACAACGCTGAAATAGAAAGGCCTTAAAGATCATATAAGATGATTATGCCATCTGCATATTCTCTAAACAACTACTGTATGTTTCACTTGTTAAACTAGCTGATGTTAGATGTACAATATATATTAAAAGCAAACCTGTGCAGACAGAAATTCTGAGTACCTTCAGTTCATCCGTGGCATTTGGTTCAGCTACATCAAGCTCAAGGCTCTCTGTCTCCTCTGTCTCCGAAATCAACACCAAAGGGGATCCATGGAAACCCTTCATTTCAGTGCTCTGCTTGGTCTCTCTACTAAACAAAGATATATAATCATTACAGTATAATAAATCCTGTTACCCAGCTAACAGTAATCAATATTAAGCTTTAAAGCTACTCTAACGAGGGAAGATTTCAAACAGTACATTTTACTTGATCTGCCTACTCATTGATAAAACCATTTTGCACAGAAGAATAATAGTATTGTTCATATGTAAATTATAAACATTTTAAATTAATTTTTTAAATAATTATTAAGTAATATTCCATTACCATGTGATGAGAAAATAAGAAGAATTAGCTTTTTCAGCATATGCTAATTCTTCTTTTTAGAGTAAGGTATTAAAATAATTTTAATATTTTCTTCTACTCAGTTGTAACAAGTTAAAAGCGAAAATACAAGAAAATACCATTTTGCAAAAAAAAATTAATAAACTAAAGAAGAAAAAACATGAACTTTATAGAAAATGTGACACATTTTAGGCACTTACAGTTCTGGGATACAGCCTTCTCTGCTTATAAAACTGTCAAACAGAAAAGGGCTGGCAACCTCAATGAATTGTTGTGGTTTTGGCAACTGCGGCTCTACAGAGAAAAAAGCAAAAGTTGTGTATATATATTATATATATATATATATATATATATATATATATATATATATATATATATATATATATATATATATATATATATATATATATATATATATATATATTTCAATGTTGATATGAAAATATAAGTACACGATCTAAATTTGAAAAATACCTTTGTAAAAAAATACCTATCTATCTATAAATATATGTATATATACGTATATCTATATATATATATATATATATATAAGTATATATATATATATATAAGTATATATATATATATATATATATATATATATATATGTAGGGTTTTTTTCTCTCTTTTTTTGTTTTACTTCGGGGTTCAGATGAAATCACTGTCTTCTTGCGTGGACGGATGAGCTTCCATTGGGGCACAGTCAAGGGTTTGGGAGTGGAATGCAGTTGACACGTTCGGGTTCTGGTCAGCAGGACAACATGGCTATGTAGCATTGACAAGCCATAGTGACGTAAAAGTTCTTGGGAATTTGCCTGCATGATCATATATATTGGGTGCAGAGACATAAAAACGTGAAGTAATCAGAAAAAGTTAATACTTAATACTAATAAAAAAAGTATTTGTCTCATATAGATTTCCTTTTTGTCATAGATCATTAAGCAAATGTTATTATTAAACGAAACCAAGCCCAGGAAGACATATGTTACAAAAATTGCTTTTAGCTGTAAAAAAGCTATTCAAATCATATTAGCAAAAAAGTAATTGCCAGTTAAATCTGAATAAGTGGTTGTAGAAGCCCTGGAAGAAAAATAAACCATAACAAGATGCAATTCATAATGTATACATTTGTAAATTAATCCTTATGCATTCTAATTAGACTAAAAATGAAATATGAATAACAATTAATTCATATAGATTCATCTATTTAGTTTTTTTCCAACCAATTCTCGGTTAGGAAAAAAAAGAAAATAAAAACAAAAGCCTACGTGGTGAGAAAGAAAAGAACACGGGAGAAATAAATACCGTTTGAAGACGCCCAAAACTGTTTTGCTGTTGAAAAGGATAGAAGCTGGCACAAACTGCCACTTTTAGGGCATCTGTAAAAAATACAGAGAAAAAAAGATAAACTACAACCTAGCTTAGTGCATCTAGAGATTTAACTACAAAAGGGAAGATGGAATAGACAACAAGAAATATATTAAACTTATTATAAAGGCACATCCAAAATTAAAATTCTGAAATTATTCTATCTGATTTTTTTGGGGATCTTAATATAGCAGTGCACATCAGTGGCACTTACAAAGAAGGGCTTTTTTTTATATTTGATTAAACAGCACAACACCATTAATCTTCAATATTAAGTTAATATTAAAAAGTCAAAGTCCCTTAGCACTCTACAAAGGTATTTAACTCTATTAACCTTTTCATATTTTTTTCATGGTTAAAAAAACACAGGCCTCTTTACATTTTTTTGGAACTGCATCTAATAGTTAAACAAAAATAATCTAATAAATTGAAAGTGGAGATAAAATGTTTTAGGGGGTTTTACATTATCAATAGTTAAATGTATAAAAGTTTTTTTTGTAACTGAGACGTGTAGAAGTACTAATTAAAGTTCACCATGTATTGAACACAGGATTTGCAAGAAGCTGTCTGGTTATTTTTCTAAAAACTTTGGTTATGGTATTTAAAAATGAGTGGGAAGACAGGAGACAAAAAAGCAGTCAGTAGCTAAACATCACAGAAATAAACAGGTTTATACCACTTGTCAGCTGAAAATTGCAAGGTAACACACCATACAAAAAAGTGCTGTATGTTTTCATCCAATTTTCTGAGTTCTATTTCACAATCGACCAAGTAGTTTGGACAAAGCAAATATATCATAAAGTCTTTATAGATTACCTTCAGATTCATTCGGATACATACAGTATTTCTCAGGATTTTGTATTTCTTTCTGAATGGGAAAAATAACCACCCTTGAGATGGGAGGCTCTTTTGCCCCGGAGGACCAGACTATTCAACCTACTACTGCTTCCTCTGCTGGTTTATTTATGATCAAAAATACTTGCATACATTAACCCTCCCTGCACTCCATAATACATTAACTCATGAAAAAAAGCGATGCTGGACACTGAAACAAAAAAAAAGCATAAAAAAAAGACCCAACATGATTTGGTAATTAAATCTACAATTGCAGAAAAATACTTTGACCTTCGGGAGTTGTATTGTTCACAACAAATATTGTACAACTTTAATATATTAAAGTGAACAATAACAGAAAAATAATTAAGCTATGTTTCTATAGACCCTAAAGGAGAAGATCTCAAGCAAAAAAATAGCAAAGACTAGCGTGTGTATAATTAGATGCTTGATTGACTAACTAATGTAAAGGAGCAAAGGCACAAAATGTATGATGCTGTGACAGCACTGTGTGGGTCTAATTATGGAACAATCTGGACCTTTGCTGTTATCTGTCTCCAGCAGCAGACTCTTATTGTCATTTAGATGGAAAACTGTCCCTCCAGCTGGATCTTCAATGTCAGTCTTCATCGCTGCCAAACTCTCATCCTCGTGTTTAAATTTAGGAATGGTGTCTTGAAGGAAATCCCATATTTTTTTCGAGTGCCCTGGCCTGAGAGGGAAGGACGACAGAATTTATTTTAGACAAATCACTTTGTGAAAAGGATTAATGTGAAATTGAAAATATTCTATGCAGTTATCTAAAATGTATGTTTTTTTTTGTATGTTTTTATCTTTATACTGATTGATGCAGTTCAACTAGAATTGTGATAAATAAAGTTAGAACAAAAAATCCTACCACTGGTTAGTGGCTAACAGTTAGCCGCTGACTTAACATAGCTGGGTCTGCAGATAAGCTACTCCAAAACCAAAGAGGATTATTTATAATGAATTTGCAATCAACAAAAATCTTACATTATAGGGCTTATTACAGGTGTCCAGCCAGTGAGGGCATGGATAAAGGAAAATTCACCCATTTCTTCTCCATCCTGGAAAGTAGGGCTGGGGGGCATAGAAAGTCATTAAAATCATGTAAAATATAGTAAGTCCATTAAAAGCAACATACAGTTGGAACTTTTTTTTTTCTTTTTTCGGTTAGTTGGGATTAAGTGAGATCTCCATTTGATAAATGAAAGACAAATGTATGACATATTAACTTTAAACATTATATAAGCTTTTATATATATTTCCCATAAGTTATCATACACCTTTTCAATAGTTTCCTTTTAATAGTATGACTTGGGTTAAACACTTTAGTTAAACATTGATAAGTCTTAATTTTTTGATAGATTTGATACATTTTTTGTGTGATGTTTTGACATTTGGTGTTATGACTAGGGTTATGTATAAAACTGAAAAGTTAATGCTTCATTAGTGCAGGTTTATGCATTTCAAATGGTCATTTGTAAAAATTAAAAGTAATAAAATGAATGTCTGCTACTGTTGTTTCAGAGATCCATTCCATCCATCCATTTTCCATCATACTTATCCCGGCTGGGGTGGGAGGGGTGCTGGTATCTATCTCCCACTGTCTATGAGCAAGATGTGGAGTATTGCAGGACAACACAGAGACAAACAGGACATACAACCATTCACGCACACACTCACACCTAAGGAGCATTTAGAGAAGCCAATTAACCTGACAGTCAGGTTTTTGGACTGTAGGAGGAAGCCGGAAAACCTGCAGAGACCCACGCATGCTCAGGGAGAACATACAACCATGCAGAAAGACCCTAGGCTAGGAATAGAACCCGGAACTTTCTTGCTGCAAGACAGCAGTGCTACCCACTTTTTCAGTGCTAATTGATTTATGCAGGTAAAACTGTCGTTTGTGCTGATTTGTTTTTAACATTTTTATTTATGATGACATCGCATCCAAGCAGACGCTTCTGATATAAAGTTATTATAAATAGATATAAAAAGTGCACTTGTGATATAAAAATATTTCATTCACATGTCATTCCTGAGCTGTGAATAAATATAAAAGAGGGCATATTTAACTTAATTAGTGGCTGGAATGATTGTTTAATGTTAAGTAAATCACCAGCCTCCCAGACCCTTCACTTTGGACCTGCTGTTACACCTTCCAACCCATAGCATTTCCTGTCAAGGTCTCGCTGTCTGCATACACAATAACAGCCAGGTGAAATTTAACATTACAGACTAATGCTAAATTGTTTTCTATGAACAGCTTTTGAATCACATGAAGAAGAACATTAATTTTTGGAAAAGCCCCAAAAGTATTGAAAAAAAGAGTCAGTGGGACTTCCTTATAAATCTACCCATGCAAAGAGCTCAGATGCTGGGCAGTATCGGGGAGGTGGCTCTGTGCTGGAGGTAAGTGAGGATGATTAACAGTCCTTATAGGACTAAATTAAAGCCACCTAAAAATCTCTTGAGCACTACCTTTGTTAAGATTATTTTCTCTGTATTCCATTTTAAGTGAATAGGGCTTTTTGTTGTCAGCACATTCAACTTTGTAAAGAACAAAGTATTCATTTAGAATGTGCAAGTCATTCAGATCTAGGATGTTTTATTTGAGTTTTACCTTTATTTATTTTTTTAGCAGTACATATATATATATATATATATATTAGTGCTGTCAAAATTATCGCGTTATTATCGCGTTAACGCGAGGCCATTTTAATGGCGATAATTTTTTTAACGTGAGATTAACGCTATGTGGTTTTATGGTACAATTTTCCAAGTACATCCCGCTGCAGCCTGCGGGAAGGCGGGGCTATTTTCCCCCAGTCTATGCATTTTCCATAGGCTTCGAGAGCGGATTTCCTCAAGGAAAAAAGACGCTCATACACTGGGTAGCGCTAGTGCCTTTTCTTTAAGCCCCACCACCAACAAACAAGTTGAGTGTCTGGTAACTAGTAGCAACCTGAAATACGCTGAGAAAACAGATTACTGAGGTGAAATGGAATCTGCTACGGCACTCTTGCTGTCTGTGTATGCCACAGGTCACTATCGTGTGTGGTTGTGTGTGTGGTTGTGTGTGTGTGTGTGGTTGTGTGTGTGTGTGTGTGTGTGTGTGTGTGTGTGTGGGTGTGTGTGTGTTCTCATTTTTGTTAAGAGGCTGAAAAGTAACTTTCTAGAGCATAGACTTCCTCCATCTAGTGATGTCGGTCTATTGATTTTGATGTATTGATTGAAAATTGTTCATTATTACCTTGGTTAATTGACATCTAATGTTAACTCTACTTCATTTTATAGCAGTAGGGTAAAATGCTTGTCTTTGTTCAAAAGACTGTATTAACTGTAAAGACTGTGTTTTACATCAGCCTGTTTTCAGGGCCTTTATTTTGGCTACATATTTGTTATTTTTTGCTACATGCCTCCCCATCTTCTTGCCATATGTTTCTATGGCATAAATCAGTGTCTGTGACCTGTTTTCATTTAAAAAAAGAACATTGGCACAAACCTAGCCTGTATGTATTTTTTGTATGTCATCGAGAGTATTTAAATTATTTTCAATCAGAAAAAAAATGTGTGATTAAAATGCGATTAATCGCGAGTTAACTTAGGCATTGATGCGATTAATCGCGATTAAAAATTTTTTATCAATTGACAGCACTAATCCAACACTGTTATAATTCAGGCTCCAACCTAATCTTTATGGAATAATCTCCATTTATTCAGTTTTACTAAGATTTTTCATGGAATTGCTTAAGATATTTGCAGCAATGATGTTGGAAAACACAGCAACTCACTTTGTGAAGGCCACTTTAATTAGAGCTTTAGCCAGCAGCATTGGCCACAGCTCTGACTGACAAGTGGAGGCAGGAAGAAGCAGATTATTTTCCTCATCGAATGGCATGGAATCATCCACAGTTATCTTTCTCCAGGATCCCTAATTGTAGAAAGGAAGGAGGAGAGGAAACAGAAGGAGCCATGACTCTTAGAGAGGAGTTAAAATCAATACTGATACAAGTTAATGGCTTGTATTAAAAAAGCACAAAGAAACACAAAGTATATTTTTAGGAAAAAAAGGCAGATTACAAACTCTGGTAAAATGATCATTGATTTTCTTAAAATTTGTTTACAAACTTCTTAAAAATAAATTATCCTTTTCTTTTCGAGGTTGTAAAATGTAACATGTGGGTCCAGAGCATCACAAGTTTCTTAAGCTCCCATACATAATCTTTGAAAATTATGTTCTTTACATAACAATATATGAAGCATTGCTTTATGGGTTCTGTTTTAAATGTAATATATGGGAATTTATACACTATATTGCCAAAAGTATTTGCTCACCCATCCAAATTATTGGAATCAGGTGTTCCAATCACTTCCATGGCCACAGGTGTATAAATTCAAGCACCTAGGCATGCAGACTGTTTTTACAAACATTTGTGAAAGAATGGGTCGCTCTCAGGAGCTCAGTGAATTCCAGCGTGGAACTGTGATAGGATGCCACCTGTGCAACAAATCCAGTCGTGAAATTTCCTCGCTCCTAAATATTCCACAGTCAACTGTCAGCTGTATTATAAGAAAATGGAAGTGTTTGGGAACGACAGCAACTCAGCCACGAAGAGGTAGGCCACGTAAACTGACGGAGCGGGGTCAGCGGATGCTGACGCGCATAGTGCGAAGAGGTCGCCAACTTTCTGCAGAGTCAATCACTACAGACCTCCAAACTTCATGTGGCCTTCAGATTAGCTCAAGAACAGTGCGCAGAGAGCTTCATGGAATGGGTTTCCATGGTCGAGCAGCTGCATCCAAGCCATACATCACCAAGTGCAATGCAAAGCGTCGGATGCGGTGGTGTAAAGCACGCCGCCACTGGACTCTAGAGCAGTGGAGACGCGTTCTCTGGAGTGACGAATCGCGCTTCTCCATCTGGCAATCTGATGGACGGGTCTGGGTTTGGCGGTTGCCAGGAGAACGGTACTTGTCTGACTGCATTGTGCCAAGTGTAAAGTTTGGTGGAGGGGGGATTATGGTGTGAGGTTGTTTTTCAGGAGCTGGGCTTGGCCCCTTAGTTCCAGTGAAAGGAACTCTGAATGCTTCAGCATACCAAGACATTTTGGACAATTCCATGCTCCCAACTTTGTGGGAACAGTTTGGAGCTGGCCCCTTCCTCTTCCAACATGACTGTGCACCAGTGCACAAAGCAAGGTCCATAAAGACATGGATGACAGAGTCTGGTGTGGATGAACTTGACTGGCCTGCACAGAGTCCTGACCTCAACCCGATAGAACACCTTTGGGATGAATTAGAGCGGAGACTGAGAGCCAGGCCTTCTCGTCCAACATCAGTGTGCGACCTCACAAATGCGCTTCTGGAAGAATGGTCAAAAATTCCCATAAACACACTCCTAAACCTTGTGGACAGCCTTCCCAGAAGAGTTGAAGCTGTTCTAGCTGCAAAGGGTGGACCGACGTCATATTGAACCCTATGGATTAGGAACGGGATGTCACTTAAGCTCATATGTGAGTCAAGGCAGGTGAGCAAATACTTTTGGCAATATAGTGTATATGAATTCTGCCGACATTAGTCTCCTGCTTAAGCCAGGCAAAGATCCTATGTTTCCTACCAGCTATCGTCACATATCCTTAATTAATGTGGATATTAAAATAATCTGTAAAGCTTTAGCAAAACGATTAGATAAAGTCACTCCTCTCATAATCTACCTTGATCAAACTGGTTTCATTAAAGGAAGGCAGTCAGCCAAAAACACACGTAGACTTCCTAATTTAATAGAGTATTACTACAGCAAAAATATAAAATCCTACATATTGTCTTTAGATTCAAAAAAGTATTTGATAGAGCAAACTGAAAATTTCTATTTACTACTCTACATAAATTTGGTTTTGGCAATTCCTTTATAAATTGGTTAAAAATCTTAAACAGCTTCCCAACAGCCTGTGTCAGGACAAATAATCAAACATCTTCCAGCTTTTGTCTCCTGAGGGACACCAGGCAGGGATGCCCGCTCTCCCCCTCACTTTTTGCGATTTTTATTGAGCCTCTAGCTGCTACAAGACAAATTAATGTGGTTAAAGGTATAAAAGGCATGAAAATAGAGCATAAAATTAGTCTTTATGCAGATGATGTATTACTTTACCTCCAGCACTCAAACAATTGACTCTCTGAAGTGATTAGATTTCTAGAATCTTTCTCAGAAGTCTCAGAATACTCTATAAATTGGTCTAAATCTATAATACTACCAATTAATTGCTCTCTACAGAATCCCTCAGTTCTACAATTGCAATCAGGAAATATCAAATATTTAGGAATTACTGTGTCATCTAAATAAGCTGAGTTACCAAAACTCAACTACATTCCTCTTTAAAAAAAGATAGAAGAGGAGCTAGAAAGATGGAAATCGCTTCCGATCTCCCTTATGGGTAGGGTAGGCTCAATTAAAATGATAATCTTACCTAGAATTAACTAATTATTTTAAATGGTCCCCAATAAACCATGACCCAACTGGTTTTAAATCTCTAGATTCCTCCATCTCTAAATTTCTTTGGAAGGATAAACCCCCTCGTATCAGCTTGAAGACACTACAGAGAACTAAAGACAGAGGGGGACTAGATTAACCTAACTCCCAAAACTATTACTTAGCAAATAGACAATATATCTATAGTCCTTTAGATGAGCCCTGGATAGACACAGAACAGGAAATATGCTGTAATATCACAACTTCAGATTTGCCGTTTATTAGCTCTAATATCAAGCGGCATTCCTGTTTTAAAAATATTAACATCAGCTCTTCCCTGACAGAATGGTGGGAATTTCTTAAAATGACGAAGTCATCCCTTATCCCATGTAGTCGTACACCCATCTGGAATAACCCTGACATTGTACTAAACAATAATAGGATAAACTTTCCATACTGGAAGAATAAAGGTATTACATATCTAGATCATTTATTTGAAGGAACGGAGTTTATCACACTTTCTAGATTAAATTTGCAATATGGCATTAACAACAATAAATTCTTAGAATATGAACAAATTACATCTATAATTAGAAGCAAATTTAAGCATATTGGTGGAGGTTTACAAATTCCAACTAATATATCAAAGTTCCTAGAGTTAAACCCCCCCAAACTACCGTATAAATTAATTACCGGTAGGACACTGACTAAACTGGATGATACAATATCTCTTCCTATGATGAAATGGAAGGAGGATCTATCAATCGGTTTTGAACAAAACATCTGGGCTCAGATATGTCTAAAAACTTTTAACATGACTAAAACCCCAATTTACAATTATTACAATACAAAATCCTCCAAAGAGTGCACTATACAGGTCAAAGATTATTCAAGATGGGTTTTGCACAATCTAAAATGTCCACAGTGCACAGGCAATTAACTTGATAATTATTTTCACGCGTTATGGTTATGCACGCCGGTTAAGAGGTTCTGGGTACAGGTATATGAGGACTTATCACTGTGCCTGGTTGTAAAATTTCACCTTCCCCTTCAGTTTGCTTGCTGGGTTACTTTGAGGGAAGCTCTCTGGAAAAAAAAAATCAGTTTGCATGGCTTTCACTGCATTATGTATCGCAAAGAAAACTATCCTCATGAATTGGAAAAGTAAGGAAAAACTCAGCATCAATCAGTACAGAGCTCTTTTGTTGGATCATATTAATCTTGAGACAGTATCTGCATCTCCATCAGACCGATCTCTCTGGGCTCCCTTGATCGGCTCCATCTGGGGGGTATGTGGATATTAGAAGGTCTGGATCCCTGTCTCCCCTGTCGCCAGGGTTCTCTCCCCATTTTTTTTTTTTTTTGGGATGGACAGGATAGGGGGGAGGTGGCAGTGTTGGCCCTGGTGGCCGGCTGGCTTGTGGGCCCCGCCGTCTGTCCCTGGCCCCCGGGCTATGGTGGTGCGAGTGGTGGGGCACCCTCTCCGGAGGGGCTCTCGTAGAACGGGGGTGCCTATTGGAGTAAACGGGGGAGCTGGCTCCTTGGGAGTGCAGTGAGAACCCCAGTCCTTTACTCCCAATCTCTGGATTCCTCCCTCTGCCTGCTCCATCACACTGCCACACATGTAGGTTCTTGGGGAGGGTGTCGCTTCTGGAGGTTCCCGCCTTCTGATGACGTCCCCCACCCCAATTTTATTCAGCATTTTAGACACTTCCATGTACAACATTTTCACAACACACATCTATGTAGGGCATTGTTTGGGGGGGTTGGCTACCCCCACGGAGCCCATTTCCCCCGTCTTGCTCTCCCACCACTGGCTAGCGCCTGGGCTCGCCGGTGCACTGGTGGAGCTCGGTGTTTGGGGCTGGATGCCCGGGTGGCTAATGGCTTCTTTCTGGCGGGCTCTCCGCAAGGCCTGGCCTGCCGAGGCCCGGCTAGGGCTCCCGCCGGGGGATGGGGTGCCCCTGGGGCTTCAGATCCCTGGGGCCCATGGCTGGATTCACTTCGGAGTGGCTGGCTGCCGGTGGAGCACACGGACTCGTCCCTGCGGCTCCTGGGTGCTCAGGCATTGCGGTGGCTGAGGGACTTCCTCGGGGCAGTCTCTCCTCCTCCCTTGGTGGGGGTCGAATTTCCTGGGTTGGCCCCTCCTTGGCACCTTTGCTCTGGGGGTCCCTTCGGGCTTCTGGGGCTTTAGGTCTCCCGGCGCTGGCCTCGGTGCTCTGGGGGGGGGCGCCTCTTCATAACCACTATTGAGCATTTTTTTTCTTTGGATAAACTTTATATGCACCAGTGCACTCTCACAAACAACTACAGATGATTGGTTCCAGGTACTAAGAGATTCACTTCCATACAAAAAGCCCATATTCTTATCTTCAGGTAACACAGAATACATGTCAGATTAAATAATAC
The DNA here is from genome assembly GCF_016077235.1 of Cyprinodon tularosa. Lineage (NCBI taxonomy): Eukaryota > Metazoa > Chordata > Actinopteri > Cyprinodontiformes > Cyprinodontidae > Cyprinodon > Cyprinodon tularosa. Next base: position 219,477 of record NW_024039261.1, on the reverse strand, counting down.
TATTTATACTTCAGCGATAGTATCTAGGTGTTACTTTATTGTATGTGTTGTAGCATGTCCATTGGTTGTGCTGTTCTTTTTATATCTCTTTGCAGGTGATGAAGTAGACTGAAGGTGTTTTATCATTATCTCCCTTTTATCTCCTCTTTCTTTCATCTTTTCTCCTTTTTTTCTGTTTTTCCTTTCCCATTCTACTTACAGTGGAGTGTCCATATAATCTGTTAAACTCCCTGTAAATGATAATAAAACAATGTATATGCATAAATCAAGCAGAACACTATGGCGATAGCCATACTGCTCCACTTGTGAAAGTAAAATCCGTTGGGCTCTTTTTGGCATCAAGACAATTATTCTTATTGCCATATTGCCAGACAGGACACTGTTAAAAAAATGTAATATATGTATAGAATTATGAAAACATTATATAAAAATAACAAAAGAAAACGTTTTCCCCCTATTTTTCTTTATTCATCATAGGGAGCAGTTTGAGGTATTCTAAAATTTTCTAGATTAAGTTGCTTGATATAAAAGTTTTTGTTTTTTATTGCTGTAAGACCCAACATTAATACAAATGTTAGTTGATATTAGCATGTAATCTATTTTATGGGGTATGTGCTAGTATTATTTCTAATTAACACAACATGAATATATTTTTTAAATAATTAAAAACACATTAATGTTGAAATACAGCTTAAAAAAATATTGACAACTTTTTAACTGCTCTAGTGCCACTTGGTGTTGAAGTCACATGTTTTTTGTGTGTTATTACTCTATTATTACTCACCTCAACTAAATCTTTTTTCTTTGACACTGTAAAGAATGCAATGCCAGAGATTATATCATCAATAATCTAAAAGTGACACTGTTTCTCACATAAGAGAACCAGTAATTATTCTCCAATCATTGTAAAGGATTCCTTCACAAGCAGATCTTGGGTTTTATGCTTTGCACCATTGTAACTTCTTGTAGCATTTACTGCCTTAATAGTAGTGATGAGTAATAATGTTACTTCGGCTAACCATCTAGCAGAATTTCTACACTGCTTTTGAAAAAAATAAGCACATCCGGTGTTGCTTGAATTATTGTTCAAAACATTGTATTTTCTGTTGTTTAACAAGCATTGCAAACCTCTATGGAGCAGAGGTGGGAAAGGGCGACTCTCCCTTTATTTCTTGTTGCACCAACCATTTCTTTACCCCACAGAGGATCTTGATTTGCCCACATGAAGGGATGAAATACAATGCAGGATCTTACATAAAGGCAGAGAGTGAAAAATGTAAGAGAATTCTAAAAAAATAAATAAATAAAAATAGATAAGCCTTTCTTGTGAACGACAGTTCCACAAAAATAAAAATTAAACAAAAAAGACAGTTAGTGACACAGAAAACTAAACAAAAAGAGCTGTAATGAAATATGAAAGGGAGTAGTGGGGGCTGGGTGCCTAATAGCATCTCAACAACCATCTGTTTGGATGCTATGGTTGGCACAGGAAGTGATGCCTACAACTGTGTTATGCTTGTTTGTCAAAGCAAGAATCAGTGTTACAATAAATAATTATATAGTGTTGCACATTTTCTCTGTTGTTGACCCAAACCGTTGCTGCAAAAAACAAAAAAAAACAAAAAAACTAAGAAAAGTGATATAGCAACCACCACTTCACTTGAAGACCAATTACTTGAAGGGTAGCTTCAATTTATTCCAAAACCATTTAACTTTATAACTCTTGTAAAATGATATAAACTATTGTTAAGCCTTATAGGTGTATATGTTGTCCACGACAGTGATACTGATCGGCTTAAGCTCTAACTGCCCTCTGTTTAATTTTATTTTATTCTCATTGAATAAATCTAGAGGAATTTAAAGCAGAAAAAAATAAAAGCAACAGTTCTGATTGAAACAAGTGTTAACAATAAACAGCTGATCAGCATTGACCTCAGGAAGTTCTTTATGAATACGATATTCTTAAGTTGTCTAAGTCTACATGCTTTTTTGACAGACTTACCATCCAGTAAAGTCTGATCACATATTTTCCATAGCTGTTATAAAGTGGCACATGACCTTTCACCACGTCACACAGCGAGTAGATGTGCTCCCATGGTTTCCAGCTATCTTCTTGTGTAGTTGAGTCAGAATTGAGCATCCAAACAATATGGAGCTCACTGATGATCCACCTCATCATCTTAAAAGAGTCAGAACATAAACAGCAGATAAGATAGTCATACATGGCCATCAGCATGGCTAAAATTTTATTTTTGTTAGTTGAAATTGTTCTAAACAGAAGTAGTTATAACGTAAAATTTTAAAAACTAACCTCACAACCAATTAGATGATTGTTGGGGGACACCAGATCAAAGTCCTGTTTATTTTCGACCACAGTAACATCCTGAAACCATTAAAAAGATTGTACTGATTATAAAGGCTTAGATTGTTCCATTTATAGCTGTGCTTGGAAGTTGACATACCCTTTCATTAAAGACAAAAATCAAAGGTAGGTATGCAGGTTCAGTTCATGGGCAAAATCCTGTAATATGTCTCGGATAGTTTTTTTTTCTTTTATTATCTTTTCAATTAAAATTCCAAAAATCAATATTTTATTTTAGGAAATGATAATTTAATACTTTTTTATTCGGTGTATGGGACCTTATTTTATCATGAAGAAGATGATGTTTGTTTAATCTTGTGACAATGCCCCTTTAAGGTACAGTATTAGAATGAATGCAGTAAATCTACACAAACGGTTGATAATTGTGAAGTAAAAGGATAAATCATATTTTTTATTCTTACATAAAAAGCTATAAAAAGAACAACTGGGGGGGATATGTCTGTCTTTACACTCATCAAAACTAACAATTGCCTCTGGAGGAACTACTAGAATGCAATGCACAGGTGTGATAATATGGGAACAGGATTAGTTGTGATGGTATGATGCCAGAATCCTTTTCTTGACCAGGCAGAAAGAAAAGCTAATCAGAGTTTATATGAAGCTATGGAGCTAAATACAATATGGTTTGTTTCATTTACAAACCAGAACAAAGCCAGACTGCAAATAACAATTAGATCTGCAGAAAGGATCACAGGGACTGACCTCCCAGTCCATCAACACTATATGCAAGACAAGAGCCAAAAATCAGAGCTATTATCCCTGCAAACCTGACTTATCATAGTAAGAGACTGTTCAGACAGGGAGGCACTACAGAACACTAATAACAAAAAGTAACTGCTACAGTGGCAGTTTTTTCCTCAGACTGTCTCCCTCTTAAATTCAATGAACAACTCACAACCTCAGGGCTTTTCTACAAATGCAACTTATATTGCTCTTATTTTTTTTGTTTTGTTTTTTTCATTTAAAAAATTACATTTGTACTGATTTTTTATGTGATCCACATGATGTAACTTGTGGGTTTCACATGGGTTTTCACTATGAAATGTGAAAATGTGTTTGCCATATGTCAATTTTACATGCGGCACAGAAAATATATTATTTATTTATTTGTTTATTTTTGTAAGGGAACAAATGCTACAGGCTTCCAAAAACTGGGGTGATAGAAACACAACAATAAAACTGAAGGCAGAAGGAAATGGTTCTTATGAGAACACATTTATGATCTTAAAGTCTCTTTCAAACCCCATTTGAGATTTTATATATATATATATATATATATATATATATATATATATATATATATATATATATATATATATATATATATATATATATATATATATATATATATATAATTCCTATGGGTTGCAGGGATAGTCATCATATTTTAAGGCAAAATAACTACAAAAATTAGGCTGAGAAGCTTGAAAACTGCATCTTTACGTAATTTGAGGCATACAATTATATATTAATAGCCAAACACAAACGGAGTTTATATAGAGAATGAAATATTTCTCCAACAGGAGGCAAAGTTACCTTATTAACGATGAACTCTGCTGGACGTTTCCATGTGTGCACCTTAAGAGGGGGGGGCAAAGGAAGCTTTCCCTCTGGATCTTCAAAAAATGACTAAAAATGCGACATTTTACACAGCGTATATCAAAATCTTTTCTTATCCTTAAAAATAGCAATACCAAAGTTCAACCACCAATTACTTGTTCAAACTTTTTCAACATTAAAAATATGGAAATGAAATTCCTACTTTTGTAGACAACTCAGGAACCCTACCCACTACCCTCCACCCCATTACTTACATGGATGCGACTCTTGCTCGACTTTCTGTCCTCCAGTCCTTTAGAGTCCAACTCCTTGCTGACTTCGGTATCATTCCACTCTGGCCAGATATGAGATCCTCTTTTCCCGACATCCCCGAGACTGTCGGAGGACTTAACGGCCCTGAAACACCGAGATATCCGACTCATCTCCTCGCAAACGTTAAAGTGCAAAGCAAAAGTTAAAGTGCAACCCTCGCAATTAACGTTAATTGTGAGGGTTGCACTTTAACGTTTGCGTTAAAACTCCTCGCAAATGTCATGTTAATTGCGATTAACATCATGTTAATTGCGAGGGTTAACTCAGACTCACTCATTCTGGCGGTCAGTTGAAAATGATTTGCTGGACGAATGCTCCGTTTTCCTTAATTGCGATTTAGACATTGTATTTATTATTAAATAAAAGAGAAAAGAAAAGTAACTCGCTGCTTCCTCGCTGAAGTTTGGCAGTTGCTAAGCAACCTGTCTCAAAGGTGGGCGGGATCTAGAATAGGAGCGTTTCCTGTTCTATTATTTTAGCCGATTTGAAGTCTTAAAACTACAGAAGAGGATTAGGGCCACTGGGGAAAAAAAAAAAAAACTTAACTGATTTTTACATTTGATTTCAGTTTAATATGGGAAAATTCTGATATTAAAGTCAGAGTTCTGAGATTAAAGTCAGAATTCTGAGATTAAAGTCAGAGTTCTTTAAAAAAAAAAAAAAAAGTCAGAATTCTGAAATAAAAGTCAGAGTACTGAGAAAAAAGTCAGAATGCTGAGATTAAAGTCAGTGTAGAGGCAAGCACGCATTTTTTGTCTTGTCTTTAATGTCAGGGTGCATGTGATAGAGGTATGTATGGGCATGTGTGGATAGAGCTCCCGCAAGATCCAAAGACAGAGAAGAGGAGAGAATTCTAATTAATTGCATATAAAGAAGAGCCTTCTGTTAAGAAGGTTATGGAGAAGAAGTACCACACCGTCAGTGGCAGAGAGTGTGAAATCAAAATCGCCCAACCCAAATAGGTCTACACGCAGCAGCAGTTCAACACACTGACTCCAAGGAGGAAACGTAAAGCTTTACTGCAGTTAGGGATGTTTATTGTACCCTTTTTCTGTGAAGCATTGTACAATAGGTGGACTTGCATACTTATTTAACTTTAAACTTGCGGTCAACAGAAATATTTGCCACTGCCTTAGCCTCTCTCTGAATCAAACAAACAAAACAGCCGCAGAGCAGATTCAGTTGATATTCATTAGACAATCATTCTGCACCAGACACATGCCAACACCCAGCTCCACCACACATGCCCATACATACCTGTAACACATGCACCCTGACCTTAGAGACAAGACAAAAAATGCATCCTTGCCTCTACACTCAGAATTCTGATATTAAAGTCAGAATTCTGAGATTAAAGTCAGAATTCAGAGAAGAAGTCAGAATTCTGAGATTGTCAGAATTCTGACTTTTTTCCCCCATATTAAACTGAAATAAACTTTAAAAATCAGTTAACTTATTTATTTTTTCAGTGGCCCTAATCCTCTTCTATATAAAACTGAACTGCTGATATCAACCCCTAACATTGGCAAACTGTATGTTATACACACCTTTGTGGCTGTTTTACATTTTAACTGACCAAAAATGGAAAAGGTCTGCTTGTCTGCCCCATTCAGTACAATAAAAGCCTACATCAATCTTTGTTTAATTGCCAGGAGGCTTTTTGCCTGACATAGACAACTTTGTATATACAACAACTTGTAAAGTATTCCATATTTTGATGAGATGTACACCTAATGTATTTTTTGTGAAAATGTGTTCGTTGTAATCTGCCCACATGTTAGATTAGCATGTAGCTCTCTACATCTGTTTCTCTTGAAGTTAAAAGATTTTTTTCTCACAGCATCTTTTGAGTTTTTAATAAAACATATTTATTGAAACTTGTGATGTGGGGCGCAACAAAATAATAGCATTCTAGGTAATAGTTAGCTCATTAAATGCTTTGTTTTTACCTTTCCTAAAGACTTTGTGGAGCCTCTAATATCTAATAGACTCTGCGCCTCACATTATTGTTGAGTAAAAGAAGACAACAACAATCTGTTAAAATGTTTATTCTATTTGGTTTGGAATATTTTAAAGTATTTCCACCTGTAAACATGTTAAAAAACAATATTTACATTTTACAACAGCTCTAAAGACTGCAATATACAAAAACCTGTAGACCTCAGTCTGAGTGTGGTTTCATTGCATTAACAACTATTCAATGCTTGACACATAACATTTGAAAAGGAATTTACATAACCATACCAACAAAAACAAAATCATACAGAGGTCTGTAAATGGTTCTGTAATAATGTAGTACCATCATTATATATATATATATATATATATATATATATATATATATATATATATATATATTTTTGTTTTTAGTGAAATACTGTTATTTTTCTGCAGTGTAATATTGACTGAACTACAAAAAAGGATAACAATCCTAACTCCTTTAGTAAAATAATAAAAATGTTATAGCACAATAGTTAAGAAGAGCATATACAGCAATCCAAGTTAAGAAAAGGTGTTACAGAATGTCTTGCTAAAAACATAATAATGACAACACTAAGTGGAATTCATTCTGTGAGAAATAAAATGTGATGTCCATCTACAGGCACTTAATAAAAGCTACAGCATAATTAAAAATAGTTCTTTTTTTAAATGGTAGCTTAGACAACAAAACACACATGGGGTAATATTGATTAATACAATAAAGTGACAATCACAAGGACAACAATTCTTTTCAAGTTTGCACTTCTCAACTTTCTATAGCGAGTGCACCACAAACCCCCCATATTCGATATTAGTCCAAGAATGAAGAGGTTGTCAGGGCAACAGTCGGAAAATCCGCTGTACATATTGTAAGCATTTTCTAGTGGAAGAAGAAAAAAAAACATCCCCCTAAATGCACTTAAAAATCTAGAGGCAATATCAAAAATAAAACTGACTAATGAAACCTTGGATGCACAAGTCAAACGGGTATCAGTGCAGGGAAAAGTTCCTGAAGGTTTGAAGAGACAAAAGCAAAAAAAAAAAAATATGAATCTTTGTCTCTGGTTGCATCAGGGAGCTGGAGCCACAGGCTGGATGAACTCACTGGACCCCACCAAAGGGATGTGGATGGCTAATGTGAGTGGATTGAATGTTAGCAGCAGCCTGACTTGCTCTCAGCAGCTATAGTCTCCTGGTCCAGTTTGATGCGGTCTCCGTTGCTCTCCTCATATGGCAATCCTTTATCATTCGCCAGGATGTTCTCTACCAGGAAACGAGCTGCTTCATCCACATTAATGTTGTCCTAAAAACACATGAAAATGGTTTTGTCAGATGGCGATTACATGAAATGATGCCAGTGCAACAAGACATAACAGTTTTAAATTACATTTACCTTTAAATAAACGTATACAAACAATGGAAACATTTTTTATCAATGCTTTTGTCTTTTATTCATGACATAACATATTCTGTTTGACAAAAAGAGATAAAATATTGACTACAATTCAAAATTCACCACAAAAGATTTAAGACATTGGGTTACTGTAGTCCCCACCACAAGTCTCTACTCTATTTAACTTATATTACAGTCTATTACAGACTATTTATTATTTTAATACATCCTTCATTATTTTTCAACCAGCATATGAGGATTTCAAAGAGATATCTTAGAAGCTAACTATTTGAAGTTTGTAAATTAAAAATATCCTATGTTTACATACCATTTTACTGCTGTAACTACCATAGTAACTGTTGGCCAGGTTTCCCCTTCAACATTTTAAATGCAGGGGTACAAGCAAGAGATGAAAACACACATTTTATCTGTCTATTGCTTTTCTAAATCAGCGCTGAATGAGTAGCTCATGGCTACCCACAACTTTTTTTCTAGTTTTTTTCTATTGTAATTAAATATTCTATTAACCTGTTTAGTAAGTTAAATTATTTGGTGTCATTAAATACACCCAAAAAGAAAACAACAAACACATTGCAGGGACAGACAGCTCAAAGAGCTAATGTATATCTCCCACTCATAGAATTTAAACTTAAAACTAAAGTTGAATTAGGATACAAATGTGAGAAATACCAAAAGAAAAAACACAGACAAGTTATCAATACCAATATATATATATATATATATATATATATATATATATATATATATATATATATATATATATATATATATATATATATATATATATATATACCGTAAATTCTCTAATATTGGCCTGTATTCCATTAGCGGCCGGGACTCTAACATTGGCCGGTCTCGCTGTCAGAGGAGGTAAATAATGGCCGGTCTCTAATACAGGCCGGGGCTATAAACATTTTTTCTGGGCATACCTCAACATTATACTTGTGGTAGTAACATACAAGTACCACAGCCCTGCGCTGCTGGACGACAGGCCCTGACTGCTGCCCGTCTGCGCGAGGAAGAGAACAGATACGCAGCAGACCATGAGGAGGAGCGCGAGTGATGAGGAGATTAAAGGGAGAGATGAAGAGGAGGAGGAAACTGAGGAGGAGGATTAAACAGAATTGGAGGATTTTTTTTTTCTTTTTTACTTCAAACCAAGCGAACATGGTAACTGTACTTTTTCAATAAATTAACCTAGTGTTTTATAGGTTCAAATAGACACAAAATCTCATTTTTATTCATTCCACTGGTAGTCTGTTTTGCTCAAATAGCAATAGAGGCCTGTCTCTAATTCTGGCCTCTTTCCAATAAAGGCCTGGACCGCGATGCACTTGAGTGAAATAAAGGCCCGGGCCTATATTAGAGAATTTACGGTATATATATATATATATATATATATATATATATATATATATATATATATATATATATATATATATATATATATATATATATATACATACATATATACATATATATATATATATATATGTATAGGTATTGGAATGCCTGGAAATGTACAAGATCAACAGGACTCTAATAGCCTTCATCAAGAACTCAATGAAGCTGTGGAAAACAAGTCTGGAAGCCAATGCAAAGCCAATAGCACAAGTCACCATCAAGTGCGGCATATACCAGGGTGATGCACTATCCCCGCTGCTGTTCTGCATAGGCCTGAACCCCCTCAGCCAGATCATCACAAAGACTGGCTACGGATACCAATTCTGAAGCGGAACAATCATCAGTCACCTCCTCTACATGGATGACATCAAGCTGTATGCCAGGAGTGAGCGAGACATCGACTCACTGATCCACACTACCAGGATTTACAGCAACGACATTGGGATGTCATTCGGACTGGACAAGTGCGGTCGCATGGTCTCAAAGAGAGGGAAGATGATCAGAACCGAGGGGGTTGAACTACCAGAAGGCCACATAACAGATGTTCAGGACAGCTACAAATACCTTGGGGTGCCACAGGTTAACGGAAACCACGAGGAGATGGCAAGAAAGACTGCCACAGCTAAATACCTACAAAGAGTAAGGCAGGTCCTGAAAAGTCAGCTGAATGGGAAAAACAAGATCCAAGCCATCAACACATATGCCCTACCAGTCATCAGATACCCCGCTGGTATAATAAACTGGCCAAAGGAGGAGATAGAGGCTACTGACATCAAGACGAGAAAGCTCCTCACAATGCATGGAGGGTTCCACCCCAAATCCAGCACTCAGACTGTACACCAAGCGTAGCGAGGGAGGCCGAGGGCTAGTGAGTGCAAAGACCACTGTCCAGGATGAAACAACTAAGATCCAGGAGTACATCAGAAAGATGGCCCCCAAAGACAAATGGCTCGGTGAGTACCTCAGGCAGGAGAAAACCGAAAGTGAGGACAAGAAAGAGGAAGGGGAACCATCATGGAGGGACAAGCCGCTGCACGGCGTATACCACAGACAAATAGAAGAAGTGGCTGATATCAAAAAATCCTACCAGTGGCTGGAAAAGGCTGGACTGAAGGACAGCACAGAGGCACTAATCATGGCAGCACAAGAACAGGCACTCAGTACAAGATCAATAGAGGCCAGGGTCTACCACACCAGGCAGGACCCCCGATGCAGACTGTGCAAAGATGCCCCTGAAACAATACAGCACATAACAGCAGGGTGTAAAATGCAGGCAGGAAGTGCATACATGGAACGCCACAACCAGGTAGCTGTCATAGTGTACAGGAACATCTGCCATGAGTATGGGCTGGAAGTCCCAAGGTCAAAATGGAAGACACCTCCTAAGGTAGTTGAGAATGACCGAGCTAAGATCCTATGGGACTTCAAGATCCAGACTGACAAACAGGTGATGGCTAACCAACCAGACATCGTGTTGATGGACAAACAGCAGAAGAAGGCAGTAGTGATAGATGTGGCAATCCCAAGCGACAGCAACATCAAGAAGAAAGAACACGAGAAGCTTGAGAAATACCAAGGACTGAAGGAGGAGCTAGAAAATATGTGGAAAGTGAGAGCAGCAGTGGTGCCAGTGGTAATTGGAGCACTGGGGGCTGTGACCCCCAAACTGGGAGAGTGGCTACAGCAGATTCCAGGTAAAACATCAGAGGTCTCTGTCCAGAAGAGCGCAGTCCTAGGAACAGCTAAGATACTGCGCAGAACCCTCAAACTCCCAGGCCTCTGGTAGAGGACCCGAGCTTGAGGATGACACATACCACCCCACGAGGGGTGAGAAAACAGTTTTTTTTTTTTATAATTGCCATAGAAACAATAAAATACATAATTTAAATGTCATTCAGTGCACTTATTTTAATTGGTCAATAAAAAAAAAAATGCATTTATATAAGTGACTCATACAAGCAGTTACCAGATTGGTGATCTGACAATCTTTTAAACATCTTCTTTTCACATTCAATTAATATTTTCTAGCCACATGGAAAACCTATTTAACAGAGTAGCTGCTTTATATATTAATATTTATTCTTTGAAAATATTTTTATGTATAGTTAAATTATAAATTGTATAGTTAAAAAACTAAGAAATCTGGTGGTTTTTGATCAGACAAAATGGCAAGATGGCAAAGAGCTTATATTGGGCACAATCTAAAAGAGACACAAACAAATAAAAAAAAAAAAAAAACTTTTTTAGTATGTTATATATTAAATATATATTTGCTCACATGGTTTATTAAACTGACCAACATATGAATGCTAATCTATCATAACTAGATGTGAGCAGCATGTTAAATATCTTGGGACAAATAGTTTGTTTACAAGATCAAAATTGAAAAATATGCGGATAAATGGTTAGCTGTGGGTACAAGATGGGAGTTTTGGATGTAGAATGGGGGTACTGACCTGGAGCCTTTAGATACAGATTTGACTGGTTAAATGGTTATTTAAATGGAGGCTAGGTGGAAGTTCAACTGAATAAACTAATTACTCGCCTTCATCCGCCTCCGACACCAGCTAATCAGCTTTGAACCACAATCCACAAAAGCCCAATCAGCATCCAGAGTTCATCTTAAAAGGTCTCCAATCTATAACTCCATCTGCTACCCAAAGCGCAGGCAGTGGTCATGCTATGTCAGACTTCGATTCAGATGACCTTGTTTTAACCCACCTCCATCCTCTTCTCCACCATCGTAGCCTAAGCTTCATCAGTGTGTCATTCCTCCTGGACTCTTATTGCATTCCCTGTCTCATTTCAACCGGTCCGGCAGAAGACCGCCATGTTGAGCCTGGTTCTGCCAAAGGTTTCTTCCCAATGGGGAGTTTTTCCTCTCCACTGTTGCTTCATGCTTGCTCATCGTGGACAGGTTCTCTCAACGTGTGTTATCCAAGCGGGACTTCCATCTTCCAGGTCCCTGAGTAAAGCTCTAGTATCAGCTCACACAGCCCACAGGTTCACTCCATACAGTTCAAGCATACCTTCTCGCCAACCAGCAGTCATGGAATGACCAACTTCGTCTATCTGCACTCCACTAACAGTGTCGGGCCTGGGGGGGGACACCCCTGTTCTTTACTCCTGTTCATGCATATCTAACAAAATTCAGTGCTTAGTTTCCTGCCAAGGTCTGAAAACAAAATTCTTCTAATTGTCTTTTTTCTTTCTTCTTTCTTTGTGAGTTTTTCAGGTTGAATTATTTTGAGCCACTTGAAACTGTTGACACTTTATTCTTTTGTATTTTTTTTTAATTTATGTTCTAATCTTCTGATGCCTGGCTGATGTTAAAAAGTTCACATCTAGGTGGACACAGAGGACAGATATAGTTTATTACAACAGGGTTATTTTTCTTTTTGCCCATAAATCCTTATAAAGCAACTGTATGGTAATTCAGAATTTTTCAAAAGTAATTTCTGAAGTTAATGTGATGTTTCTTGCATTTTCACAAAACTTTCACCAAAAAAATAGTTTATTTTTCAACACTGTCACTTTTGAAATTATCTTAAATCCTTATAATTTTGATTACATACTTCCAATGTTTTCACAAAGGAAAAAAAAAACTTTTATACATTTCAAAGACATTCCATAAAACCTCAGAGAAATGTTTTATTACTTCACAGTGACTATGTTCTTTTTCTGTTCATGGCCCTGAGAACACAATGTGCTATAAACATTTGGTTCTCATTGAAACAACTCCATCACAGGTTACTGGGGGTGGAGCTTTACAGAAACGTGACCAACTTTTTACAGCACCAACTGAGAGGAAACTGCTTTGCTCTTGTTGAACACACACCCACACGCCTCACATGACAGAGCTCAAGGAGCAAAACTTTCTCAGGATTAGATAACAGAGTCGACTAATTCCAAACACATAAAAGCATACCCTAAGATTGAAATGCAACAATGGGTGGCTTTGATTTTTCCTAGAAACAAGTTTTCCTGTTGTCTTTTAGTTAGAATTAGAGAACTGTTCTTCTCTGCAAAGAAAGATGCTGTCATTTTAATTATACCAACTTAAAAAATCTATAAAAAACAAACAAAAAAAATAATCCTGCTGTAGGTTTGGCTGTATGTTTAGAGCCATTGTCCATCTCAAGAGTAAACATCCTCCTTACGCTGATGTCTTAAGCAGCATTTCATAGGTTTTCCTCAAGGATCCCATTGAATTTAGCTCAATTTGTCATTAAAGTTTTCAAAACCCACTCTGTGACCCGTCTAGTGGGTTCTGTGGTTCTCAACATGCTGTTTGTTTTCTAGTTGTCCCTTAAAAGCCTACAAAGAACAACACCCTTTATGCAGAGACTTTGGTTACAGGTTATATTATGAATATTAGCAGGAGTAGAATTCCACACTTTTTGTTACTTATGTTTAAATACATTCTTGCTTTATTTTCATTCAATTACATACTATACATTTGTGTTGGCATGTTATACAAAATATTAGGACTGAAAGAATTCCTTGGATGCTCAGTGGAACAGTGGGTAGCACTGCCGCCTTGCAGCAAGAAGCTTCCAGGTTTGATTCCCGGCCTGGGGTCTTTCTGCATGGAGTTTGTATGTTCTCCCTGTGCATGCGTGGTTGCTCTCCGGGTACTCCGGCTTCCTCCCGCAGTCCAAAAACATGACTGTTAGGTTAAATGGCTTGTGAGTTTGTGCATAAATGCTTGTTTGCAGGGATACGCGTGACAGAAAATGGATGGATGAAATAATCGTCAACTAATTTAGTAATTGATAAATTGTTAACTGGAGTATAGAGACTCTACACTAAAAAAAACAACTCATAACATTTACTTGAACAATATAAAGCAGGTATTGCAAATGATTTAAGTAAAATTTAATGCTGCAAAATCAAGTAACACTCACTTGCCGGTATCAAGTGAATTTTACTTTCCAAAAGACATGAAAGTTGTGAAATGAAAGTAACCATCAGTATTACTTTAATATAATTCTCCTCACCCAAAAGAAGGTTCCACTTTAGCAAATCATTATCAGATAGTGCAGTCATTAATTTTAAAGAATCTGTTTCACTTTCTCTCTCCTCTGTGTCGCTGAGCAATGCTGCAGAGTGCAAAAGCTTAGTTTATTCCCCTTCACAGGTTGATGATTTTGTTGATGGGGTTGCTAGTTCTCTGCGTACTGCCTTAGACAACGTAGCTCCTTTGAAAAAGAAAAACTTTCAAAATAGAAAGCTGGCTCCCTGGTTTAATACAGAGCTGCTCACTCTGAAGCAAAATGCTAAGAAACTATCGCTCCAAAGGCCTACGGGAATACTACCTAGTCTGGAAAAATAGTTTACTGCTGTATAAGAGGACCCTTCGTAAAGCAAGAACAGCATATTTCTTCTCATTAATAAATGAGAATAAGAATAATCTTAGATATCCTTTAAATAGAGTTGCCAAACTGACCCAGAGCCATAGATCTGTTTAACCGTCCATCCCACCTGCTCTTAGAAGTAATGATTTTATGGGATTTTTTTTATAAATAGACAGTTGACTTGAGAGGCAGACTAAAATAAAAGTGGTCTTTTTACACTAGATATTATATAAGATGAAGTACTACTAAACTGTTGTGTTTCTGATTAAAGGTTTCTTCCTGGGACGATTTAGAAACAACTTATTGGTGGGCTAATCCATTTTTAGTAGAGCTTTTTAAGCATTCTAAAATAAATATAAAAAAAAAAACAATAATCTGATTCTCATTTCGTTTGTAAGTTATGTAAAGGGAAATACAAATATTTTCGACTTAAAAGATTCTACTCAAAGGACAGAAAGAGGAACAAATTCAGGTATATCCTTCACACGTCAGTGTTAATCCAAGCAATTAGATATTGTGTTAAAAAGGTGCCACAAACATAAAATTTTGAGAGAACAACACAATACCAACTTTATTATTTAGGTAATCCCATAACCAATTTGTTTTTTAACACATTGATTCAAACTGCTGTTGATTTAAAAGACAATTACTGCTGGAGAGGTCAGTGTAAAAGACATTACATAAAAAAAGAGGGTCTGATCTTCAGAAGGTTTGCATGTCCTAAAACAATTCAAACAGGTTTGAACATGCAGAGCAGATCTTCAAAGAAAGTGCAAACTGATTTATATTTATAGTTCATTAGACGGTGTGCGTTCATAAGCAGGTCATATTCTAATGACCACAAAAATACCTGCGTTCATTGTTCCCAAAAGGAGGATGGACAAAGTCTGTCCACATGTTAAGGTATTGGTTTGCACATTTTAACTTTTACGATCATTATTAGAATAAAGAAAACGTTTGCACATGCAACTCAGGGCACCTTATTTGAAATCTTTGAAGATCAGACCCTTAGTATTTTTACAACAACCACGGGAGGAGAAGAGGCCAGGCTTCCCCATAGGATAATTTCATTGAGGCCTTTCAGGAAGGTGGCTGCACATCCTGTGATGACTTTAATATCGACTGGATATAAGAGCATCTTAAAAGCTTGCACAATGTCTAAATTCCTGAAAAAAACAGGATAAATTCACATCCAAATTCTAATTATGCTAGAGATTTTTATTTAACCTTACATTATAGCAAATCCTAGCAGCTTTGGAAGCTAACACATGTAACTGTATGCTGCTAAAGAATGAGTCAACATGCAAAAACACAATACACACACAAAAAAGAGAAAACAATATGAGAGGCGATTTCAGACAACACATATAAAGTTAAATGCATAAAGAAAGTACAGAATGTGGAAAATATATTCCTTAATTCTGTTTTGTGTTTAGTAAAAAATCACAAACCTTAATGTAATTTTATTATTGTAATTTTACTGTGTGGAGTAAGGCAATGATGAAGTTGTTTTTTTTATTTTTTATTTGTGAACCCTATACACTGGCTTTAGGACACATTGATTGGTACAAAATGTGTATTTTTTTATTTTTGCATCATAAAAGCTTAATCAAACAAAAGCATGAATTGTTTAGTGACTTTACTGATAAGTTCTCGCCTTATAAAGTCTGCCAGTTCATGACGTTCTGTGTGTAGATGGATTTGTTTTTCACTTCTTAATTATGTCTAAAATGGTTTAGAGCAAACCCTTTATACTGTACAGGTGGTGTTTGTTCACCACGTGGAGAGTCCAGAGGATCTGTATAAGTGAACCAAAGATGACACAAAGGTACATAACGCATGGAAGTATTAGCACAGGTGCCTGGCGGTTAGCCTGGGTGCCATTCCGAACTTATTCCCGCCCACAACGTTTGAGGTCGGGAAGTTCGATCTGGCATTGCTCAACATTAGCGCGAGTATGCTCGCACAATATCTGGCGATCCAATCAAATTGTCAGGGCGGGCTTTATACGATGATGGACAGATGATCAACAGTAACGTAATCAACCACGTCACCAAAGCGCGCTTGGGTGACAACAACAATGACTGCCGCTGGAGAGTTGAGGTGTGTAGATTCTGCTATTAGGTCTGTTCTAGAAGATATCGACAGCAAATTAATTTTAAAAGAGGAGCAGAGAAACGCGATCAAGGCCCATCTTCTTATTCTAGGCCTGCAACTGCACGCTTTGATTTGTGTTGACAACAACTATGCGTCGCTTAACATACGTCCACACTCCGTTGGTCTTATTGGTTGTAGGTCTATCCAATTGAGTGCAGAGGCATTTTTTTCCTGGTTCGTTCAAAACACGCCCCATAATCACAGCTCTATGGAGCAGTATCAGACTCATATTCTGACTAGAATTGAGAAGGACTACGTCAGGCTACCTGGCGGTGGTCACAGTAGTAGAACTCAGTGATAGCTGTCTAAGGTCATCCACAGCAGTAACATTGCTTTTTAAATGTAACCTCTCTGCATGTTCACCAATCTTCCCCTTTGCATAAGCGGCAATAGGTTTCATAGTTGCTGCTTAAAGCAGACTTTAGTTAACAGTTTTCATTTCTGCACTGAGACAATTAAGTTATTCAACAAAATCAATTTAATGTTTTCTATGTCCTTAACCCCTTGATTTTCAAATTTACGACTTAATTATCCGTGGAAACTTTAGAGGATCTGGAGAATGTGCATATGAAAAAAAAACAAGAAACTGTGACTTTTTGGAAATGACTTTTTTCCAGGAACCGCGTTTAGATTATTACTGATTTCTCACCTTTGCAGATGTCTCGAACCAGCCCAGGAAGCCTGTCTCTTTGCAGAAATTGTCCATTAGTGTTGAGTTGTTGACGCCATCTTTCTTCTGGTCACATTTGTTGGCGAGGAGAACAGCAGGGATAGGGTTGCCATTCGCCAGCTTTACCTTGCTGTCCAGGTCATGCTTCCATTTAGACACAGCTTCGAATGTGGCGCCCCTCGTCACGTCAAACACAACAAACGCCCCGACAGCTTCTTTGTAGTACACCCTTGTCATGTTCCCGAATCGCTCTTGCCCTGGAGGGACGGAAAGGTGTGAAATATTTATGTTTAAACTGCAGTTAAAAGCATGGAACAGTGTTATAGGTGAAGAAAGGCATGAGATTTCAAATATTTCAAATTTATGTGATGCTACAAAGTTTGAATATAAACATATACATAAATAGTTAGGACTAAATGAGAGAAACAATATTATGACTTCAATTCCTTTTACACACTTCAAACAAGCTAGTATTTGAGATTTGGTGAAAGTAAATCTGAATTCTGAAATCCACATGCATTGAATCGTAAGGCTATATTATTCAGTAAAGAAACTGATCTCAGTCATTATTCTTTGGGGAAATCGAAAATTAAATTTACTGAATTTACTAAAAGCTAATTTGACCTTATTCCACTCATAGCTAAACCTACTCTAAAGCACAGCTTGCTGGGAGTTTTTACAGAGCAACATATTCCAGTCTGACAGTGACTGGATTAAATATTAAACACCATAAATGCATACAACTGTGCATCACCACAGACCGCTATAGGCTAGCTTAAGTTGGCCAAGTGTAACATGTTCTGGCACCCGTAAGGAAGTCTGCCTCACACTTTCAAAAGTCCTCCATTTTCTAATAATGTTTATGAATCCTTCCAAACAATCCTTAATCACTAGGTTCTAAATTGAGCTTATACACACCTGTACTAAAAACTTTAGAACAATCTGTTTATCGCTTTTTCTGTCAACTTTCTAACAAATAAACCAGTGGTACAGATACTTTACATCCTTTTTGGAGATAACTGACAATAAAAAAAAAAGAACAGCTTTTGTTTATAGGTCTCCAGCTATAAGTGCCACTAAGAAAGTGAAGAGATTATCATTATTCAAGATATATATGAAATATTCAATAAAAAAAAAAAATATATATATATATATATATATTTTTTTTTTTAGGGATGCACAATATAATCGGCCCCCTATCGGTATCGGCCTGTATCGGCCTTAAAACTGAATATCGGACATCGGCCACCCCACCGATATTTAACCCGATATTTGATCAGCTTCTGAGTTTCTAAAGTCTAAAAAAAAAAAAAAATACTACTACTTCTTCTTCCTCAATAACTTCTCTTTTACAGACTTAAAAACTTCTAAAGACGATGGAAAAAATATTGATACATTAAAATATCACAATATCTTCATATGCTGATATATTGCCATTTAAAAACACGAGAGTTTGTAACAGAACGATAAAATTTCACGAGATTTTGAAAGTAAAATAGATCGATACCGCGTTTTTAAAACTCAATTTGATATCAGCATATGAAAATATATTTGAGTATATTATTTTTTAAAGTGTCAAAAATGGATAACAAAACTGCTATTTTCAATGACTACTTATTTTTGTCCAGCTTTAACATCAGTATCGATATCGGCTGCATGAGTTTTAAAATATCGGCATATCGGATATCGGCCAAAATCCCAATATCGTGCATCCCTAATTTTATATATATATAAAAAAATGTAAAACATCTTTAGAACTGTAAATTTACAGTCATTTTTACTGTTTGTCAAGGCTGCACTTTTAAAAAAGATGAAATTGTCCAGAGAGCTGTTCCAAATGAAATTTCTTTTTGTTTTACACTTGTGTAACCAAAATAACAAATAAAATCTGTCTAAGTCAAGAAACCAACAATTGTAACATCAACCTAAAAGAACTTATCACATTAAGTTAATCCTAAGGGAAAACTTAAAAGCTGCTGCAAAGATAGGGGTATATCAAAAAACTGTCTAAGACTTTTTAAAACTGCCTGCCTGTCAGAAAGAACTAAGATAAATGCACTTAATACCAGCATTGTATTTTTCCTAGAATGTGCTTCTTAATCATTTTTTTTTTCACTGTATTTGTTAAGCACAAGGGTTACTTATTCTAACCTGACTTGCTTATACTTTGCATATTGAAACTGAAACTTCATTTAAATCAGAATGGGGAAACCCAATCTAAAGATAAGAAAGTAATACATCTCTATGTCAGTCCATATTTCATTTCACAAGTAAGTTGTTAGTGAGGTGCACAGTAAGTCAGAAATTGGATTTGATTTATAATCAGCGCTCAAACAAAGGTTAACTGTTTAAAAACATAGAAACAAATGAGTGGACATAGCATTTTTTTCAGGGGAAATCAACCCCTAAAAGCTACTTCAAGTTTTCCCGAAAGTCAATTTGTGTAAATGTAAAAGGAAGCATCTATCAGCCAGACATGTATTTAGTTTTCTCAGAGGAAAGGCCAAATGAAGCATTTGTTTGATGGATATAGTTCTTAATTAAGTGACGTAAATCAAATACCAATACCCTGTAGCTTTTGAATCAGCTGTTCTAAGAATTCTGCCTGAATAAAATAAAAACAAAAAAACTAAGTGCATGTCCTAAGGGGGATCCCTTAAAAATATTTACTTCTGTTAATCTTAGTTAAACATTTACTTTCTCAGAATTGCATAAACGTATGCTAAACTCCTCATATAACTGCTGCGTTACATGTACGTGAGATTGAAGACAAGTATACCGCATAAAAAGCTACTTAAGTGTATGATTTCTTTAAGAGGTGATTAAACCAGCTACCTTTACTTAATGATCAAAATCACAGAATAATGATTTAGAGCTGAGATTACCTCTTTCACAAGCATTGACAATGTTTTCTTACTAACAATCGTTAACGAAAGACAGGTATGTACTGAGCAGTTAAAGAGGTTAGGGTTTAGGATGCCACTGGAGCCTTTGCAAAGAAAAATAGAATGCATTTGCATGATTGAGTTTGATTGTTGCAATAGGATTCTGCTACTAACCACACAAAAGGAAAGCAGCTGTAAATCAGACAACACTCAACAGCTATTGTGGAAGCCTAAACAAACTCAAAGGGTATGCGAAATTCCTCATGCTGAAATAGGTGACATTTTTCTAAAAGTTTGTCCTTATCCTCAAAATCAAACACATATTTACAATTTTGAGTGTCTTAACAGGTTACTTTGATACAAACACCAAACCCTAACATTAAAAAAAAATCAAAATTACAGATAATAAAACGTATTTTCTTCTCTTCAAAAACTACTGAAGCCTATCACCGGATTCCTTTTTTCTCGAAGTCTGATAATCTAAAAATTAAACATTGTATGAACAAATGTTCCAATCTCTTTCAACTCTGGCTTGATGAATTACTTTTATTATTTACTTTAAGATTTTAGTCATTGCTATACAATATTTTTCAAATCTATGTCAGAATTTTACATATATTCAATAAATATAGTCAAGTACATATATCAACAATCACTAATTAGATGAACGGCCCTTTACAAGTTACAGCAAAAATAAAAAAAAGTTTTCATTAGTATTACCAAGATCTTAACATAATGCTGGATGGATATTTTTCAATTCCATCTAAACAGAAATGGTACAGGTAATCTTAATGGGTTGTATTTATGCCACAGCCCACAGCCCCCTAAAGACATAATCAAAATGTTTGTATAGAGTTAAGATCAGGGGCATCTCAGAAGATTATTTATTACTTTATTTATTCCAAAGCATTCTTTGTGTGCGTTTGCAAACATTGCCCGGATGGAACCTCTGACTCTGCCAATTGTTTAAATTTCTAGCTGTCTATTGAGATAACCTTGGAAAATCACCAGAATACTCTATTTTTTTTTTCAATTTGTCCATTTTTTACCATGCAACAGTACCACTGAAACTGAACTCACCTCCAGCATGATGCTGCTACTATTATGGTTAGAAGTTGGTTAAGTTTTCTTGGGAGTGAAAGCCTCAATCTGACTCATTCAATACTTCTTTTCTGGGACAAAGTTTAATCTTGTTCTTTATTCTCAAAAGTTCTGTTTGCACTTTATTTGCAAGCAACCACTTTTTCAAAGAACAGTACATCTCAAGATCACAAACACTTTAGAATTTTTAAGAGGTGATTAGCTTATAATAATAATGGATAATAATTGAACTTTATTGATTTCACACTGGAGAAATGTATCTCTGCATTTGACCCATCCCTTTGGGGAGCAGTGGGCTGCCATTGTGCGCCATCTGGGGAGCAGTGTGGGGTTAATGGTTTTACTCAGGAACCCAGAGTGGAGGCTGTGTTGATTGAGCTTGAGTTTCAACATATAAATGGGAAGCGTGTAACAGATTTAGTACATATTTTTTGCAATAGCTTTCCTATTAACAAAATAGACTTCAAGGTTAGTAAAGTGGATGTAAGAAAGCAAGTATTTTCGTGTTTCAAAAATAGGAAATGGACTTGGAAAGCAATTGAGGAAGTGTAAGCAAAGCTCCTCCCAACATACTTTCACTTTACTGAATAGGTGGCTTTTCAAGCATGCAAAAAATTTGAGAGGTGTGTTGAAGGGTGTACGCAAGAGAGCAAATCCACTGTGGGGCCCACAGGCCTGGCAGTAATTGCTCATAATTGAGAGTCTAATTTTAGTCGGTATAACCCCAGGTGAATTCACCAGAGACAGGACACAGTGGGACAAAGAGCCGATGGACTAAAATGAAGGTTTTTATTTCCAGGCCTTGTAGGAATCATGCGTCCAGAAGTGAGCAGGCCAAAGCAGGATAGAGCCAGAAATAAAATATCTCCTCCTTTTAGGCTAACCTTTGCTCTTGTTAATGGGCTGACTGAGTCAAATGCAGCAATTATTCAAGAATAGAGTGACATTTTCACACAGCACCATCCCTGTGAGTTAGTAGAGGTAAAGGAACACTGAGGATCATTGTAATTCAGGGAGCTAAACATAGTCTAGGGGTCTTCTATTCTGGCCTTCAGTGTTTTAAATTTGTCTGTGGTCCAGTAAACCAGAATCAAATGATCACATTACCATCTTAGCAGCTATGAAAGGTTTCAGATGCCTGTTAATCACCCAGATACGTAAGTAAGGTGTAGACAATCAGTAAAGCGAGTGTAACAGTCCCAAAAGTATATACAATCCCAATCAAAAGAAGGAAAAGAAGCACAACATAAAGCAATTTTTATATAAGCAATTTCCCAGCTTTACTCCAAATTCTCATTCGAAAATAGGATAAATAAATTGAGTTGGACAATTATACCATGCATGACTTTTGGTTTAAAACATTCCAGTGAAAGTCTGACTCCTATACGATAAGTGTTGCAGAAGGGGGGGGTCAACATCTGCTCTAGTCTGAGGTCTTCTGTAAGAACAAATAAATACAAAGACTTTTAAAAAAGTATTTTGATCATCCATCTTCTCAATAGCCTTAAACAGCGACAGTGTCCCGAAGACTAGAGCTTCAATTGGCAGTCATTTTCATGTGATCAGCCATGATCAGTAACCAGCCGGTCATTATCAACACCATCGATTTTAAGTCATTGTGTTGTTGATGAGTTGTGGTCAGAATGGTCAGAGTGCACAAAACAGGGGGACGAATCACCTGGACAACAGAAGGAAGAGGAGACAGCCTTCTGAGATCAGGCAGGAGTAGAGGGGAATCAGTTGGAGATCACAGTAGAGAGAGAGCATCATAACCGGTAGCCAGATATGCCCCCCTCTGGAGCTAAGGAACGACAGCGGTTATCGGGGAGTCCGCTAGGCAGACATGGCACCGGAGCAGGGAGATAAAGCAACTCAAGAGGAGAGCGGAGGAACACAATGGAAGTTCAGATAAGTCCACCGGGGAAACAGCTCCAGGGTGGGGTAACAGCTGATTGAGGCTAGCTAGGCTAATTGCGGAGGACCAGATGAGTACGGCAGAAGATTGTTAAAGTCCGCCAAGTAAACAGAACGCTGAGCGTGGAAGAAAGGCTACTGCTAACTGAGAATCAGACTGCAGTACTGTTTAGGCGCCCGCCATGGAGAATGAGCAGCGAGAGGCTACGGCTAGCTGAGGCTAACTTGTTAAGACTAACTGCTTCGCTTGGAAGAATGTCAGTGAGGGATCAGAGGGACCTGTGGACGGACAGCGCAGCAGAGTGGGGAGCGAAGGCAACTGCTCGTCAATGTCTGTGCTGGAGGTAGGATGATGAAACAGTAATTTTAGGGTTTTTTTTTTTAGGCCACCAACAAACCTCTTAGAGCATTCTCACATCATCCTTGGTCAACTTAATCTTCTATATTTTATATTCTGATTCAAAAAAGCTTGTCTCCACTGTATATTTTACTAAAACAGTGGTCAATTCATTATACTTTCTTATCTCCTTTAATACCGTAAAGTACAATGTCAAAGTACATGATACCAAAGTTGAAGAATTTTTGGATTTGATCCTATGATAGGTGACTGGTGCTCGGCACCCAAAATCCTGACCCGTGCTTGTCTACAGAAGACAAGCATCAATATCTGACGAGCTGGGAGCGAAAATGCGTTGTTTCAGTAGAGGTGATGATGTTTTCAGAGTGATGCATAATCTTCTGCTCCACATTTTTAGCTTGATATTTAAAAGGTAAAATTTCTGTTCTATCTAACCAGACCCTGCACCCTCTCCCAAGTGTTTGCTTTTTCTGTAATATGGCGTGTAACTCTTAGCTGTATTTTCTTACTACAATTCAGTATAGGCCAGTTTGTGCATGCACAACTGATAGCAGCCTTATTGACAGATTCTCCCATTTCTGTTGTAATTTTTTGCAGCTCCACTGGTGCTTTTCTGAGGCTCGGGTATGGAAGTAAATCTATGTCACTGGAATTTGAATTAAAATGCCACCGAAATTTAAATGTATGTTTGTACTTACTGTTTCAGTATTAAAATATATTCAGAACACATTTTTGATCTAAAAAAAAATTCATTGTCATTATTTCTACACACTTGATATTTCATTTGTTATTTTCTCTTCAAGCTAAAAAAATTACATTACTATTTCAAAGTGATTACATTTTCAATACTTATTCTTCACTTTAATTTTTGAGTGTTAAGAAAATCTGCATATAAAAAAATTCAACCTTTCAAGTGTTAGCTTGCATGACCGGCTCCGTCATGCTGGTTTTCCTTCCGTATGAGCGCCCCAAGTGTCACGTCACGTGACTAAGAAAACGTAACGGGATTGGCTGGGTGTTGGACACCATAATCCATTGCTAATGTCTGTGACCTGAAGTAACCCTTCCCTTTTTACACTAAATTTAGACGCCGAATTTAAGACAGTGAAATAGAGCCAGTTGAATCTCAGGAGGCTGAAAGTAGAGTTTAAATTTTGAAAGGTTGAATTTTTTCATATGCAGATTTTCTTAACACTCAAAAACTAAACTGAAAAATAAGTATTGAAATTGTAATCACTTTGAAATAGTAATGTGAATTTTTAGCTTGAAGAGAAAATAACAAATGAAATATCAAGTGTGTAGAAATAATGACAATGAATTTTTTTAGGTCAAAAATGTGTTCTGAATATATTTTAACACTGAAACAGTAAATACAAACATACAACATTTAAATTTCAGTGACATTTTTAGTTCAAATCCCAGCGACACAGATTTACTTCCATACTCGAGGTAGGAAATCCAGTGATGTGAAAAAGGATGCTCTTACTCTACTGTATGTGTGAGTTGTCTAAAAAGTGCAAATATTAACTTTACTGTAAAGTTGCTTTTTTTATTTATAAGAAAGACCCCATAGTTTAGAAAGTAGAACTGGTACCTTTGTTGGAAAGTTTGCTGCTGACAGACCTATTGTTTAGGTCCCACTTCTCCTTTGTATAGACTAACTAATTAATAAAGGAGTTTCACTGACTTTTATTTTGCCATTACCTTTATTTTGCCGTTACCTCTGAAGAGAAATTATTTTTGAAATAGCATTCAGTCACACATGTGAAAAATCTGCAACGATTTTTTTTGCATTTACTTAGTCATATTTAGCTACTTTAACACAATTGTTTTACGTCTTACCCTGCTAACATGAAACAATTCTATTAACGTAACTAAATATGATTAAGTAAATGCAAAAAAACGGTTGCATTTTTTTCCAGTGAAAAGTTTGTTTATTCATTATGTAAAACTGGACATTTTCTGATGGAGATTTTCCATAAAAAAAAGAAATATAAAAAAGGATCTGATCAACAAAAATCCCACTAATGACGCTCATGCTTTTCTGCTTCATTTGATCTATCATAATTCATTATATTCAAATAAAACATCTCAAGAGACTTATGTGCTTACATAAGAAGAAAATAAAATTACACCACAAACATTAATGAGTGTCATACGCTACTAACCTAATCAGCAAAAAACATGGGAATGGACTGAGTAACATGAACAATCAAGTGTTCACTCAGTGAATGCCAACGAGGAGCATGAGATGTGTGCTGCTGTGCGCAATGCACAACATGAAGCAATTGGCAGCAAACTAAAGATATACAGACATCTAAAGCTAAACATTAAGATACAGAGTTGTAGATGAAAACAAGTAAGTTTCATAAGTAAGATTTTTTTTTTTTATTGGTTTACCAAGGTTACGGGCATTGGTGCATGATCTAAAACACAATTAGGCACACTGATTGGATTCATATCAACCAAACATCTTACACTACTTCTTTATGAAACTGTTAAGTTACAGCCACTGGATAATCTCTGTTTTCTGCGTGGGAGAAACAGAAAGAAATCACAGTCTCATCATTATCCAGAGACCCAGCAGCCCCTGCTTCCTCTATGGTCAAACACGCTTCTGTGGGTGGGTTACTATAGAAACTGTCCAAGCCAGACGTTGCAGCAGCAACAGCAGCAGCAGACTCCATCTGTTAGGGAGCCAACCGCCTGTGACCCTCCTCATACCCTCCAGCCCCATCCTAAGCACGATAAAAAAGAAAAGAAACACAGCATCTCTGTCTTAAAGGTAGTCTAGAGCTGGAATTCCGTAGCCAGACTGAGGAACACATGACCAGCACGTTAAAATTCCTCTGAGTAGCATGTGAGGAAAGGCTACAGCTTACTTAAGCGCTTAACAAAATCTGAGGAAAAATATTCCATAACTTTAAGTAGGCTGCAGTTATTCAACCTTTAACTGAATGTAGTAGAGTAAAATTGCGTTAGGGACAATTTAATTCTTAAGAACAATAATCAAGTGTCAAATTTTAAATAGGGCAACAATCTACATCAGGAATCCTAGTCTTTTAGAGGCCAATTTTCAACAATGAAGCACTATAGAATTAGAGGATTGACGAAAATGTAAGTTTCTGCCCCATTATCCCAGCTACTTCACAACCCTCTAAATCTAGTGTTAGATCTCCAGTGTATTGATCGAATATGATAATCACAATAATAATGAGTTAAAACAAGTCTCTGTTTCTTTAGAGTTCTATAGACCATTTCTTTTTTGTTAAAATTAAGTAAATCAAAGTGTAAAAACATCTGTTTAAAACATTTTGTGTGACACATTTTGCTTTACAATATGTAACATAGTCGACTGAATACTTGATGAACAATTTAAGATTTCTCCCTCAGAGTTTCTTAGCACAACTGTTATAGCCTCCGAAGGATATTTACTTCTAAACATTTTGTATTATGAAACTTAAACTTGGAAAATGTAATTTCATGGGCATATCTATATCTAAATTTTAAAACAGGAGGGTTGTGAACATACATTTGTTCCACTTCATGGCTCTTTAAATTTCACTTATGTCACATTTTAGATTTTGGTTAACTCGTACACTTTGAAAACTTTAATGTCTACAATAACTTTACCTTCAATTAAATTACTGGCAACATACTCCTGTCCACTTTGGCTACATGTAGATTATTTTTGCTGAACAAGCAAATCTAATATCTGTTCGATCTTGTGCGAGCTGGCAGGGAATAAAAACCTCCGGCAAAACAAGACAACATGTTAGGTTCACCAGCAGAAATTTTATTGTATCCTGTTTTTGGATGTACATTTTTCCACTTGAGAGTTTGATGTTGTAAGAAGAAATGTGAGCTATATCAGATGAACTGATATTTTATTCTAATCTAATCACTTTCTCCATTGGCTTTAAGTGTATGAGCTAAAACTTAACACCTTGCAGAACCTTTGCTTTATTGTCTACAACATTTTTTTATCTTTAGCTCATTTACTTAAAACAGCCGAAGTTGATCAGAAATGCATACTTATTTTAGACTAGAAAGTGTTTTTGAAGATGTCTGTCTGCACAACAAGCAAAAGGCGATTTAAACCCCTTGGACATAAACACAAACCACCACCATTAGTTATTTATTTGGCTTAAGCTTATATCCCAATTATACAATTTTATCACTGACCATTTTATTTATTTATTTGTCAGGGACAGTGTACATTAATGAACATTTCTGTAAATGTGTCAGTATTAGCTATGAAGTTAGTTTTCAACTATTGACCTTGGGCAAGGTGTATAATTCCAAGACCATTATAAAAATTATAAAACAAATATAGAAAATTAAAAAAATTCAGGCTACATACCTACAAGGGCAGGTCATAAAGTTTAAACAGAGACATTAGCATAAATATTATAGACATATTTACAAGGTAACACCCAATCCTGACATTTGGTTGAGTCATGCACCAGGAGATCGGTAAGGTCTAATGAGCACAGTGTTGATTTGATTTTAGCCATTTTTTAACTGAGTTGTGAAAGTGTTAAAAGTCTAAGTCTATCTAGTTTATATTGACTAACAGCAAAAATTGCTTTCTGCATCCTTGTTTACACTCAAGAAGCCCCTCTACCAAAAAGCAGAAACGCTACAAACATTGAAAAAAAATCATCACCATCAAAATCACCATCTAACCCAATGATATCTGTTAGTCCAATAGAAGGAATTTTGATCAAATAAACCATTAATCGACAATTCATCAAAAGTCTTTTATTTGTTGACATCAAGTTATGTTTAAAGTAATTTAGGTAGTCCAAGGTCAAGCTTGGAAAACTGCCTATATATTTGTTGTGAGTCTTTTTACAAGCAGATTGAATGTTTCTATTTTATGTAGACATAAAATTTAATTATGAAACAAAAAAAAGGCGTATTAACAACGCACACTAATGAGCTGCAACTAACCATTATTTTGCAAACTGATGCTTTTTTTCTATTGGCCTAATTTCTGGGTTGGTTGTTTCTTCAGCATGGTATGCTTTAGACTAAATATGATAACGATTACTTTAATGTGTGTTTAACACAATTCATGATTAATGTAATTTATTGTTTCAGACCAACATAAAACAAACAAAACTCAATATATATTACAAAAATAGAACCACAGCTCATGTGTATGTTTATATTCAGAGTAAATCTTTGAAAATACTGTTTCTATTTTGTTCAAAGCCTCATTATAACAAATCATTCTACAAATCTTTTACAATAAGAGCCTTTTTCTGTTCTCTAAATATCCCGTTCCACATTTAAAAGCTCCGTAAAATAGCTTACTGGAATCACATGCTCCAGTCCTTCAAGATGAACTCTTCAATCATCAAGCATTTAAAAGCTATAGCCAAAGGTCTCTGGGTCATTATGAAAACAAGCTTAAACAGATCGTTCATCAACAAAACAACAATGGAAGTGCAAATTAAGGCTATCTCATTGGTAGAATACTTTGTTTTTGCAGTAAACTTGTGCAATAAACGTAAGGTCACTTTTAAGACAGCTGTAGAACAGAGTTACAAATGTAATTTCCCTCAATTATACAGAGAAAATACAGGGGTCAGATCAGGAATATAAAAGGGCATTCTAAGGTATGAACAAAGGTCAGCTTAAATCATGTGAAACTGATGATAAACGCTAAAGACAACATAGACAAATTTCCAAAGGTTTGGATAATGTCCTTAGAAATATGCTATACAACCTTCTACCTTATCTTCCCAACAAGATGCATGCTTCTTTTACACTATGCCATGGTGGTAATCACATCCTGTCCTCAAGCTAAAAACATCCCTGAGGAAGTAGCAATTGTGTTTGAAAAGGGGGTGGAATAGTCGCCAGCTTCATACTGATTTCCCACCTCTTATAAAAGCCCCTAATTACTATCATTCTCCACAGACTGTAATCATGGTCTAGATTGTTAAAATAAAATAAAAAATAGAAACTACAGAACTCAGAAACCGCTTTCTGTGTTTCTAAGATAATCCCTACTTTTTTCTCTCTTTTTTTTTTTGCATGATCAAATTGCCTAAAGGCGGTTAATTAATGACTCATCCAATTTACCTTAAGCAGTCTTTCTTACACCCACATTCTGCTATTATACTTTCTCTAAGTCACTTCATGTGCACTTTTTGGTGTAGATGTAGGTTACCTCAAGTTTTCTACTTGGAGTTAAAGCTTTACTTTCCTTAATTTATGCTAATTATGTATGTCTCTATAGAAAAACATCAGGCCATGTATCATAGTTCTATTTATTCTCACAGATCTTCTGATTAGGTTCTGATTAGCTTTGACAAGCAGCCGGCCCACCCTAATATTAAGTCACAGATGCCTTGCACATTCCCTCAACTTGAGCTGCGAGGGTCTGAATGTCAGCCCGGACTGCCAATCAGCCGCTGTCAGACACACAAGATGTTGTGACGACCTATCCACCACCCAAATGTTCGCCCCCTTTCTGTCAACGCTGTGAGGGATAGAATAAATATAAAACAGAAGCCTTTCTAAGCATCTGTCCCGATGTGTCTTGAGCGTTGTTTGATTGAGGGAGCGGGTAGAAAGAAATATATATCTAGAGGCAGGGCCTATTTTTTCCTTCCATAGGATGAAAAAAGTATTTTAAAAAAAGCTTTGAGAAAGTTGCCATGACAAACAAATCTGGAAATCATTGCTTTGAAATCTTAAATCAGGCCAACATGGCAATAAGAGATAACAATACTCTGGTAAACCCATGTATTCTTGACTTTTTCTTACTTCTTTTGCATCACCAATTTTGGTGAGACTCAAAATCTGAACCACAAAAATAAAAATTTCCATGTAGGTATCAAGAAAGCTACCAACTTTCCAAACATATTATGCAGAAAATTACTGTTTATTAACTGAAATATAAGCAGTATATTGAGATTGCAATACTGAGGGCATTGACATGACTGTGATTCAACTATAGTGCAGCTCTAATTTACATAATAATAACTGAAGATCATTGATCTCACAAGGGACAAATTCAATTCTGCATCTTAACCCATCCCCTTGGGGAGTAGTGGGTGCCACTGTGCGGCGCCTGGGGAGCAATCAGGGCTTAAGGGTCTTGCTCAGGGACCCAGAGTGCAGACTGTGGGACTCGACCCAGGTACTTCCAACCTTCTCAGAGCACAAGTGCACTGCTATAACCACTAGATCACCTCTCTCCTCTAATGGAAACTTGGTTTTGTGAAAAACAACTAACGCATATGTCAAGAAATTACTGAAAGAAAAAAATTTATGAGTTATACCTACTGCTGCACCTGAATTACTTCTTAATAGTCCCTTGAAATAATTTTGGGCTTTTGAAAAAAAGGATCTACAGTAAAGTGTACCAAAGAATTGGTTAGAAACAAATAACTTATTGGAAAGAATATATAATCTGACACAATTATAAGTCTAAAAAATTCCCCAATTCTTCATTTTCATACAATAGCAGAGTTAGGAGAGCCTTCCTCAATAATAAGAAATTATAAGACTGCAGTACCATTCCAACATCTGGATGTTTTTTCAAAGCAAAAAAAAACTTTTTAATTAAAAACAAGCAAACAAGCAAAAAAATACATTCAGATAGGGCTGGACAGTTAATTAATTTTGTAAATTACATATATTTTTTTATACGGAGATTTAATTTTTGAAAAACTGTTTTTGTTTTTTTAACTAAAGCAACCCCTTGCTTCCATAGCTCAGACAGCTAATAATTTTTTGCTCTACTTCTTTTTATAAATGATAAATTACCTAACTATGCGATACCAGCGAACATTTACTCTGTGTTATAATGTTATTGTTTGTTGTGAAATGTGATCATTTTACATATATTTTGAACAGTTTCAATTGAATTGCCCTTTAAATGAAGGTCATCTCCTGCAGCGAATGATTGAAACAAATATATATATTTTTTAGTTTATTATTTTTGCTATCAAATTTAAAGGATGAAAACAATTAAATTCATTACATCTTGCCATATACACAGACAACGCTGATGAGGGCGGCCTTAAGCTTTTTGACTTCATAACTTCAGCTTCAACTGGATTTTTTGTGATGGTGAAAAAAATAATTTAAAAAAAGTAGACTGTGGACAAGAGTTGTTTTTTTTCTATTCTCTCAATCTTATAAATCTCAACAACTTCAGCTCGGTAGATTGGTCACAAATCGACAAGTCTAGATTAAGTATATGCTGCTGGACTTTTAGAAAGAAGAAAGTCCTTAGTATACTTTGAAACTATTTACTGCAATTCAATAAAAATTGACTATTCTATGGTAATAAACACTGATTTAATAAAACATAGAAATATTTTTTTTCACTAACTGAACAGTTAAGTTATCTAAAGCCATATGTGTAACAAGTAATTTTCTCCACTGTGAGATCAATAATGTGGTGACATACAGTGGTCTATTAGTATATTCTAGAGCTGTTTTAGGGTACATTCTTTTTTTATCATAACAGTCCAGACCTTTAATTTAGATCAACACTGTCAAATCAAAGTTATCTTCCCAGGTATGCAAAACAGTCGGTATAAAGGTCCTTGAAAGAGTTCTTCGGTCATGAACAAATGCTGCCCTCTGTTACTAAGGTCAGGAATACCTCTTTTATTGATCCGATTAGATTACATCATTCCACAAAGCCTTATTGTTTCCCTTGTGTTCATTAGCAATCTGATTTCCCTACTGTGCTGGAAAACTCTACAACACCCTTCATACAAAACAAATTTTCATTGTATTTTCTCTTATATATTAAATGGTAAGATCTTAGGTCAAACTGAGAAACTGGTTCCATTATTTAGATTTCATAGTATGTTACAGCCATAGTACTAAGGATTGATATTATTAGTCTATGTTTTCCTAATGATTTTGATACAATTTACAGAAATGGTTGAATAAAGCACCAAAATATGTTGCTGATAGTACCTCAAGATATTTGATTATATCCAGGAGAGTTAGTCATAGGCATAGCCGTATAGTTCAATGGAAACTTTTGTTTGGTTGTTTAGTTATTTAGTTTATTGATTGATTGGTTGACGAACGTATACTTCAAATAATCTACATTTGACTGTCTAGTACTCATTTATATTCCCTGTATATCCCATTGATCAGACACTACTGTTAAAAGGTTGATCAAATGTTTTTTTTTTAGAACCTCATGCAATATATAATATTTCTTCAGTGACAGTAGCATTTTTATATATATAAAAAGCAGATGCCCAAAATGAAAGCTAAAAAAAGGTTAGTCTGTAAACATACATGTAGAGGCCTTGTGCCACATGATCTTCTTCCACACAAATAATAATCAGCATGAATTGACCTCATGACTTCCACCATGCTCAGTATGAAGGATTGAGACCGCTGATTTTCACAACTCAACATATCAGATCTATTTTTAGAGATACAGATAAAAATTAGGAGCAGAATAGCAAAAAGTTGACTCAAATAGAGTAGCACAGACACTGCATATTCATTAATGTTAATTAAAATGTAGTAATCCCAGGATTGCTACAGCCAGTGACCTGAAAGACCCTCTCTGTCTATGCTTTTCCCACTTCCTCATACATATATCCTTTCAAGCATGTTGGTTTCTAACTCTTCAGATACCTCTGGTACTTTTTGCAGTGTGATGATACGTGTACTTGCCTGACTGCCTACAAAGGGGGAAACTTACATTTACCCTGCTCAGATTCCTTTCAGCTTGCTTACTCAAGCTGCTGGAATGCAACAGGTTGGCATGTGGGCCAAGTCTGGGAGCATTCAACAAAGAGGTTATTTAAGTTGACACTGAAATAAAAAGTCAATAAGAGTCCGTACACGGGGGACAACACTATTGTTTAACAACACAAGCCGTGTTATCAAACAATAAATCAGTGTGACAAAGGGGATTCTTTGCCCATCAACAGTTAAATTAGATGATTATCAAAGGGTTTACAACCTAAATTGACATGTAAATGTCATTCTGCTACCATTTAGACAGACATTTGTTTTAGGCCTTTTTTCATTTAACTTTATTTGTTCAGGGACAGACCATAATTGCACAAATTGTTGCCCTGTAGTTAGGACTTCTAGCTTCTAGACCCAGTCAATGTTCAAGCTTTTCTATTAAATGTATAATAACATAATAAGAAAATCAGAAACATAATACAGTACTATTTGAGAATAGGAGATAAAATAATCCTGTTCACTCCACATAATATATAAATAGTATATTCATCCATCCATTGGAAATGCTTGATTGTTGTGAGGATGCAGTAATTGGCTTTCATCTCTAATAAGAAGTTAAAATCTTAGATTTTGGTTTAAAAGTGAGGGGAAAATCCCGAGATTATTGGCCGTTTGGATACAAAAGAATTAATTTTGACTTATACAGTTTTGGCCATTTCTAAATGGTATAGTCCTGCTATTCCATAGGGTTTGTGGTTGCGTTGAACCCAGCAGTATTTTTTCTTAAGTAAAAAATCTTCACCTTTAATCTCAACTTGGAGCTTTTTTTTTTTTTTTTATTGAACTTCTCTTTTGAGAAGTTTCTGATCAAGCAGAGATAACTGTGATTGGAGAACATATTTATTTCCCTTTTGGGAGTTAAGAGCTATTAGCTCCTTCAATGGCAGACTGCTGCACCCTAAATGCACCAAGGAGTATTATCACAGATCCTTCCTCCCAGCAGCTGTAAGTCTTTATAACCATCACGGTTCCCAACAGCCTCAATAAGCTGTTACATTCATGCTGATTTTACAGGTTTTTTTTTTTTACAGTGTCCTGTCTGGCAATGTGGCAATAAGTGTCTTGATGTCAAAAAGTGCCCAACAGATTTTACTTTCACAAGTAGAGCAGTAGGGCTACCGCCATAGTGTTCCACTTGTTTCATGCATATAAATTGCTTTATTATAATTATGCAGGGAGTTTTACAGATTATATGGACACTGCAATGTAGGTAGAACAGAAGAGGAAAAACAGAAAAAAGGAGAAAAGATAAAAGAAAGAGGAGATAAAAGGGAGATAACGATAATGATAATTTTGCACAGTTTCCATCTAAGTCAGTTGAATAACATGCTGCTGTTATTTTGCACATCTCTGATGTTGCTGCTATTGTCAAATATCAGTTACTGTAAAAATGTCCTTAGCTATATATTGGTTATTTATTCTTTATATTTTTAAAACACTTTACAGTACAGTATTTCATTTGTTTATTTATTTAACTATTATAGTATTATGGTATTCTTATACATGTAAACACCTGAATTCCCCCATTGTAGGACAATAAAGGGATTTTCAACTCTATTCTTTTCTATTCTTTTGGAATTTCCAGAGTTGGCCTACAAATCAAACCAACCCTAGTGCCACAAAATCTTCACCCACAGCTTAAAGAACCATGATGTTATTCCAATAAAAGTGTCATAAAGAGTAAGAATGAACCATTTAATAGAAGGGCTTTATAGTTGTAATAACAGCGTGACCTACATTCCACTGACAATTATGATCTGCTGTGATCATAAAGTGGAAAACACAATGAGCGGCCATGAAGGCTGCGGGAATTTCCTCTCTAAACTATTTAAACCAAGGGCCTGTAGGGAATTAAACCATTTATTTATTTATTTATTTATTTATTTTTATCTGTCTTCTTACATATCAGATTTATTGTGGTCGTAACATGTTGCATAATTTCACGAGTTAACTGTCAACTCGCTGCAAAGAATCTCTCTTTTCTTGCAAAAGAGGAAACTTCCTCACTGGGACACATGATTCTCACGCACAAAGACTTCAGTATTATGTCCGAGCCGGTATATTCAGATGTATTTGTGTGCAAAATAAATCAATATATTAATAATAAAAGTTGGACTCTTACCTGCGATGTCCCACAGCTGTAGGCGCACCAGAGTTTTGCTGTCCCAGTTGATGACTTTCAGAGCGAAGTCGACTCCGATGGTCGCCCTGTAATGCTGTGAGAACAGCTGGTGGACATAACGTTTAATGATGCTGGTTTTACCGACTCCTAACTCCCCGATGACCAGGACTTTGAACAGATACTCCTTACACTCTGACACTGAGCCTCCGGCCATGCTGAGACTGAAAGCTGCTTGCTAAACTTTGGGCAACTTCTGCTTTCTGGCTCATATAGCTGCGGTGACAGGAGAAGGAGGAGGAGGAGGAGGACTGGGCAGGTTAGAGAGCTGGCTCGGTCAAGGAATCACCCCCTATTCTGTCCCTCCTTCACCACTACTTTCTAATTCTCCTGTTTCCTCCTCCTCCTCCTGCTGCTCCTCCTCCCACTGCCACACCACCTGATAAGTCATAGGACCCGGAAATGTCGCTTAGCTTTGAAATGCTTCTTCTTCGTGTGCCCCAAATATGTCCTTTTAATTATAAACCTACCCTCGCACCATGCCAGACACCTTTCTGTTCCCTCTGCCCACGGGTTATCAGTCATACAAGCCAAACCAGCTTTTCTTTTTATTGTCATTTTTTTGATTATGTTAAAAATGCATGACAATTATAAGCTACATGCAAAGGTAATAACAGGGGCGGAGATAGATGGGGGGCCAGAGGTGGCCATGGTCACCAATGGCGTAACCACACAACAAAAGGCCCATAAGAAACATTATCTGCGTGGGCCCCAAATGAAGTACAACACCCACTGCCTCTGGGGAATAATCCCATATTTACTTGTCCTTTTAAAACGATGGGATTTCTCTAATCTCAAATTTTATTTATTTATTTATTTGACAGGGACAGTGTACATTAAAAAGCATTCCTGCAAATGCACCAGAATTAGCCAAAAGGCTATTTTTCATCTGCTGTCCCTGGACAGATCTTAAAATTGTCTACCTAAAAAAACACAACAGTAAGCATTCTACAATAAAAAAATAATAATATTAAAAGAAATAAAAACAGCTATAACACCTCAAAACTGATTTAAAAATACAGAATCAACAAATTAATTATCTTTGTTAGAGTCCTGGTTCTGTTATATTTTTCTGTTATGTGTTCAGTTTTGCTTTGCTTCTTGTTTTCTGTTTATTGTGCTTTAATTCTTATTTTATTGTGTTCTTTTTTTTTTCCAGTTACTGTCTTATCCTTGGTTCTGTTACATTTTCTTTTGAGTGTTCAGTTTTGCTTTACTCCTTGTTTTCTAGTTCTAGTGGTTTTATTTTTATTTTGTTGCATTCTCTGGTTAATTCTTACTTACTGCTTCAGTCTTGGCTCTGTTATGTTTTTCTTTTGAGTTTTCAGTTTTATTCTGCTCCATGTTTTACAGTCTTAGTGGTTTAATTCTTATTTTGTTGTGTTTTCTGGTTATTTTCAGTTTTCTAGGCTTTTATTTGTTGCCCTCTGCTGCCCTCTTGTGTTCTCCTTTTTCCCTAGCTCCTTTTCTGTTTTGCTCTGTGCACACCTGCTCCCAATCTGCTCATTAGTCCTCTCTTTGTCTCAGTCTCCTTTAAATACTCTCTCTGTTCAGTTCTTCTTTGCTGGTTCCTCATCAAACATGCTCCAACTCCTTCTCTATGAGCCTTCCTCCTTTTGATTGCAATTCCCCTGATGTCTCCTTGGTTTCTGGTACGTTTTGACTAGTTTTCATGTTTTGATTTTTGGATTTTTGGACTTGTGGTTTCATGTTAGTTTGGACTTGGTTTTCTTTTGAATTTTTGGATTCCTGGTTTCCTGTTTATTTGAACTCTGTTTTCGTATTTGGATTTTTGGATTACCTGCCTCTGTTTTCAGTAAACTCATTATTAAATCCACAAGAAATTCACCTCTGCCTCCCTGCCTCTGCTTTTGGGTCAACTAACCATAACCAAGTTGTGACAATCTTAAAGCAAAGATAGTAATTCCGGATGAATCTCTATACAGATCTTTCTTTCAAACAGAAAGATAGGGGATATTTGTTGGCTATCTCAGGTCACATAGTGTTTAAAATAAGTGAATAGTCTTATGTTTGAATGTAAGAAAGATAATGACATCCTTTAATGAATTTCTACATTAATAACAAAGAATATATTTTCTTTCCTTCCTCTGTAACACCCCTTTTTGATTGTCTTTCTGGCCTGGCCCCACCCACATATAAGAGCACATAATTCTGTAATATGGTGCTAAACTAATACATAGCAATCTTTAGAGATTCCTTTTTTTTATCATATGCCTGATATCATTGGTCTTATGAAGTAGTCGATACTGTCTAAAACTGGAGTACTCTGAGGTAAGGTGCTGGGATTTGATGCACAATTCAAGTTGGGGAATTCAATCAATGAAGGTATTGATACAAACTAGCGCTGGTCAGTATATGAAGTATACTGTAGTATATGATTAAAAACAAATATATAAAAGAAAGAAATTCATAAATTGAAAGAACTGTTAAGTAAAAAGACTACTTTAATATTATGTAAATTATCATAAAATCAAAAGAATCTTGTAGTGTAAAGACCAAACCAGAAAATATGCGAAAAGTAATTTAAAGTAAAAGAGATTTTTCATGTATCACTGTTAAGATTATCTTTTTTTTTTTTTTTACCTTTGATTAAATTATAATTCCATAAGTTTATCAATTATTAATATAAATGAATTTATTACTTGAATTATGATAAATACATTTTTGATTGCATTATGACAGCCTTGGGTCAGCCCAAAAATGGGCATCAGCCCACCAGGCATATGCCCATTATACCCAATGGCCAGTCCAGCCCTGATGGTGAATTATGATTATATTTTTAAGTAGTCTATGATAGTACCTTACTTTTTAGCCTTATTCATTTACAACTGTTTGTTAAAAATTTGTGTGGTAAGAAAAACATATTGGGATACATATCCTATATCATCTTACCATAAACATATCAAGATATTATTTACAGTCTATATCCCCCACCTCTATTATAAATCTAAACATGGCTTTAAGTGGTTTAGTGAGTCATCCTCTGAAAATATTGATGACATCAAATCACAGTCCTTGGTTATCTCATTTTTAATTTGCCTTTATGTAAACATCATATAGATCAGTGTTGTGACCCTTTACATTTTACAATGCCTGACCTGATGCTTAAAATTATTCTACCAACAAAAAAAAAACTGCACCACGAATGGGTTAAGATGCGCAAACTGTAGTATTTCAGAAATTAATTAAGGGCAGAGATCAGACTTTTTAATATAAATAACCTTTTATTTTTACAGCATTGTTCATGTCCATACCCCTCGCGACCCCAATTGGGACAAGCGTGTCAGATAATGGGTGGATGGATGGATGTTCATGTCCAGCTCTCCCAAAATGTGAAGGCATATATCACTCTAGATTCAACAGTGTTAAACAGGTGGCACCTTGTATATTTTACATCAGCTTAAATTATTAAACAACTTACACTATATCTGACTTAAAACATTTGGAAATACAATACAGTTGCACTACAGTATGTACTGTGTAGTCTTTTTACTTTTAAATAGTTTTTCCATGTTAAAGATTACAAAAAGTAAGGGTAAGGAACTTAGCTTTAAGTATACTACTTAGATTTATAGCAAGATTTAAGCAAAGCTGAAAAAAAAATGTATGATCCTATTACAGTAAGCAAGAGGATACCGTCGCTCAAGTTATCTTAAAAGTTACCAAAAATTCAAACACACTGCTCCTTGACAAATATCTGCAGACAGTTTGAAAATGTATAAACTTGTTTTTTTTTTCTGCTCACATTCTAAATATATAAACATTTATTCATATTACAAATATACCACCTGTGCAAAAAAACAAGAGATGGCTTAAACAGTATTACAAACTTCAAAGCTTATACAACTTGTACTGTGCTTCTCCTACAATGACACAGCAAAACTTGGAAAAATGTGGAAAAATATCAGCGCAGAATGAAAAGGAAAACCATTTTCTTGTTTTTTTTTAAGTCATCTCTCTTGCTTGTAAAACTTATTCTCAGGAATAAATTTTACAACATAGTGTAAACTGTATCACCAGCAATGTGCTCACCTACAATCACACTTTCGTCTTTATTTGATGAACCTTTAGATGATATGTATCCATCTTTGAGCTTAAGTCTTTCACTAAATGTTGGATTATAAGCTAATGTTTGGCACATTTCACAAAATTTTTTTTTTATTTCTTATGATGGTCTGAGAAAAACAAAGGAAGTTTCCAAAAACAATTACAAAAGCATATTTCTATCATTTATTAATTATTAAAAGCATTTTAAAGAAATTAAGGGGAAGATCTTTTTTTCTAGGAGTGTTACAGCACTTGAATTCGTGTCCAAAATTTCAGCAATAAGACTTTCAGTTTGGATTGCAAACAAATTTAACTTTCGTTGCATGTATTTACTGCCGCTTTAAAAAAGTTCAACCTTTATGTTGACATAACTTGTAATAAGCTGGAATAACAACCCAGCAGTTCAGATGAGGTCAAAACCATAAAAAGCATCATGGGAATCTTTGTGATGCAGTTAGATTCCTTTGCTGAGAACATCAGTTTTAAACATAATTATGTAAAATATAAGAGAGCCAAGTTATATCATTTTCATTTATCATCATTTTAGCCAGTAATTTGACCAAAACCTAGAAAAATAATGCATCTACTTATAAATTTTGTGGTAATCTGAATGCAAGAGCACTGTTAGTTACAGGGTTCTATACAGTCTTTTTAAACAAGAATAATGAGTTTTATTACATGGCATTTTACCTACAACCCATCCTCCCCTTCAAAAAACTGCTTAGTTCCATTTTTATATTTTCTGGGATTTTAAACAGGATTTACGGTAATTTTCCTAAATTAGGTTCAGCTAAATTGCCAAACATTGCATGAGAATTTCTGATTTCCTTAGATTTTTAAATAACAACTCACAAACTGATGTTGAGTTGTCTATGTTTAATGTTTGATAAGCAACCCAGATATGGTACATTTAGATCTGAGGAAAAAATGTGAAACAGCACATTATGGAAGAATTGCCACAGCTAGTTATCATTTTTAGAAAAAAAATTAAGCTAATCGTTTTTATACTCAAACTTTATTTACTGTTACACCTTTATGTTTTCAGTACAGACATTTTTTTTCTTCAAAAATCATCAAAACCACAGCTACATCTTTTATCGCCACTCTCATTTATCATAAGCTTAGCTTAAAGGAAGAGGCCTGTCCCACCAAGCAGGTTAAAAATGGGTTTGTTCTTTTTATCTCAACTAACCCTCAGTCAGTCCAAGAGTAATGACTCTAGGTGTGTTTGCCTTTACCTAAGATAAATAGATTTGAAATCCCAGGATCAATGACAGCGAAGAAGCAGAAACAGTGGTAAAAAAAGGATCAGACGGAGCTTGAGTTTAGCAATATCTATTCCAAATTACTAAGACTGATGAAAGTATCATGTTGCATTAACATAATATGCATAAGATGCAGAACTGAAAAAATAAATAGAAAATAAGGCTTTTTTTATCTGGACTAAGAAAAATTAATATCTGCTAATATTTAATTAACATTTTCATGTTTCAAATTGGGCTGCATGGTGGAGCAGTGGGTAGCATTGAGTAGCATTGCTGCCTTACAGCAAGGTACTGAGTTCGATTCCTGGCCCCGGGGTCTTTCTGCATTGAGTTTGCATGTTTTTCTTGTGCATGCATGGGTTCTCTCCAGTTACTCCGGCTTCCTCCAAAAGTCCACAAATATGACTATTAAGTTAATTGGCTTCTTTACTTAGTCCTTAGGTGTGAATGTGTGTGTGAATGGTTGTGTGTCTTTGTGTGTCTCTGTGTTGCCGTGCGACAGACTGGCGACCTGTCCAGGTGTACCCCGCATTATTTTTTCCGAAGATAGGCACCCGCCCCACCGCAAACCTGACAAGGACCAAGCAGGAGAAAATGGATGGATTGATGGATGTCTCATTTTATTTTATTCATCTAATGTACTCTAAGAATTTAGTGTATCTGAATTGCTTTTTGTATAAATAGTGCTGTATTCAACTTGTTTTCTACTAAACCAGTTATTCTCAACTGGATCAGCAGGAAATATGAATAATAACGCGATACATTGTATTTGTAGTCTGTGCATATTCACTCCAGTTCAAGGATGCTTTATCCATATGAAAAGGAACCTAAGTTGAAGATCAGTTATGCATATATGCTAATCTAATAATGTGCTCTATAATCTGTTCAGTCAGAGCGCACTTAGTTACTGCCAAATATTTTTTATTTTTAAGCCAAATTCAGAGTAGTTTGAAAATTATCAGCCTGTTTTTTTTTTCTCGTTTTTTTTGTGTGTGTTTTCTGTGACTTTCCATATCATCCAATTACATCATGTGAGGTTCAAATTGCACAAATGTTCTTCTTTTGTTTAAAATTATTGAGATGTTTAATTGTGTCATGGGTTGTCATTGCAGTGTGATGGTGAATGCTGCAGCCAGGTTAGTCAAGAGCCACTAAAAACAAGAATATATAGGAAAAAGATATCAAAATATGTCTAAAATTATGCTTATCCTTCTCTGGATGTTGTTGAGACCATTTTCTGTGACAATACATGATAACTCTTGTTCAAACTACCAATAGCCATTTAAAAGATGCTGATGGATATCAGGTGTTTGTTGGTCTGATGCTTCCTGTTATCGAAGGGGAGAATATTGAGATCATAAGCAATGGAATCTACATAAGTTGATTCAAAGTTCAAAATCATACAATCCAGTTAACTTAGTTATTGTAAATCTTTAGTTTTTATTTCTGACAATGAGACTCTAAAGAGTTACATTGAGTTATTTTAAAGAATTTAAATTTTAAATGTTTTTATTTTTACAGTAATTGAATAAAAAGATGGGATTATTTCTTTTTTGTTCTAAAATATGTACAGTAGTCCTGCTCAGTTAAAAATAAGAAAATCCTTGTCCAGCTCTCCTGATGATCTTACATTGGAAGCCTAACCTACAGCAAAAAGCCACCAAACCTGCTTCATAGAGCAAGCCTGTAATTGGTTTTGGCACTCTTCCCTATTCTTAATTTTTTCAATAAGCATTGTCTGTTTACACACCCTTTCCAAAAGCACTCTTAAGCTAAAGAATACCTTGTGTATTTCTACTTACACTCTTTTTACTCACCTAGTAATTAAAATAAATGAACCAAACAAGCTACTTACTTAATGAAAACTTTGAAAAGTTGCTTCTGAGTGTGTCTGGATGCTTCTGTGGTAATGTCTGCTTCAGTGACGTGCGGTGAGGTTCATAGCTGGTGAGGCACTGACGTCATCAGAATCAGATTTGCAAATAGATGCATAGATTGACAGCAGTTTACAGGTTATGTTTCACTTCTGCATCCTTACACATACAAACTGTAGCTCACAAAACACACATTTCCTTAAAAAACAAAACAAAATAAATGTTATTACTGTCTTACCTTTACTTATAAATGAATAGAAGTCCTCCTTATCTTCCTTCAGTTTTAAAAGTCTCTCTGTCTCAATGGAGATCACTGCCAGGGAAGAAAGCCTTCCTTGATCCGTCCTGTTCCTGCCTTATGTTTTCAGTCTCTTGAGCACTCCCTGCCATGAGGCAAGAGAACTGCCTGCCTCACCTCGAACTTGTTCTCTGCCGTTTATAATCGCTCATTACACGAAACACGTTACACAAACACAGTTGGTGACAAAAAGCTCTGTACATTATATACATAAGCCAAATTATTAGAAATAAGTTCACATATTACATTTGTTTAAACCATTTTATTGACGCCGTACAGCAACATGCTCTCTCCGCTTTGCAGCCAGCGCAGAGCCAGGGGTTGCGCAATCCAAGGTGAGGCAGAGCTCGCTGCTGCCTCACCGGCATCGCTTCCAAGCATTTGAATGGGAAAATAAGAAAATTCAGCGATTTTGAACAAATAAAAATCGAAATTGGTGAAGCTACATGAAAAATGAATATTTTTTAGTACAAACCACCGGATGAATATAACAATTTAAATTACTTTATGATTATATATTTTCTTTCTTTCCATGATGGCTGGTGAGGCACTGCCTCACCTGCCTCCCCTGACCGCACGTCACTGGTCTGCTTATAGCCACCGGAGCTTTGCCGGTTTTGCTCTTACAGTGTTGAAGAGCTGTGTGCAAAGTTTTGGAGTATACTTGAGGTGTAGAGCGAGCTACCAAGCATGGAATCTATGATGGGAGAGCCGTTTGCTGACTCCCCTGAACACACTGAGTCTCTAAAGGGGGAGGGAGGAGACAGAGCCAGGGACTCTTCCAGAGTGGTCTTATTTTTAATGAAGTCCTTACCTTCTCCTACCTCCCCCTCCTTCTCTTCCTTGGCATCATAAATATAACTGTGCAAGAGATCCAGTTCCTCATCCTCAGAACCTTCGTCTTCAAAGTCGCCCAGCCTTGGGGCTGAAGAAAGCTGAGGAGGTATTAGGCTCAAAGGCTTGTTGGAAGGAATATGCTCCCTGACAGTGTGGTTTTTAAGTGCGGGAGCGTGGGAGCTGTGTGTGTCCACCATTGCCTCCTGCAAGCACTCATGGGCAGGGGGTGTTAAGTCACAGGGCAAATTAGAAGCCGGCTCATCTAAACCAAATTCCAGTCCTTGCATCTTTTCTGAGCAAGATGGAGTCCAGAGGGGGCGCTGTGAATCCACCTCGTCGTTTTCTTCCGCCTGATTGCACAGAGGCTTGGTGCCAGGTGTGTCCTGGGAAGGTGGGGGATCTGTGCCAAGGTTGTCGCTGGATGGCTCACAACTGTGGGGGTCGGGGGTGTTAGTTAGGGGCCTGATGACCGCTGTCTGATTCGAGCCGGCTTCCTGTTTCCTCACATGCACAGACAGTCTGTGCCACACATTCCCCCCCCTCGGAGGGTGTCTTGGACCTGATTCAGACCAGGACACAGACTTTCCATTAGAACTATGAATGAGATAAAGACCCAAGTTACTATCAGAGGAAACCAGGAGGTGGAGGCAGAAAAACAACAAAACACAACAATAGCAACATACCACAAAAGAGCTGCAGCATTTCAACATTTCTGATGCATGTCAAAATACTTTTTATCCACATGAATAGACATGAACAGTTGCTATGAAAGCTAACTTGTGGGCCCTAAGGAGCATTACATTTAGTAGCTTGACAAACAATGATTCATAATGTGCTGCAGACAGCATTATGGTCCTCCCAATGCTTCATACATTTAAAGAATTAGGAGTCATCCAGCTCATTTCTCTATTCCCTTTTTACTTCTGATAAAACAGGATGCATGCGTTTGCACAGATTTTTGTTCTCTGAAACTGGCCTGACACGGACATAGAGTTTTATTCAGAATGAGCTTGGACTGGCTCTAATGTGATAAGTTAGAAGGGTGGTCAGGGAAGGGTTTACATGCTGAGAAAAGTTAAATA
This sequence comes from Cyprinodon tularosa, assembly GCF_016077235.1. Lineage (NCBI taxonomy): Eukaryota > Metazoa > Chordata > Actinopteri > Cyprinodontiformes > Cyprinodontidae > Cyprinodon > Cyprinodon tularosa. The sequence goes on along the minus strand of NW_024039261.1, from coordinate 174,620 downwards.
TGATGTTAATTTGGGATAAACCAAAAGCAGCAGGGTGGTAATATCCTTTTTGGAAGGCTGCAGTGTCAAACCACCAAAGTTACAAAATCAATAAATTAAAAATGCTAATCATTAGAAATATCACTGTGTATCCTACTCTTGAATCTTTACATTTCTGCACTTTGCTTCCAAGAAAACATAGTGTTCAAGAACAATTTTTTTTCTTCGTTTCATTTCGAACATATTTCTTTATAAATTCCTGACCATTTTCAGAGGAAAAGGTTATCGTTTCTGAAACGATTTATCTCTGGTATATGACTCATTCAAACATAAAATACGCTGCTGACCTCAACAAATTAACCAGTTACATCTTAACAGCATCTACAAAGACGCCTTTTAAACTGGATATGTCATATAGATATAATTTGTTCTGGCGCCTTTACTAAAATAAAAAGACATACCAAAATAAAATAGTTTTATATAGTGTAAAGTTGTTTTAGCATCTAAAATTTGATTTGCCGAGTGCTACAATACATAGCTTGAAACATGGAATTGCCCCAACCTCTGCTCCAGCTTGGGCCCACTGGAATAAAATCAGAACTACTCAAGTATTTGCAATAAACTCAAGATTAGCCAATATTATAAGGATTGTATTCACATTCAGCACCAAGGCAGTCTTTCAGTGACCAATGCACCTTGAATCATCCATCTGATTATAATCCTTAATCAGAGGAAAATTTGCAAATCTGTTGTGTTCTCAGGCCCACCTGATAAAACCAATCAAGGTCTTCAGTTGATAACGTTTCATCAAATGTCAAAAATATACAAAGTTTGGAGAACTGAAAAAAAGATCTGAACAGAAAATCATAGATTTGAACAAACAGAAGAAGGAAGAAAAAGGAAGTCAAAGGTCACGAATGCTCCAACATATGGAGAAATAGTTCCCAAGTTTAAAATTAACAGAGTTGTATTCTTTCAAGCTTCCGTATTAATGACTACCAGCAGGTTACTGCAGAGGAAAGAAGTAAGAATCATCAGACTGACTGCAAATGACCTACAGCGAGATTTGGTGGCAGCAGCCACTGAGGTTTCAGTTTCCAAAAAGAGCCACATAGTCAACACTGAAGGGCTCCATGCCTAAACTCCAAGACATTCCACTAACAACTTGAAAGGACAGCAAAAGTCAACTCCAGTTTGCTCACAACAACAACAACAACAAAAAAATCAGTTTGGAGGGCAAATGATTCAAGACTTGAGCTCTGGCCTATGAATCATTGGTATGACTGGAGGAGAAGAAAGTAAAAGCTCAAAAGAACACTAATCCTGCATTAGAGCACAGTGGTGGCTCAGTGGGACAGCTCTTTTGCTTCATCTGACACTGGAAACCTGCAGCATGTAGAGCGCTAGATGGATTCAATCATGTACCAGAATAACAAAGATTAAGAATAATTTTTTATGAAACTTTTTGAGAAAGAATCAAATATTTCGAGTCTGCTCTCAAGTCTGCTCCACTACAAACCAGCATGTTTTAGATATCATCATCTATAGAGCCCACCTCTTCTTCTGCATATTTTCACTTAAGCTAGATGTTTTAAAACCACAGTAACATTCATGTTTAAATACAGTCCAAGGAGATCAGCTGTAATCATTCAGATAAAAAAAATCTCTAAAGGGCAACAAGGACACAAATCGATCAACAGGTAATGTGGACCCCAGCAGATGTAGAAATGAAAAACTTATTGCACTTCTAATGGTTCAGCTCTGTTTATGTGAAAAGGAAATGGCTTCAACTGACATATACTGACTTCCTGGAGGCTTGCCATAAATTTAGGGTGTTTTTTTTTTTTTTCTAGATACTGTACTTTTTACAAGATGCATCAAATTCAGGTCCCTAATGCTTGCCTACAAAGTGCATGAGGGTACAGCTACTGCCTACCTGAACCCTCTTGCAAAGGCTTATATCACAACTTGGTCAGTCCGGTCATCAATGGATTGTCATCTAGCAGTGCCTACATACCGCTTAAGACAATCCAGACTGTTTTCATGTGTTTTCATGTGATCTACCAAGCACTTGAAGAACTCCTAAAGACCAACCTCTTGAAAAAAGCATCTCCTGTCCTAACTCTTACCCATAGCTCTGTACCCCTCTACTACTCTTTCTGTACTTAACTCTATCTCTGTACTGTACCAACTGATTCTGGCTAGGGATTTTACTCTAGAAATCCTTTGTTATATTGATAATAACTTTAACATTTTGTCTACTTTGCAAGTCAAGTTTAATAAAAGTGTCTGCTAAATGCATAAACATAAATATACAAGAGGGTACTTTTAAAGGCTGGAAGAAATCATGGCTTTTTGAAAACAAAGTGCAAAAGACAAAAACATGGTATTCTCTTTCATCACAAAATGAAAGAAAATACTTTTTGAAATAGCTTATTTTGTAAAAGGCCATTTTGTTGGATGCCAGAAATAAACAGTTCAGTGACAGTGCAGCCCTCCAGTAAGGAAGATAACCCCCTTGCCACAACATTTGCCAGCAATGGCTCTACATTGCATGTGATTAAAGGTTGATGTTAGATAAGCTTCATAGCAAGGATTTTGAGACAACACCTAAACATATTAGGATTAGTCTCATTCTCTGCCCCACTCCTTACTTTGGTCACCTGTCCACGTGTCACTGCTGTGGAGCTTAAAAGAGTTATTTACAAATCTGATTGGCTGGGTAACATTTTCTCTCAAAAAACATTGAAATGTAGCAAGGGCAGTTCACTTTATATACGGTATGTATGTCCAAATGGCATTTAGAATATATGTGATAGACTAAAATAAACTTCATCAATGTTATTTTAGATCTCAGGGGGAGGGGAATGTGCCTTATGAATCAATGTTTTTTTCTTTAAAAACATCACTTCCAAGGTCTATAAATTTAAATTGAGATCATGTGTGGTACCTTGTAAAAGCATTAACATTCCCTGTTTTTTTTGTTTTTTTTTTACATTTCATGGCAATACAGCCAGATTCTTAAAGGTATTTTACAGTTTAACACAACTAGTTTTAGAGCTTAATTTAGTTCACTAATGACAATGCACTGCAAAACACTAAAGTATAAGCAAAAGGATACATGGTTTTCATAATTCTTGAAAATGAAAACTTACTGGTGTGGCATTTAGTTTTAAATTACTACATTTTCATGCTGTCTTTGGGTAGCAGTTTGTGATTCTTAACAGTAAGAAGACTTAATAAAGAAAACATACTTATTTAAATGTCTTGCAGAACTTTCCATAGCATGTTATCTACCATGTCTTCATCCCTTTTTTACAGCTCTGACCAGTTACCTTCCCACTACTAAGTAAAAATATTCCCATGATTGTCGCCATCATCGTTAGTCCAGGTGTGGATGATGCATTAAGGTTTGTATGGAAAACTGCAAATGTTTATCTTGTGTATTTTTTTTAATGTTTTTTTTCTGGCCAGTTTTCCATAAAGACAATAAATATGAAGAGTGCAACTAATAATTGTCCTCTCAACAAATTCTTATATCTGACATGCATCTCTGCAGAGTTCCAATACATACATCAGCTCACTGCTTTTCTTTTTGTTACCTTCTTTAGATTACCTTTCAGTTTTTGTGAATAACTATGTGTTGGTAGGTTTTCAGATTTTTCATTTGTTAAAATAAAACATTGGAAAACCATGTATCCTTTTCTTTTCAACTTCATAATTTTGACTGACTTCATGTTGGTCTTTGAGGTAAAACCTTTCCCAAAATTTACCAAGGTAGTAACTAAAATAAGCATACAAACAATATCAAGCAATTTTAGAAAAACAAGGTCCAAAAAAGAAAACTACTTATTCAATGCACAGAAGTTCATACATACATCATAAATATGATTATCATGGACTGATCTTCTAAAGTAAAAAAAAAAAAATCTAAAGCAGGCTCTTGCTTATAAAATAGACATATATATTAATATGAAATATATTATAAGTTTTCCACTGACACTCCAAACAAACCATTTAATGACCCTAACTCTACACTTATAGGTAAGAGTTTCTCACTAGAAATTAAAGCAATAAAAAAAGCAGTGGTTGAGCCGGTGGAGCTCAATCCAGATCCAAGAACGAGGTTTAAGAATTTTTTAAAGAGATTTATGTTTTAGGGACTTCTAAAAGAATTGAATTTCCATATCCACTAACTTAAATGAATCACTTAGGATAGGTTATCTAATAAGTGCAAAGCCTTATTTAAAAAACAAAAAACAACAACCTCAAAGTAATGCTGCTTGCTTTAAACCCAACAGCTTACACTTTATCAGTTTTGTAATGTGCTCTCCCTGTATTTCTATTTCAGATGATGATGATGATTTTATGCAAGTTTTTGACTTTGACAGTACTTCATAAGAACTATACACATTTGTGTAATTTTGAAAAATAGCTGATAGACTTATTTTTTCTGGTCAACTCTGATACTTAATCATATTGCATTCCCTTTGTCTCTGAAGTCGGAAGAAGGAAATGAGACTGATGGTATCCCAATAGAAAATCAGTAAAGTAGAAAAAGGTTTTCCAGCTGTTTTGCTTTATAATCAAACACATTCTTTTTGTTTTTCACTATTAAACTGAAGTCCTTGCTGAGTTTTTCTAGTAAATACATTTAAATTCTGACTTTCAAGTTCAAAGGGAAGGCCTAATTATCTCTCAGTTTGATCACATGTTAAAAAAAATTAGATACTCACTTGGGATTTCCAGACACAGCCTTCTTCCGACGGAACATGTTAAAGATGTTGTTGCTCTGAGACTGAGCCGACTTCCCATCACCAACATGCATTCGCACCACATCGGATGTTGTGAATGCGCTTCGGACATTCCTCTCAGGTTTGGAAATGATAATGTACATCTTGGGTGTGAACATGCAGCCTAGGGCTACTGTTACACTGAGGCTGACAGAGAAGGATGTGGTTATGATCTTGTAGTTAGAGCCGAAATAGATTGGCACAAAGGCAAGCCAGATGATGCAGGTAGTATACATTGTAAAGGCAATATATTTGGCCTCATTGAAATTGGCAGGAACGTTCCTTGTCTTAAAGGCATAGTAAGTGCAGCTCATTATAAGCAGGCCATTGTAGCCCAGGGGTGCCACCATACCCAAGTTGCTGGTGTTGCAAATTAGGTAGACTTCACGTATGCTAGGGTATGATTTGATGGGCTCAGGAGGCTCCAGAATAATGAGTGTTATCTCCAGAGTTAGCTGAACGCTAATAAGCATGAAGGCAATAACGACCTGGGCCCAGGCACTCATGAAATGTGGTTTCTTGGTGCAGATCTTCTTCTTGCTGCCAGCCAGAATCCGGGCAATTCGGTTTGTTTTAGTTACCAGGGCGGAATAGCACATGGCAGAAGAAAGTCCTACCAAGAGTCTTTGCAGGTAGCAGGAGGTAACTGTGGGACGAGCGATTAAGGTGAACGGGCAGATGTAACCCAAGAATATTCCTGCCAAGATGATATAACACAGTTCCCTGCTGGAAGACTTAACCACAGGTGTGTCACGGTACTGGATGAAAATAAAGGTAACAAAGGAGGTGATCAGGATGCCAACACAGGAGAAAACGACTGCTACAATGGATTCCACATCAGCCCAGTCAAGATACTTCAGAGGCAGAGGCTGGCAACCTGAAAGAAAAGGGAATAGGGGCTCAATTTAATATATGCAAGCTTATTTACAAAAAAAAAAAATACTTCACGAAATTCTGCAAGACATAAAAGTGTGTCCAAGCATCAATTATCTAGCTGTTGGTTTATTATAACATTTTTTAACTTGGAAAATGGATTTTGTGCAATGGACCAGCTGCCCTTTGTGTTGAAGGTAGCTTCAGTGTGATTCTACAGTACTTGTATGCTAGATCCAGTTCCACCTAAGTAATTTTCAAGTAAAGATTTAATTACAGCTACCTCAAATGTCTATGGTACATATCTCTGTAACAGGGACAGATAAATACTAAACTTTGGATGGAAATCAGAGTATCTACTTAAATAACTTAGTTTGAACTGGACTTAATATGCAAGTTGAAGATTGAAGATAGTTGGAGATAATGTTACTAAATCTGAAAGTTTCATTGGAACAAAACAGTACAAACCCAATTCTGGTTTTATAGAAACCCAAAATGCTCTCTCACCCTTCCAGAGAAGAACCAGTCATAGTTGGAGTCGTGCTTATTATCTTATTTGTATTAGAATCAATCTTATTGATAAAGAATCTCATAACTTCATTACTGCTCAGAGCAGGGGGAAGGAAAAGTTCAACACAGCACTTCACTATCAATCTGCAGGTTTACTAGTGGTTCCTAGATTTTCTAAAAGTAGAATGGGAGGCAGATCTTTTAGTTATCAGGCTCCTCTCCTGTGTTCCTGTGTACCAGTCTTAGTCCGTGAGGTAGACACCCTGTCTACTTTTAAGAGTAGACTTTAAACGTTTCTTTTTGATACAGCTTACAGTTAGAGTGGCTCAGGTTATCCTGAGCTATCTCCTGAGTTATAGTTATATGCTTATATAGGCTTAGACTGCTAGAGGACATAGGGACCCCTTTTTCATCATTCTGCTTCATTCTATCACTATTCTCTCATTCTTCAGAATTTGTCTCTGCTTTTTCTAATAGTAGCATGTTCCTGTTTGGCTGTGACGCCATCCTGGAGAGGGATGTCGGCTGTGCTGCTGCCATCAACGTCTTTGTTTGTGAATGTTGGATCTTGGCCTGTTTTTCAGTGTAGTCCTGTTTTCCTTACTGTGACTAACTGGATGTGCTCTCTTTCATCGTCTGACATGGGAGCTGGCTCAGACCTTGTCTGCCTGGCTGTGTGTTTCCTGGACGGGGCCCCCTTTGGAGCTGGTTGACAGTTGCCTTTTGTATCTCTGCTTCTTTTTCTATGTTTGCTTCTGTCTCCTTGAACCCCCAGTAGGCCTCAGCATATGGCCGCTCACACTGAGCATGGTTCTACTGGAGGTTTCTTCCTGTTAAAATAGAGTTTTTCTTCTCCACTGTCACTACCAACATGCTTGGTGTGAGGGATTGCATTCAATCAATTTGACTGCATGATCTGGTAAACGTTTCTCTGTAAAGTGCTTTAAGATTACACGTGTTATGAATCGGTGGTATATAAATAAATTGAATTGAACAGAGCTATGGCTCAAAGTCAATGACTCAATATATTCAGTTTTCCTTATATAGAAACTTGTTACCAATCTGACTGTATGATCTAACATGCCTTGAGATGACTTGTGTTGTGAAATGGCACTACACAACTAAACTGAATTAAACTGAAACTTTGCAATTTTATTTTAGGTCTAATTCAATGCATTTCATTGAATTAGACCTCATTCAATAAGCATTCGTACAAACAAATCAGTTCTTTAATAATTTGTATGCATTCAGTTCACTTCAAGGCAGCTCTTTGTCTTTGTTGTACAAAAAATAGGAATATTTGGGCTTGGGTCTGTCGGAATTTGTCAAATGTGAGTTTTGCCGTTAACATTTTTATATTTATATGTAGTATGAGGCAGATGGACAGTTCAACAAAGGGATGACAGACATGGTCAGGTGAAGCTGTACAGTGCACGTGTGCATGTGCATTAAAAGGAGATTTTGCAGAATGTTGTGTCATGTTGGTTGATGGCAAACTCATATTAAGCATTTACATCATACGCTGCAAATCTGGCTTCCACCAGTAGTTTATATTGACTGTTTTTGGATCAAAATAGTTGTTTTTTTTTTACTTTTTTGTTTTTGTTTTTTGTTTTTACTTCGGTAACAGTGCAATCATGGCATTTGCAGCTCTTCTGATTTATTTCCCTTTGCTTGGCTTTTACTGGTCCTTCTGCTGGTGAACTCTCAGTCAACAGAACCTCGATCTCCGTACCAGTAAAGCTTCTAACAAGCATGAGAAGTCATACCCTTTTACAGCATTATTTGGGTGGTAATTATGCTAATTTACACTTATTTTAGTTCAGGAGTAAAAGTAAAATAAATTCAAGGAAAGAATATGAAATGAATCTTGAAATGGAAAAATGAAATGCCAATATCAGTCAGAAAAATCAGTCTTGACTTTATACGTTTAAGAAAAGATTCGTCTGTCTCAGAAATTTAACCAGTTAAAATGACTCCTTACAGGAAAAAGTATAGCTTCCTTGGAATGAACATCAGTGGAAGGAGGATGAGTGCATATTTCCCTGTGTATGAATAATTTAGATACTGTATATATAAAAGGAAAATGGTAATTAAGTCAAGCTTGCTCATCAAATTAAACATTTTACTTAGTGGTATCATTATTCCAATCTCTAAAAGGTTGAACTGCATCAATAAAAGGCCTGAATTTGTAAGACATGAAAGCCTAAGATGGATTTTTGTTAAGCTCTGACCAGCACCCTATGTGTGCAAAGGATGGACATGTGTGCCTTTACTGCACTAGTTGCATGCTTGTCATTTAGTGTGTAGAGCTTAATAACAGAGAAAACTTGACATCCCTCAAATTCCCCAGCTTAACACTCCATAAATGATGTGCCTCTGCTAATAGCATTAAAATAACTTCACTGAGAAGCCTACTTTTGATCTGACGCCTAACATGTCAAATCATTAGGAAATCATACTTTTTAAGTAGTCCATGTAGCCTAATACTGACAGATTTTGTTTCTTATCTAGGTAAATCAGAACTTAAATTTACCATTTTAAACCAGTCACAATTCCAATAGACTATTGTGATTATTGTGATTAAACTAAGGAACTCCATAAGCATTTGTTTTTTCCCCCCAAAGTAATGAAACTGAAGGTGATTTCTTTCTTAATACACTGCTGAAGTGTGTTCCCAAGCCTCTCATAGCAGTAATACGATTTTACTCTTGGGAATGGAGAGCTCCCATCAACCTCTTAAAATGCTGTCAAAACAACCACCAGGATACAACCAGGTGAAGAGCAAAGAGTAAGGAAGCAAGCCATATCACCTTTTTTCAGTTAACAAGGAGTTTTAAGAAGCAATCCGAGGGTTTGGGCCAAGGATGTAACTGATTTAATGAATCTGTTGGAAAAAAGCAGTGAGGCTTCTAAGGAAGGGCTTGCTTTCAGCAAGAATGATGAACTCTGAAAGCATGACCAAAGGAATCAACCAAATAATTAACAGGCAAAAGATTGGTTTGACAATTTTTAGTAAAATTTTATGGATTTGTTCAGGAGGTTCAGTAAAGTTAGCTGACACCAGATCTATATAAAATGTAGATACAACCTGGGAATATCAAAGAGAAATATAAGTATACCATTATTGGTGTCCATAAATAAAAATAAAAAAAACGAATCTGATTAAATGTAAGACAGTGATAGAATGAAATGTTAAAATATTTTGTCACAAAAATAGGCAATAAAAATGCGTGTAAGACAGCTGTTCCACCTTCCAGTTCTTCATCAGGCCACCATCCCAGCTCACAGGCCTTGCAGGTAAACTCATCTTGTACATACTCATTGTCCTTGCAGGTCGTGCAAATCCAACAGCAGCTCACCTCACCTTTCCTTATCACCTGTGAATAGACACCATTCATAGAGAGAGAGAGGATAGGCGTCTAAGGCCCCGTCCACACGAAGTCAAAACGAACACGAAACGCTGATATTTTCCAAAACGTTTGTCGTAAAGACGGAGACGTAAAATAAATGTGAGCGTCCACACGAATGCATGAAAACGCTGCAAAATGTATGCCAGGCCTGTAAGTGGCGCTGTGGTGCCAAAGCAAAAATAAGCGAAATGTTGGGCATGCGCACTAATATTTATACATGGTTGCCCTGCGGGTCTATTTTCGTGGTTAAGTCAAATTCAGGTGCTGAACTATGTGGTCGATGTTGCTCTGTTCTTCCTGGAGATATTCCAGAAGAAGATTCTGTTGTAAGCCCGACCAGCCCGACAGCAGGGTGAGTAGCATTAGCAGCAACGGCGCCATTGTTGTTGTGATGTGTCGCGCTTGCGTGTTTAGAGGCGACGCTATGACGCATGCGTGTAAAAAAAAAATGCGGTTAGGGTGTAAAGATGGAAACGCGAATACGGCGTTTCAGAATCTTCCCACTCTGAAGGGTGAATAAAAAAATTATCGTTTACAGACCCCCGAAACGCCGGCTTCGTGTGGATGAGAGGCTGGTTTGGTGAAAAATTTGTGCGTTTAGGCCAGGGTTCGTCTTCGTGTGGACGGGGCCTAAGAAACCAGTCATAAATCAAATCCACTCACAAAAAGAAACCCAAAACTCTTTCAGCAGCATATGCATACAATAGCATTATGTATTAAGGGAGGTAATGAGTATTGAGTGAAATTTAAAAGGCAGGCATTTTGCAGTGACTCTTTTTAAGTCCAAGACTGTGTTAAGAAAACAAGGCTAACTAATAACTCCTCCTGCTCCATCAGAAGCTGTTACCAGCACTGCGATATGCAAAGCAGGGTGATAAGTGGGGCAAGAAACAAAGCAGATAGAGGAAGAAGCACAGGGGAGCCAACAGGGACAGGCTGAAGGCTCCCTTAAGAGAAGGTTAGTGTGCAGCAACAGAAACTATTAGGCCTCAACAATGGCCAGTCAGGTTATTTAATGGCAGTGGGCAGAGTACCAGCTGATTATTCAAAAAAGGCAAACTGGCCTCTCCTCATCCAGTTAATAGGAATTTTTCAGCACTATTAGACACAAAAGTATTTGTGATACAGTGTGTGACATGACCTAAAATGACTTAATTCAGGACAAAGTTACACTTGAAATGTACTTACCTAATTTGTAATAAGTAGTTAAGACATGGAATAGATCATTCTAATACTACTAAATATAGCTCAGGGTTCACGTTTCACAGACATTTATTACCTTATTGGTTATCCCCTCTTGGAATTCTTTTTGAGTTTCTTTTTGAGTTTTCAGTTATTTATGTTTCTCTATTTTGTTGGTCATTGGTTTCTTTTCAATTTTGTTATATTTAAGCAGTGTTGCATTTTTTGAGTTTCTCCCTGTTGCCGCCGTGTGAAAGTTTTCTTTTCCCTAGCTCTCTTCTACTTACTTCTATCCACACCTGCTCCATATCTGCTGATTAGCCCATTCTTTGCTCTATCCCCATATATTGACATCCTTTTGCTAACCCATTGCTAACCCATTGCTGGTTTCTTGTTGTTACTTTGCCCCTCATGTGTGTTTTTCCCTGGCATCTCCAGGTTTTTGGTTTTCTGTATTTTGTTCCCGAATTTGTGTTTCTGCTGCCGCTTTCATTAAATCAGCAAAACTCATCTCTGCCTCCTCATCTCTGCATTTGGGTCCTCAATCAACGTCCACTCTACCTTGACAGTTATGAAACAATTCAGCAGTCTTTGTTTACAGAAAATAGAAATTACCACGTTTCTTCCTTCCATCAATATTGTTGCATACCCCACAGCAGAGCAGCTAGCTTCCACTAGCAGTTACCTTTTGCGTTTTTTGTCAGCCAGAACCTAAACCCCATTATCTTATTGGTGCATCCCTACTGGTGCATCAGATATTTTGCTGTTAAAATTAGAATTATCTATCATCATATCCAAATAATGAGGTAATGCTTTTTTGTTTTAGTCTGCAGAATCTGAGTTTTTCCTCAAAACCTCTATGTTCATAGTTTTGTTTTGATTTAAAATGTCTCTTTCGGTAGAAGTTTAGAAAATATTTTCCCTTTAAAGGGTCTTAAAAACCATTTATTTTTATCATTTGAAAGTTATTGATTGTCAAACTCATTTTCTCATGCTGAAATAACCATTTGCAGCTGTCAAATGACTATAGATTTGTTTCTCTTTGATGGATTTGAATCCTTACCTTTATCTGTCCTTTGGAGCAGGGGTCACTGCAGACTGAGCGAACCATCTCACTACTGTTCATCCACAGCTTGTTGTCATCGATGTTAAGAATGCCTTCATGCCAGGACCCTACATTTATATAGTCAAAACGATCTTCACCCACATTCTGGAGATTCATGATGTCATATCTGAAAATACAGACAAAGGGAGAGAGATGGCAAAAAGCATTGTTATAAAGAGGATATGGTCGAAGAGGGGGATGTGATTTAAAGACTTTAAGCAGCCTAGAAAGCATGTATGCATGTATAGTAAGTATGTTCCTTAAAAAGTACACAATGTTCTTATTTTTAAAATGAGCCAGGATGTGCTTCACTACAACTTCATGCAGCTCTGTTTCCGACGGTCAAATGGTGTCTGTTGTGTTGGAATAAAAGATGAATGTAGGCTGCCGCAGTGGGTCCTCCTTTGAATCTGTTCTAGTCCAAATTAATAACATCCCTCTGAGCTCAGGTCTGCTGCCCATGTTTGTGCTTATGCATGAAGGCTCCTCTTTCTGTCTTTTCCTTTTCTCACCTGCCTGGGGTGTCTCCGTTTTCATCAAAGTAAATCTCCTCCCCTGACACTCCTCTGAAGGACGTCTTTAGCAGGTAGTCCAGTAGCTTGCTGCCATCAATTGGATCCATTGCCTCACACAGTCCTGTCTGTCCTGCACACAGCTCCTTATGCATATCGTGGAGGCCGTGAGCCATGGCGTAGATTGCATTGATGACAAAACCCATCTTGCTGTCTTGAATGTAGTTCTCATGCAGGCCCTCGTTTCCTGTTAAAAGGGAATAAAAAAATCTTTTTTTTTTTCTTTTTGTCACATTGGAAGTAAAACCATAGAAATCTGGATCAGACTGAGAAAACAAAACCCCCCAGAAACTAATGTCTCTTGTGCTGACATTTTTTTAATGGACATAACATGCATCTAATAGTTGAATAGTATAGAGATTGGAGTAAAATTGATGAGCTTGCATACACTTAACATCAGTCTAAATATCAGATTATTTTTTGGAGTTTCTTAAAGAAGCATTTAGGGTTTTCTTTTTCCAGAATGTAGGAATCATATTTCAACCATCATCAAAGAAAGATGTACAGCAAGGGGTAGAAGTCTTCACAGTATGAGCATTTTCTCAGTTATCTTAATATTAATATGTTTATATGCATAGACTTGAGTCTCACTGTACATTTTTTAATTTGTGTGAACAGAAGAAAATTTCCCCCAAAAAATCTAATTGGTGGCACTTAATTTATTTTTAATAATTCTAAATACCAATCCTAAAATGTGTCTTTTAAAGCTCTTAATGTGATTTTCATGTGTGTCATAACTGTATGTAAACTCTAGTCATCTGATGGCTTTTATCAGACATCTGATTTCTTATTTGGGTTATTTTTTGAAGAATTTGACATTGTGTAAGTAGAAGAAATGTATGAATAATACAAATAAACCATTTTGTCTCTTTGTAGGCTTGAAACCTTGGTGATTAGTAAAGGTAATTTCCCCCCTCTGATCAAAGCAGTTGTGATAATTTTGTAGTATTCTTCTTCAAGCATGCAGTGGAGCCGCCTATACACACCATGCATACATTTCTATTATCACTATATCCTAAAAAAAAAAAAATATTTTATAATCAAACTATTTTTTTTCATGATTTACTCTTCTTTGTGTAATTATGTGAATTTGATAAATTACTTGTACAAGCAGGAGATATGGGCATATACCTTTGATTTGATAAATGAGGTTAATTTTTCATATTTCAAGAGTCAACTGGCCCAGGCAGGGAGGAGATTCACAATTAATGGGCTTAGGTTGTAATATGAAATATTTAAATTCAGAAAAATACATTTAATTTACACTCAAATTAGATGGGTTCACTTTGTTTAAAATGCATTTCAAAAAAATTAAACTAAATAAAGTTGTAGGATTTGTTTATGAATATCTATCCCTATAATAAAACCAAAATGAAGATTGATGTTGATGAAGAGGTCAACTGTACACTCTGTGATGGATACAAGTATGCATACAAAAATGAGCTGTTCCATGTGTAAATTCTTTCTTTTTTATTTTAGTTTCACTCCTAGACGGTAACAATGATCTAAAACTGTGGAAACATTTTTTAAATAAGTGTATTTACCCTTAACTTTAGTAGGTAAATGATGACCTGTCATTCGAGTGAGAATTTTTACCCTTAAAATAAGATAATTAGATATTTTGCACTTAAAATAAGAGACTGCAGTTGTTTTTTCTTATTTTAAATGTAAATCATCTTATTCTATTGGCAGTGTCCCAGTTACCTACTCAATTCAAGATAAAGTGCACTTATTTGAAGAAGTGACAACGTTGGATTGGAATTTTTGTGGTGTACAAAAGTCTTTATACGACTCAACAGTTTAAGTGGTGCAAACCACAGCATATATTATTTCAGCCCTAAAGAACTTAGTAGAATAGTTTTTAAAGATTTGCTTATGTTTTTCTTTTTTTTTTTTTTTTTTTTTTTTTTTTATTGGCTGGGCCATTCATGCCTTTGCTGATTCAAAGACACACAATGTGCAAGTAACAAATAAATAGAAATTAACCCAAGTAGACTCTCGCCACCTTGGAGATCTTTGGAATATTTCTTTTTTTTTAAAGAGTGACAGAAACAATGCAGAAAAGCATGAATGACCACATTGATTGTAGATCTGTAAAACATAGATTTTATCCCCTTTACTAAGGAAAGCTAACTGTGCAGTTAATTAAACTGAATGCTTCTCAAGAACAGAATTTACCATAATCACTTTTAAAATGTTTAAAGTAAATTAACTTTTAAATTAAATGTAAATTTTAAAATAAATTAACATTACTCATCATTATTTATTTGTCTTAAGGATTACTACTAAAACGTAACACTTACAAGCTTTTTAAACTATATTTAAGGTCATCACATGACAAGCCTTACTTAATGGAAATATTTTGTTCTGCTCAGAAACGAATGTGAACTTCGCCATTACCACATACCAGAGCAGGCTTTTTTGAAGTTCTTGTTTTCCTGCGGATGCCCAGTGAGGCGACACTGGAATCGATACTGCCAGAACTCGGCAAACCAGGGGTTCCTGGTGTTCTTGTCGATACGCAGCTTCAGGTAATACTCATCGAAGGACTTCACTACCTCTGATTGCAGCTTCATGGTAATCCCGCCCTCTGCTTCTTGTTCGTAACCCTCGACAACTTCATAGCGGTCAGCCCAGCCATCACTGTAGATATAATATACAGCACAATACAAATAAATCAGAAAAAATTACACATGTAAAAACATTCCTCAAAAATACACTTTATATATAAACAGTAATCAGATCATGATGATAATTATAGACAATATAACAGTAAGAAATCACAGCAGACAATAATGACAGTCTTTGCCTGTTACTGTCCATGGCCCATTAAAGGTGATTGTTGTTCAGTGTAATTTAAAATTAATAACAGAGTGGTGCAATAATAAACATTTGCAAGAGATTTGGAATTCATGCATCCATTCAGTTGCTCTTTTTACCTACGTAGTGTTTCTTATAATGGATTGAAAGATCATTTTGGTGGCTTTTGGCTTTGAAGAAGCTCTCAATGAACTAAAAATGAAAGGGTCTTAAAGGTATACAGTTGTTATTTTTGTTTTGTTTTCATCTTTCTTACTTTTATTCTGCTTTTATTTTACTTGTATTTTCATGTTCACCACCTCGCTATACAATAAAAGTGCCTTGCCTTTTTGCAATCATGCCTACTGTTTTTTTGTTGTTGTTGTAGAATACATGCAGATATTTCCACACTATATAGAAAAACAGAAACACCTTTCTCTCAATGTCTGACATTATGTTTGGATTAGTAAGGAGAACCAGAATTAATTATTTTTATTAAGTTGTATAATGATAGGAGATATTTAGTTTTAGATTTTCATATTACTTTATTCAAATTGATACATTTAAATTTAAGACAGCTGTTCCTTTTAAATATATCTTTCAAATCTCATAATGTCATGGCTTTGTACAAGATTTGTTTTTTCTAGACACACCTCAAACAAACTGCTCATACAACATTGCCTGATCTGCCTATTAAAATGTTAAAATGTAAAACTTATACAGAAATGTTTGAGTTTGATGATATTATATAGCCCTTTTTAAGTCAAGAAGATAGAAATCTCACTAATACTGCAAAATCTGATAATGTTTGCTGTAGGATATTCTTTCAGTTTGCTTTCTTGCTTAATCCTAAATGTCTGATTGTCTGCCCTGTCATACTCATCTGGACATATCTTGCCACAGGGCTCCAAAAGAAATGAAAAACAGCAGTGAAAGTGACACTGAAACCCAAATTAACAGATAAACAGCATAGCTTCAAGCCACCTTTTACTCGCAGTCTGAGCCAGTTTTCACTTCTTTGGCTCCCTGTGTCTCTCCGTCTCCTTGATGTTAGCTGCAGGCTTCTGCCTTGAACTACCTGTGCTATCGACAGTTGCAAACCAATTAAGTGCGACTCACCACAGAACCAATTACCTCACATGTTGTTCTGGGTGGTGGATGAGGACACGAGCATGTCTCTGTGAGTTCAGTCTCTGACCTTTTTGTCTACAATTACTGCCAGTCAGGGAAGCAAAGACATTTGAACTACTTACAGAAATTGTGTGGGAGACACAGTAAAACCAAGTGCGGACTTTACCGCCATGCATATATTTGTTCAGCTAGAATTGAGAGAATATGGAAATAATTTTGAGGAAAAGCTCAAGTTATTCAGCTGTTAGATCATCCTGATGTCTGACCCTCTGAACAGTCAGGTAAAAAAAAAACTGCACTTTCACAGGTGGGCAAATATCATTAAATCTATACTTCAGTTATCCTGTGGAAAGAAAAAAAAAAAAACAGACAGCCAAAGAGGTTTTATATCACCAAACAACAACAGGATGGTGGTAGTTAAATTGCTTTGGGTCTCTTTGTTTTTTCAGACCCTGCAGAATATATAACAGAATACTCTCAATTGGTTACCTTTGACCTAAGCACTCAGTATGAGAATAGAATAGAATAGAATAGAATAGAATAGAATAGAATAGAATAGAATAGAATAGAATAGAATAGAATAGAATAGAAAATATTTGTCCCTTAATGGGGAAATTCAGATTTACCGGTAAAAAACTGGCAGCAAAAAAAGGCTGAATTGTCAGTGACAACACAAAAATTTTGGTGCTTGAGAGCAGCCTAGCCAATCTCAAAGAAATGTTCAGCTGAGTAGAATAATTACAGAAACTAAGTGTGCTTGTACAGTATGCTGTATTGAAAGATAAAAATGATTTACAAGAAAATGAAAAGCTACAAATAACATCAGGAATACAAAAAAACGTTGAGTCTGAGTCTGTTGGAAACAGTGATATATAAGAAGCTTGCTCATTTTTGGTAAATGGCAAATGGCCTGTACTTATATAGTGCATTTTTCAAGTCATGGGACTCCAAACAACTTCATACTACAGTGGCTAACACAGTGGCAATTGTGTTGTGCCCAAAGACTCTGTTCTTACACCCAATGACACAACGACAGACAAGGCCAGAACTGGGAGTCAGAAACTTTCGGTTGCAGGGGAACTTCTGCATCAAATGCCAGTCTCTCTTTTTGAATGGTTTGCAACTAGGGTTAGCAGAATTAAAATAAACACCCTGGTATCTGCGTTATCTCTGAGTGGCTCAAAAATATTTGGTTTCAGTCACCTGGCGAAATGTCCAACTTTGACTGTTTTTTCCCCCTCTTATATCTCCAGTGTGACAAATATAAAACAATTGAGAAAAGAAAGTTGTGGCACAATTTCTCTGATAGAATGTAAATTCCCATTGCAAGTAAGCATATTTGACTGATGGCAGTTGTTGCTACCAAGGTTGGCTTTCCAGTTATCAGATTGTGATGACTTGTTCACTTTAAGATGCCGACAGTTTGGCTCTTTATTTTATTTGTTTAAAAAAATAATTATTTTAAAACTGTTGTCTTTGTTTTCTGTCTTCTGATACTAAATTGATATTAAATCAAAAGTGGTTTGTAAATCTTTTTTTTTTTATTATTTGTATTAATAAGGAATTTTATCATGTTGTCTGAGTTATTCAGATATAAAAAGGTTTCTAAAAAGTATTGCATCAGGGATCAACAGACAACTTGTAAGATATTTTCTGGCACTGTGTTTCTAGCCATCAGGTTTGAAGAAAATTTCTGATTAAATATTGTTTTTAGCTTCATACTTTAAGGTATAGAATATAGAATTACCTTCCATAATCCCTACTTTGTGCAAAAATTCTGACAAATCACCTCCAAGAGCTACCATTTGCCTGCTTTTCTGACCAATGATATTTCCTGTCTTTTTGCTGACTTAACAACAATTATTATGACTCCTACTAAAATACACCAAATTGAGTTAAGACTCAGAAACACGTGAACATCATAGTTTCGTTAGTCACATTTCCTTGATTCATACCAAGTGAACTCACTTTCTTTCCGTCTTTCTTCCTTAGTAAAGTGACCCAAAAGCAGCAACACTTTTTCACTAAGAAATGTAAAGCACACCATCAACATGCTAACGTGAAACGTGAAAGGCATAGAGTGAAGTAATGTTGTGGTTGGATATGAGTAAAGAGAAGGAAGCAGCTCTAAAACAAAGAGTGAGAGGAAAAGAGGCAGAAGGAGTGCTGTTCAACACTCCATATGAATAATTCACAGTGCACTGGAGACAAGCCTAACTGTGTCTCACAGAGCAGTTTGGGATGAAGTCAGATGACATTTTTTTCTTCTCACACTTCTCTATCTGAGGATATTCCTGTCTGGCAAACATCCAAACAGCTCATCTAAGCTCACCATGGCACACGGGGGCTGCCTTATTGGACCGAATCTGATTTATTGTCACCTCAATTTTCTGCACCTTCACGCTGCATTTCTAAATAGTCACTTATTACATAACAGTAGAGTATAACTGAAAAACACCTGTTTAAACATATCAGGTGGGAAAGTTGTTATGCAGATGGTTCCATAATATAAATATGAGAGGATTTAAATATAAGTATATCTTATATGAAATAATCACCACTTTTTATACTTTTAAATAGCTCAAAAAAACATATGCTGTTATATAATGCGGGCTTGTCAGTTTTTTTATGTTTTTACCTGCCTGTATAAGACTGAACTTTTATCGTTCTTAACCTTCTTTTTCAATCTGCCAAGAAAAAGCACAGATATGAAAAAGCACAGTCCTGTTTTGTTTTTGCACATCTAGGACAAAAAAAAAAAATTTGTTTTGTTTTTTTTTGTTTCTCAGAATTTTCAATCTAAATGTCATGTTGGGAGGACCAGGAGAACATATTCTTGTCCTTCAAAACCTTTTTTTTCCACTGGCACATTTTGAAAAATAAAGAAAAATATATTGTGCTTGCAAATAGGCTCTCAACTGTGTAAAGAAATATAATTAACATCAATAAATCAAAATGCCTATAGCTGAAAAAGGCAGACTATGGGTATTTGTGTGACATTTGGTATCATGTCTATCACCCTTACAAATGTCAACATTTTGTTGGAAAGCCCTGTTTCTCTTCAGAATGCTATGCTTGGCGAACTCCTATTAGCATTGCATGGTGTTCAACACTAAGCAAACCTCAAGCATAATTTTTTTTGACTTGTTGATTTTAATTTAGTGAATATAAATGGCTTTACTTTCCAATAGAAAAGCAAGTTTAATTATCTGACCAAATTGTAAAAAATAAAATAAAATAAAAATCCGCCGCCATCCAATGAAGGAAGTCATGGGCGGTCTGAGTGTTTCAGAAACCAAACTATTAATGATGGTCTGAAAATATCATCCATGGGGTGATCAGAACCTTATTAGAGGAAAATACATTGCTAATGTCAAATATTGTATATCTAGAATACTAAGTCTAACTGCACAGCAGGTTAAACCTTAAAGTAAATGGACAAAAGCAGCACAAGACAAGATCCAGTCAGGAAGATATCTATTCTTTTCACCATCCAAAACTTAAGCCCACCTGATTACGGTAGATCACCATTTTGATCCATTTACGACTACTGCGAATTAATCCTATAAAGGTTTGTCCAAAAGGGGATAATGTGCAATATCCCAAAGCTCAAATCATCTCAAACTGGTTTCTTGAATAGGAGAGTGAATTTACTGTAGGGACGTCTACAGTGACCACATACAAGTCTTAGAGATTGTCAGGATCTCAGTTTTTGTGTTCGTCTGTTTGTCTTGTCTTTTGTGTTTCTCCCTTCCACCACTAGGAGGCGCCTGGCTCCGGTTCGCCTCCTCACACACCTGCAAGCTGTTGCCTCATCACCGGACTGCTCTTAAGCTGCTGGTTGCCACTACTTTGATGCCAGAGTGTTTGCCAGTTTGGGGTACTCTAGCCAAGCCTTGTTTATGCTGAGTCTAATCTGAGTTTTTGCATTCAGAGTTTTTGTCCTCTAGCCAAGCTGAGATCTCATTGAGTTTTACTGAGCGCTTGTTTCTCCCTGAGTCTCAACTTTGTTTGTTCTTTGCCTTTCGGCAGGAAGCCTTCCTGCAAACTGGACCTTTTTGGACCGCCTTCTCCCAAGTGGGATCAACTGAGTCATACACTGAGCGACGGATTCCAAACAAGAGGTTTGGATCCAGCCACCCCTGAGCACGCTGAGATCACTCTCTGAGTAAGGAAGTCATCTTCACCACGACCAGCTCAAGTACCACAGGAAAACTGAGTTGCAACCAGCGGCTGCATCATTCCACTCCGTCCGAGTTCTGAGTAAACCCTGTTCCGCCCTCCACCGAATCAAACATACTCTGGAAGACCAACACACAGACTGGAGTCAACGTGCCTCTTCTTCTCTGGAAATGTGAGTGGCAACAAATCCTCTCCTTCAAGATAAACAACTCCAATTTCCCACTGAGCCTGAATCTAACAATCTGTCTTCCCCTCGTCTTCCAGTTTCCGGCTGAGCATAGTTCGGAGAAACTCTGCACCGAACTCATATACTCTTAAATAAAACCCGTTGAACTTTTATACTGTGTCTCTCTGTTTGGCTTTGCTGCATGTGAGTCCAAGCCTTAGAAAAATCATGACAGAGACCAATTTCGTGATATAGTGCAAATTCTAGCACTCTGGAGACAAATCTGCAGTCGCTCAGCCTGACTCTGTCAAACGGCTGAAGACTCAGGTGGAGGCATTGACAATTGCCTGGATCAAAGACTACCTGACAGTTTGTGAAACTGAAGGGTCAACCGTGTCATCACACAGTAAACACAGGCGCAGCATGAGGGACGGTACTCTCACCATTATTCTTTACTCTGTAATTTTGTTTGGTCCATCAGAAATGGACAAGAAGCTGGGTACAGGGAGCTGGTGAAGTGCTTAGTGGCACGATGTGGAAACAAGGGGATGATTGTTGATTTCAAAATAACAGGAACGAGTTGAATCCTATTAAAACGGAAGGGAAAGAAATGAAGGTGGTTGATGAGTATAAATACCCATATGTTCACATGGACAACAGACTTGACTTTGAAGGTCTCAATTCATTTTCAATGATATGAAAAAAAAATGTGTCTTAAAGCCAGTAAAACGGAAAAAAAAAATGAGCTCAGAGTTTATTAGTGCTTATATGCTTAAAAGTGTTGCAGGACTGAAAAGGGAAATTGCTGTTCTAAACCTAGCCACTACTTATATGCATATTTAAACCCACCATACACAGAAAGTAAATCAATTGGCTTTTGAACAAAATTTGAAAACCTGTAAATAGTAGTAGGCATTGCCCTTCTCCTTACCTAAACTTCGCTGCGTGAGAATAGAAACGAACAGTGCCTGTGAGGCTGGTGCAACAATTAAAATAGTTAACATTGTATTGTGGAGTGCTGCAGACAATTAATAAAAAAAAGAATCCCCACTACCCAAAAATGAAAGAATTGAAATCCTCCAAAATGAATGCTTCCCACTGTCACTGTTTCTCAGAATTTTTCCAAAAGGAAAATTATAAAGAAAGCTACTCACTCTACAGTATGTACCACACTTTATTTATAAAGAATCACGATGTTGTCAGAAAGACTTGGAATCTTTGAAAATGTATCTGTAATTTAGCTTAGTAACCCATTATTGCTCCTTCAGAATGACAAAGGTCTGTTTAAAGCATCCATGATGAAAACATGATTTTTAGATAATTGCAGATTTGATCACAAAATAAACACTTATTTTTCTATTTTTACAGTTTAGTGAAAAATTATGCTACCGGATTATGCAAGAGGGCATTCTAGGTTTTCTCTTGCTTCTGCTGATGCATTCACACATACATTAAAAATAACTTTGACGACTATTTTTAATGAGCAATTGAATGCTCTCTTTAATAACACTGCATACATAGTGAGTTTAAAAAACTGTCTGTCCAAAGCTAACCAAAACAAAGGGACCGCTCTTAAAAGTCCATCTCCACTTCAATTATCATTCGAAATCAGACACACCTGTTTGAGGTTGTTATCTGCATAAAGACATCTGCCCACACCACACAATCTGTAAGACTAACTGTTAACATGGCTAAGACCAAAGAACTGTCCAAACACACCAGACACAAAATTGTAGACCACCACAAGGCTGGAGAGGGCTATGGAGTGATTGCCAAGCAGCTTGGTAAAAACAGATCAACTTTTGGATTAATTGTAAGAAAACTGAAAAAACTAAACATGAATATCAATCTTCCTTAGACTGGGTTCCATCCAAACTTAAGGAAAGTGAGAAATCCCAGAACTACACAGGAAGAGCTGGTCAATGACCTGAAAAGAGCTGGGACCTTCATTTCCAAGGTTACTGTTGGTAATACACTAAGACGTCATGGTTTGAGATCATGCATGGCCCGGAAAATTCCCCTGCTTCAACCAGCACATGTCAAGGCCTGTCTGAAGTTTGCTAATGACCATTTGGATGATCCGGACGAGTCATGGGAGAAAGTCATGTGGTCAGAGGAGACCAAAATAGAACTTTCTGGTTCTAATTCCAGTTATGTTCCACTGTTGTGTTTTTGAGCTTTTTAAACGGTCAAAAATTTCAGTGTTTAAAACATGTGACCGTAGCTCCAGCAGGCTTTGGCAATCATAGATGCGGGTTTGAAGTCTAGTTTTTATTGTTTTAAGCGACATAGTCTGTGAAATTGTCAAGAGGATTGTTCTTGGCTGCTGCTTTGGAGCTCCGCCATGGTAACGCCATGATGAATGCCACCGCAAGACCACCATCCCTACTATGAAGCATGGGGGTGGTAGCATCATGCTTTGGGACTGGTTTTCTGCACATGGGACAGGGCGACTGCACTGTATTAATGGGAAGATGACCAGGGCCACTTGTTGCGAAATTTTGGGTAACAACCTCCTTCTTCCTAGTTATTTACAGCATTAGCATGCAAATAGATTATTTAAAAAAATCAAACATTGTGATTTCCAGATTTTGTTTTGGCTTATGTCTCTTACAGTGAACATGCACCTAAGATGAAAATGTTAGACCCTGCCATGGTTTGTAAGTGGGCGAATTTGCAAAATCGCACACTGTTCATATACTTATTTTCCTCACTGTATATTTTCAAATGCCGGATAATTTCACAGAACTTCATGCAAAACAGGGAACTGAGATCTCTGTCAGATGATCCTGTCCCAAATAAAGTTGTATTTTTATAAAATTGTGAACTAATTGGCAGAGAAGAGGTTTAATCACATGCAACATTGTCCCCAGAGAATGACAGAGAAGAATCGCTTAAAAAAGTGGGATAGGAGAGGGAAGAGTTCTGAAATTGGAAGTGGAGATTCAAAAATAACAGGTATAGCAAAGAACAATACCTATAATATTTTCTGGCCAATTTAGATTTTTAGGGTCGTTTTTTTTTTTTTTTAGGTCTCACTAATTAATTCCAATTTTGAGTGACGCATTAAAAAATGAATCAACTTAATTTGAAACCTTAAGGTGGATGCTATTAGAGGAAGATTCATACATAAACTTTTTTTTTTATTATTATCTAAGTAAAAACATAGAAAATGCAAACTGCTGGACACACATCAGGTCTGGGAAAAATTTATATAAAATAGAATGAGTATCTTTGGCTCACATCAGATATCGAAAACATTATCAGACTAAATAGTTTGCAAGGGTGAAAATCAGCTCAAAATCTTAAGTAAAACATCAAATAAGAGTTTAAGAGCAAAAAATTAGTCCATGTGATTAAATAAAGTTTAAATTAGGAAGAGCAGAACAATTTGATCAATATTTTTTTATAAGAATCTCAATAGAATTCCAACAAATCTCTCTCTCTGTACAAGGTTTCTACGAATATATTTCGACCCTAATCTATTAGATAACTTGATCTACCTTTATAAAAAAAAAAAAACATCCAAGTTAAATGAAGTAAAGAAGAGATACAATACAATCTTCATAAGGGCAGATCCAACAAGTTTTGAAGCAAAAAATTTTAAAAATAAAAAGTCAGTCTTCTTTCTAATTGTATGTATTTTCAAGAATATTTCCTCTTCAAGCATCTATTTCAGGCATGAAAAACTGAATGATTGGATATGTTGCTATCATGATAGTCAGAGCTTATGCTGTCTTTAGTTGCATAAAAGCCCAAAGTGATCTATAGAAGCCATGCAGACTGCTTTTATTAATTCATCCTGCCCCAGTTTAGGTTGTGAGATCAGTGTCCTGTGTGTTAACAGCGATGAATGCAGGGGGAGGGATCTCTTTTCTTTTTTAATGGAGAAGGATGTCAGTTCACTTTTAAATCCCTTAACAACACGTATGTACCAAAATATAACAGTTAACATTAAAAACAATGTATTATATTAATGCT
This sequence comes from Cyprinodon tularosa, assembly GCF_016077235.1. Lineage (NCBI taxonomy): Eukaryota > Metazoa > Chordata > Actinopteri > Cyprinodontiformes > Cyprinodontidae > Cyprinodon > Cyprinodon tularosa. Next base: position 149,934 of record NW_024039261.1, on the reverse strand, counting down.
GCTTATCTTAGGGTATATACTACCAGTGATATAAAGAGAACAGTCTGTGGATTATTTCTACCATACACTGTCTAAATAACAGTATCACTATCTAAACATATATATATAAATGAATATTGATGGAATAACACCATATTTCAGCAGGACAATTTGATCTGTTCTGTTGAGGCCATATACACACATTATCAGCTACATGTCAGCATCAAACTGGTCAGTATTGCATGTGTTCCATTTACGTTTTTGTGTTTTTAGTCATCCAAGGTTTCTACAAGTACCATGTATATCATTTAAATAGGAAACTGACCCACTTCTAAATCCATGGATCCATGTTTATTTAATCTGTTTTTTCTTTGCAGGTCTTTGCCATTCATCATGTCATTTTTTTTCTTTCTATTATACTTTTTTATGTGTATAGTGTATTTTGATAAATAAAACACAATATTTCTCAACATGTGTATGGCTGTGTTCTGTAGAATACATATGTCATATCATATCATAATAATATTTTATTTATAAACCCAGTAAAATATTAAATCACACTGGACCACGTCGTAAGATCCGTATTTATAAGGTTTGTAGCATAAATGTGGGAAATATCTGGTATTCAGAAAGTTACTATTGATTAAATATGCTGATTCTTTATTGATCCCTTCAATGTAGAATTACACTGCTTTTGTGATGTGGTTTTATTTTTTTTGGAGTTAACTCCTCTTGGCCGTCGTCATATGGCGGCCATTCACTGAGCACTGAGCATTCACTGAGCACGTAGAATACATACTCAGAGAATGTCTCAGACAAATGGGAACAGAGGCTAAGGTACTGGAGGTTCCGTCATGGGAGGACAAGCCCCTACATGGGATGTACCACCGAAACATGACCTAAGTGGTGGATATCAGCAAATCCTACCACTGGCTAGACAAAGCCGGACTGAAGGACAGCACAGAGGCACTCATCATGACTGCACAGGAGCAGGCCCTGAGCAGACCAGACAAGATGCCAGGTACAGACTGTGCAAAGAGGCCCCTGAGACAATCCAGCACATAACTGCAGGGTGTAAGATGCTAGCAGGGAAAGCTTACATGGAGCACCATAACCAAGTGGCTGGAATAGTGTGCAGGAACATCTGTACAGAGTATGGGCTGGGAACTATGGAGACATCATATATATGAATGCTGCCTCCTAAGCTCTCCACTCCCTGGACATAGTTTATCACAGTGCTTTACATTTCATCACCAACTCTGCCTTCAGGACTCATCATTGTGAACTGTATGCGCTGGTTTCATGGCCCTCTCTAAGCCTCAGAAGACAACATCATTGGCTTACTTTCATTTACAAGGCCATCCTGGGTAAAAGCCCTCCATACCTGTGTCACCTCATGTCTGTAGCTAACAGTGGTTACAACTCATGATCTTCAAGTCGTGTTCTTTACACTATTCCCAGGATCAACACAGATCTTGGCAAAACATAATTTTTCTATGCAGCACCATGGTCGTGGCACAATATTCAAAACTCCCTGCAATTACGGACTCTTATTCCACTACAGCATTTTAAATCACTATTGAAAACCGCTTGCACAGAGAAGTGTAACTTTTGTTCTAGAGTCTAGTTTATGATTGATTTTATTATGTTGTCCTGTGTTCTTATATGTCTTACTGTACTGCTGTCTCTTGGCCAGGTGTCCCTCGAAAAAGAGATTTTATCTCAAGGGACTTCCTGGTAAAATAAAGGTTAAATAAATAAAATAAAAATAAAAAAACAACGTCAAAATGGGTAAAACCCCCAAAGATGGCAGAGAATGACCGACCCAAGATTCTGTGGGACTTTGAGATACAGACGGATTGAATGGTAATAGCAAACCAACCGGACATTGTGGTGGTGGACAAAAAGCTGAGCAAAGCTGTTGTGGTTAACATAGCAATACCAGGGGACTGCAAAATCAGGAAAAAAGAACATGAAAAACTAGAGAAATACCAGGGGCTCAGACAAGAGCTGGAGAAAACCTGGAAGGTCAAAGCATTACTGGTGCCCATGGTCATTGGGGCACTATGGGCCCCCAAACATGAGGAGTGGTTACAGCAGATCTCTGGAAATACATCAGACATTTCGGTCCAGGAAAGTGCAGTTCTAGGAACAGAAGAGATACTGCGCAGAACCCTGAAGCTTCCAGGCCTCTGGTAGAGGACCTGAGCTTGGAGGAAAAAAACGCCTGCAATGGGTGAGGAAGAGTTTTATATTTTATATCATTTTGTGTCTTATTTCATTGCAGAAAAAGTTTTTTCTAGTAAAAAAAAAAGGATATTTTAATACAAAATACATGTAGCAAGGAATTCTAAGAACATACCACTCATACCATAAACGGGTTTCCTGACATGGTATGATGGCATGCCTGAGTTCAGTTTGTATGGATACCTATTGTGTAAAATTCCTAATAGCCTAATCAGTCCCCAAAGCATTTTTATTAGTCCTGGGGAACATCCAGATGTTTTGGCAGTTGTGAACTGAGATAGAACTTTATGTCCCTTTGGTTTGCTGTATTTTTAACTCTTGCAAGGTTCTATATTGCACAGTCTCTTTCTCAAAGTTGACTTATTGAAACTAGCCTAAACTGAGGCAAATAAGCCCTGTTTTTTTTTTAGATTAAGGATACCTTAGTTCAGCCCTTAAGAGCTATAGTTTGTATTTTTTTTTTTTTTTTTAGAAGCATCTCTTCTTCAACACACTGCAATGAAAGAGTTGAATTCTCTTACCTGCATCTAACTCAGCTTATTAGAGGCCTGGTAACAGGTCATTCATTTGATGCTGGTGTGTTGGTCGAAGGATGGATCCTAAAGTTGCAGAATAGTAGCTTGGCCACCCCAGTTTTTAGAGGTCTTTTTTTTTTTTCGTCGACTTTGGTTCTAGTCTGTTCTAAAAAAAAAATTATTTTCTTTTTTCGATTCAAACTTGCCTGCTTGTGATCTGACATATCAAAATCTAAATTAGGGGAAATCGGTAAGGGGTAAAAAAAATTTACATCACTGAAGATGAAGCTACCTATGTAGGATTTTTTTATGTCCAGTTTCTCATAGTTTTTAGATTTCAGATCTTTTGAAGCGGTTCATTTTATTTGTCAAACTCCAAGTATATATGCAGAACAGAAAAACATCTTAAATCTTCTTACTTTGAGAAATGTTTATTTAAAAACTATACTAACATGCTAAGAATTGTTTGTTTAAGTGTTATTTCAGTAGCAAAATTTTCAGCACCCACACACACTTTCTTCCAGTGTCATCTGTCCATACAAAAAGCATTACAGCTTCTGCTAATCAGCATGTAACAGCTCTGTCCAGATGCGAGGCCAGTGTGCTATTTTCGATCCCTCTAATGCCGTGGAGCCATTTCCTTATACTCTGAGCACAAGGCATCAATTAGAACAAGAGAGACGCCCTTGAATGTGTGGCTGCACTCAATTAACATCATAGGTTTGTTAAAAATATCTAGAAGCAGCACATTGTGCTCAATGGGTGAAGACACATAAATACATCCCTTTAAGCCAGACTTCAGTTAACGTTCAGCTAGTGTTTTTAGAAAAAACTCGACTTGACTAAATATATATCTGCAATACATTCCTAACATATAGTCCGTTTTTGCCTATAAAAGGGAAAATCTTTAGCCATTATTTCCTAAGAAGAGCTATTGTGTAGTTTTCTGTGAAGACTCACTGACAGAGCGCATAACAGATCTGCAGTTGGATGATCGCACTAACTTTGTCATGAGGTCAAGCAATGTCTCCATGGTGACTGTGGTGGAAGCAGCACTCAAGTGAATTTTTGTTTGTTTCTTCTTGTTTTAGTACAATAGATGCTTCTCTGCAGACATAAATTAGAAATATTTCCATGTGGTAAGAAATCAGAAATCCACCAAATTTTTTGAGCAGATGAAGTTCAGGGTGAACTATGTAAACCTGTTAGTAGACTTTTGTAAAAGAAACAAGTTTTGAGAATATTGGGGGTAAAAAAAAAGATAGTACACATAACAAATCTCTATGATGTAGGAAGGACAATTAAATGGCATTTACAAACTAGACTGAGGTGCTAATATTGGTTATAATTTAGTTTGGGTCACTGTCCTCATGGAAAACCCGAATTATGTTAATTGTTCAACAATCTGACCTAAATGATCATAAATTGCTTTGGAAGATAGATGAACTACCAACTACCAACAGTCAAACCTTATATCCATAATGCAGCCATTTTAAAATAAATATTGACCAGGAGATTACTGGCAATGAAAAAAAGACACTGCTGCAAAACTTTTCAAGCTTGACGGAAGTGTCCATCAAATATTGAGCTACTATATATTAAAGTGTAACTGAGCCAAATGTAAAAGCATAGCCCTGCCTGCAGAGAAATGTTGAAAAAATGCCACGAAAGTGGGCAGTGTGCAGGATAATCAGCCAAGTGTGGGGATGAGCAGATTAAAAGCGTGGGAGTGGTCAAGAGATGAAAAAGTGACAGTGGACTGTATATGACTTTATAGTCTAAGAACCTAAAATAAAATGCTATGCCAACTAATAAAGAAAGAAATGTTATCCTGAAAAATGCTATCCGTCAATGCTCACAGTTCAAACTCCTACCCTGCAGTAGTCATGTTTATCAGAGTGAGATTTTTTTGTGTTCAGTTTGTACTTGAAAATCGAATTACCATGAAGAACTGGTTTTTGTCATTTCCATTATAGTAACAGTGGCCCTAGTGGCCATATAATGACATTGGAGAACACGAGGATTGAATTGCAACATTAAAATAATGTTTTTATTATTGCCGGCACAAAACATGTATTGTGTGATTTGATATGTTAAAGGGTTACAAAATTTAAATAAGGGAAACAGAAGTAGGCATGTACCACGATACACGTACTGTTTTAATCAATAGGAAAATTTAAGTGAATTAGCCACATTTCAACTCATAAAGGCCAGCAATAAAACATCTTTAGACAATATATTCCAGAATTAAACAACTTGTTTAAAATGTTAACATTTTGAACAGTATCATAAACAATACTTTTAAGATGCAGGACATTTGGCATTTTAGTTCCTCTTTAAGGGTAAAAGGTGTGTTCAGGACAGGAAGTAAGTTTACTCAAAGAGCATTGCACTTCCTGTAATGTTTAGAGTTGTCAATAAAACCTAAAAAAATCATTTAACTGCAACTCAGCTTTTTAAAGTAGCTTGTTGAATATTGGAACCAACCTGATAATACTTTATAGCAGAACAATAAACAAACAGATTAAATATTGGCACACTGAGGTGTTAAAGAGCCCTTACCTAAACACTACACAACATTTATTGAGTCTGCTTAAAGTTGAGTACATTAAAAGAAACCAATCAGTTTAAATGATCTCTGTCATCACTGGTGTTTGCGGACATGTATCTAGACAGAATTAAGTCAGAAACCCCCAGAACTCTAGGTCCAAACAAACTGAAACTGCAGAATCAAATGTCTGACTCAAATGCCTCCCTGCCGGGCTTTATTCCCATATGAGCAGACAGAAATTTAAAGAAAACTGGAAAATACAAGTTGGATTGGGATTGCTTGTGTACAACAGATGGTGTCATGTTGCTGTGAAGATTCATCACTGTAGCCTAGATATTGAACTTTTGGCAGTTGGTTTTCAGCCATATTATTTGCCTAGAGTATTTACCTGTGTTCTTTTGGTAACCATTTACATTTCACATTCTACTGTTACTGACAATGCATCTATTCCATTGTTGCTAAGCTACAGATATAGCAGCCAAATGCATGTGTGGCAATAATTGATCATTTCAACCTTGTCTCGCTCTCTGCTGCACACCGAATATTCCAACACTCTGTCAGCTGCTGTACCAGAGAAAACAAAACTTTGAACTTGTTTATGCAAATGTCAATGACTCTTATATCTCTACAGTAAGGCCTTCCCTTGAGAAATTCAATCTTGTTTTTCTCTGTTCACAGTTCAAGCCACTTTATAAGAGACAATCTCCATTACAAATAACAGTAAGAAGATGGTCAGAGGAAGCTGAAGAAGCCCTTCAAGCTTGTTTTGAGGCTACAGACTGGGATGCACTGTTTCAGCCACATTAAGAGGACATCAATGCAATGGCTCATTGTGTGACTGACCACATAAACATCTGTGTAAATAACCCCATCCCGACAAGAAAAGTGAAATGTTACCAAATAATAAACCCTGAATCACAATAGCTCTAAAGGAACTCATTGAAAAGAAAAAAATAGCCTTTGGGAAGGGAGACAGTGAATTGATGATGAATATACAGAAGCAAATGTGTTCAATAAGAGGCTTCTCTAGATCTGCTGCAAAACAGATCATTACACAAGATCTTTCCTGCTTTCAGCTATCAACACCTATAACAACTCATTAAAAAAACCTGCCCATTAATTAATGGGCTGTTTCTCAGATTAATTAAGTATTTTAACTGAATTGAATTAAATGGAGCTTTATTTAGAACTGTATATATTATATAAAGCATGGTTTTGGTGATTTAAACATGGCTTAGAATTCTTAGTTACACCATAAAACAAAGAAAACTATACAGCATTAAACTTGATTCTGTTTAGTGTCATATTGCACATACATTATTACTGTTCAGTTATTTATTTTATTATTACTATATTTTATTATAACTTTTTAATAAACTACAAGCGCCATATTTTTTTTTAGAAAATTACAAAACAAATGCACACCCATCATATTGGATCGTTGCTTTGACATTATCATAATCTGAATAATTCAAGAGATTTAATTTGAGAGGATGGATTGTGCTGTGAAACAGCCACAACAAATACTTGCAGCTGTGCAGTTCAGGCTAGAAAAGATACCCCTTTATTCCATCATAACTTTCAGTGCTATTGACAGAGGGAGCCTCTCTATTTGCTCATGCCCTGCTATTTGCCAAATAACTTGCTTCAAGTCAAGAGGGAACTTTTAACATCCCTAGTGCTCTCCTTCATAAGATGCACAGAAGATGAGACATTGAAATGAAAAGAAAGGGGAAGCTAAATGCAACCACTAAAAAAAAATCCTGTCTTCTTCTTAAGCCCCAAACATTTTATTATTCAATATTGAAACAGCTATCTATTCACGCACCCAGACACACAAAATAGTGTCAACGGTATGGGTGAATACAGCTGGCCCATGCAGCTCAGATTTTCAGCTTTTCCTTGGCTGAAAAAGAGTCATGCAAATTGTAATGACTGGTGTCAAGCTAGTCAGTGTCCTTTTTGAAAGAATAAACAAGACCTAAGTCTTAAAAATTGGAACCCCACCAGAAAGCCGTGCATGTAGGAGAGGGAGAGAATTCAGCGTTACATGTGGAAAAGCGGCTTATGCAAATTGTGTTTGGTAATAACAGCATTCAAGCAGTATTAGAGAGAGAGAGAAAATGAATGCTTCTAATTGCAAGAGAGCAGGCAGGCAAATGAGTGGGTGGATTCATTGCATGCCACCATTCAGAAACTTGGTGCTCAGAAGCGGCAAAGGGAATGATAACAAAAGCCACTGTATAGTCAATGTATATCTGGATTTTGAAAAGCTGTAAAAATTAAAGCTCAGCAGACAGACTTGAATACCATGATAATTTCTTTTTAGAACCAAGTGAGTGTAAACTGTTATTCAGGATTTAGAGCTTCCTTGTAACAGTTTGAACTGCAAAGCAGCCTACTGTTGATGGCCCCAGGGACCTCAAACACATTTGAATATTTGTGAGATGCATCAACATCTCCCAAACTTATTTTACACATTCAAAACTGAACCATTATGTGATAAATGTAATGAGCTTCTGAAATGTTGTTGGGTATTAAAAACATTTTCATCTATGTATTTAGGTCAACATGTAACATGTATCAAATGTAACAAACTAGGTTTGACTCCTTATGGCTGAATTTGAAGTAACTTCCCAGGGAAGTATTTAAGTCTCTTTTTCAGACATTGACCCTTTTTTACATCCTGTAGGCTTTTGATAAAACATGCATCAACTGCCGCCAGTCGCAAAAGAGCTGTTTGCTAAAGATGAGCTGGAAATGAGTCACATCTTTGCCTTTAGAAATATACTTAACCCTAAGCCTTTCATTAATCCACAGTAGTCATATCAAGGTTTGAATTAATACTTGCATTCACATTACTTTATTGCCATAGTTCATACATTTTCATATTATTATTTTTCTGCCTTATAACTACATTGCGTTTCATTTCAGAACAATAGGTAAATGGTGAATTACTTGTTCAGCACTTTATCCATTCCAAGTACACCAGTGTGCTTTATGCCACATTCACGCATAGATGGCAGTAAGCTGTAGCAAGCAAAGAGGCAACAACTAAGGTGGACCAAGCGGAGGGCTCAATCTAACAAGGAAGGTTGAGGTAAAATCCATTGATGCAGCTCATTGTATCCTGATACCCATAAATAAGGGGTAACTTGGCTATTGGCTATCTTGCAGAATGCTATTTGTGTTAAAAGAAACAAAGTTGTTCACTCTCCCCTGAAAACACAATTCTTTGTTGTAACAACAGCAAAATCTAGAGATGACAGTTTAATATGGGAGGATACTCCTGTGTCGGAATGACTAGAATGATGGTCACAATGTGCTCCATCCAATTTGAATGATAGTGGGCTAATTTGAAGATGGGGAAAACAATGGTGTTAAGAGTTCTTTTCCGTAAGACTTGCAACATTTAAACTGTATTAAAAGGTGTTATACATTACCAACTACTAATTCATGGAGATGGTATACAAAAACACATCTACACTTTTCAGATGTATTTTCTTTTCTTCAGTTCTTAAAGTCACATCACTACAATTCAATGGGATTTAATATTTTTGTATTTTGTATTTCCAATATCAGGGAACACATATCAACACTTAGGCCCCTTTCTAAGCCTCACAATAACTCTTTGATATGCTAATATATTATAAAGTATCAAAAAAGACCAATTTCATAATTTTTTTGTGTATGAAATGGGTAGAAATGGAACCCAACTGGAAATTCAGACAATGCAGAGTCTTTGTGCTTATTGCATATCACTAACAAGTGAAAACACTGTGGCCACCTGCACTATCACTCTCTGGTTAGAGTAAATCTCTTCTTGAAGCTGTTCATTCATATATGCCACAGTAACCTCATTGACATCTTGAGAAAAGAAGAGAGCTATTAATTTTATCCAGAAATGATATGCGATCACCCTTCTGTTAAACTTTCTGAGCTATGTAAAAATGTGGCTTATGCACACAAAACATACTGAGATTTTTTTTTAACACAAAATCGTACACGCCGTATAGGAATATATATTCTAGTATTGAGAAAAATTCAGTTTTAAACATAGAATAGTTTGGTAGAATACTGGTGCGTTGTCTCGGCACTGTGCCTTTTTCGTGAGGAGAAGGCTAAGCTACCTTTCAGTAATAATAAAAATGTCAAAACATCACAGTAAGTTTTGATTCATTACCATACAGAGGACATTTGATTGGGCTATTATGACTCTTCCTCAGGCAGCGATTTGAACATTTATTTAACAGCATTCATTTATCAAGTCGAGATTTAAAGCTATTTATTAGCAAAACCAGATTTCAGATCCACAAACAAAGCAATAAAATATTTCAGAGCCCTTCAAAGCCATTTTGTTCTGAATGAATCTAAATCTGTTATTGCTAAAATGAAAGATGTGTGAAAAATAACTCTATTTCCTAAATACTTTCATCTATTACATACAGCAGGTACTGAATGTGGCTGCCGGTCTGTCTGATATTATTATCTAATATCCATCTTAAACTGCTTTTAAATAAGTATTAATTACCTTTCTTGCTCTGTACATGTATTCCTTATAGTACTTGTGCTTCTCTGTTATTTCTCTTAAAAGGAAAATGGCAACAGCTATCTAATCCGTGTAAAGTGCTTTAAATTGCCCATGGTTAAATTATAGGTTATAGTTCTGGGTTATGGCTGCAAGAATTTTACACTTTCCCTACAAAACTAAAAAAATCATCACTTCCAGTCTGCTAGAAAGCATATAATTTTGGAAAACAACTGAAAGCCAGAGATGATAATCCAACAAAATCCCTTCCCCCAGCTCTTCTGTCTTCCTCCAATGTGTCTACACTTCTGTCAATATTTCCTTTTGTTTTCTTTTTCTAATCTATTTTTCTCAAATGTTACTCTGCAGGACCTCTCCATCTGTGAAAAGATCAAAATCCATTCCTAAAAAATGTTTGTCTTTATCTCCAAAAATTTTTTTGTTTGTTTGTTTTTTATTTTTATTTTTGCAGAGCCAAGTCACAACCCATTGATTTCCACCTTTGGTAATCAGGTCTGTTTAAAGCCTCTGCACTGTATTTTTCATACTAAAATACTTTAAGCACATTTGAACTAAAAAAAAAAAAAAGTCAGACATGATGTAATATAAAGAGTTCATACAGAATATACTATGATGAATCATGTCTGTGTAGTACCTTGTGAAATTATAGAAAAGAATAGACTATCTTGTTTCACAGACCTGCATGCATTAAATTAGGATTTATTTGAAAAGCCAACATAAAGCGACAAAAAAGCGGAAGACAAAGGAAACATAATATGCTTGCCTTTTTTATTTTTTTACAAAAAGCAAATAATAAAAAATACAGCAAGTGAATTATTGCCAGTACTTCTATGTAAAATGGTCCAAACTGGATTTAGAGCATATTTCAATGGAAAAATGATAAATTGGACTTATAGGTGTTCTTAGACTGCAAGTGCAAGGCCTTATCTTTAGAAGGTTTGCACATCTTAATTAATACATGTACAAACATGTTTGCATACCAGAACAGATATTTAAAGAAGGTGCAAAGTTGCAATACAGTAGACAGAGTGTGCAAACCTTTTTTTGCGTGTATTTTGTGATGAATACACAGCTCGTATTTTAATGACCAAACCACACAACTTCATGGGATATGCAAATGTAAATATTTGCTATGTGCAATTCAATTTTGCAAATTTGAAACACAACTGCAACCTCAGTTTTTGCATCATTTTTAAGTATCTCTGAAAGTCAGGGGCAAATTGACATGGAAAAATATCTGTATCCACTACTGCGATAAAAAAGACATTGGTATGACAAGAAGATGGAGAAATATTCTCTGGCATGTAACATATTTTGACTATCAGAAATAATAATAGTAGAATGAGATTGATAAAGAAAAAAACATCTACACAGGCCAGCACAGATTAATGCAGCAGGACGGCAGACAATGTGAATACATTAAAACCAAATCTATAAGCAGTGATTGAGCTTGTTTTTTTGCAACAATGATTTCTAATCTGAATATTCTTCTCTTTTTCAGAGATACCGCAGGAATTTTCCCTATCTATCTAATCAGTGCACGGCCTTTACTTTAAGATGGACAGCCAGGCCTTGGAAGGCTTGCCTCTATGCCTTAAATGTTACATTTTCATATGAGAAGCCAAATATTGCTTCATTCAATACCCAAAGATTAAAAAAAAAAATATATATATATATATGGTCTAACTTTTCAACAAAGGTAACATTTATGATGTTATAAGTGTGGTCCTAACATTTCATATCTTTATGATGGTAATTGTTCACTTATGGTCTCTAACTGACCTCTGATGAGCCTATAACAGCTGAATTTATATTAGAGAATAAATAACACACTGGTAAACAGAAGTGCATGCTATAATTTTGTATATTACATGCAATTATGTATTATTTTCCTTCCATTTCTTTGTGTGGGACCATTGCATTAAAACAAAACAAACATTAACATTTTTAAAGAGGCCATTGATGTATATGCAGGGTGTTGTACCTATCCATGTTATAGATGTTTCCCTCTGTGAACTGGCATGTGTGTGTCGATTATAGAGAAACTGAGGGAAATCACTGATGCAACCATGACTAAAAACATGGGGAGAGACAGAGAAGAGACTCTCGGACCTCACTGAAGGGGAGAAGATGGACAACGTTGAAGTGAGGACATGAAGTGGGTCAGGATTCATGCCACATATGTACCCTGTCTGAAGAGGAGGTTAGCTGAAAAGCAACAACAAAAGCTCTCAGATTCAAACCACTCACATGTGCCCACTTGCTGTAGTGTTTTTGTCTGCCTCTGTGGTGTTCCATTATTATCACAGCATACTGTATGAGATAGAGATAAAGCCCAGCACACAGACAAGATATTGAAATTTTTCAGCCCTGATGCTCTGAGTCAGAACCATTTATGTTGTTTTAGTTAGCAACTAAGATAATGTCAAAGAGATCCTTTTAATATGAAGCCTCTTTTTATAGCATATGAAGCAAGAAACATTTCTTGATATTATGCCCTTTTTCCACAGCTTGTACTATATGGATATAAAGTGCTGTTTGTGAGAACATGTCATGAACAACACTTTTTCATAAAACACAGGCATTGGAGAATTACAGTAATGATAGCCTACATTTTCCTGGAGCCGCTGATTTTTGCTTTCTTCACATTTTCACTCCCCACCATAGATATAGATAGTCAGACAGACAGACAGACAGAGATAGATAGAGATGTATAAAGCCATCTCTATGATATTAATGGTATAGTGGAGGATGTTCTTTTCTGGGTGGATAATCAAACTAAATGGTCCTCCTAATTGACAATTATTCTGGTGATATGTTTACCATTTTTCCTGCCTCTAACATCAGCTTGAGGGAACGTATATTAAAGTACTGACTCATAAAACTGACAGGTGGCACTATAAAGAGAGACAATCAGTGATATTGTACCTTACACTTCATTGGTTCCAATGTTATGCTTGAAGCATGGATTGATTTATGGTTACTTTTTAATCTGAAATGCTTTTCTTCACCTTCAGGCACACATTGAAATGCTGCCATCCATTTACATTCCGCTTTTCATATTGCTAATATATCTGTTTATACGCTTGCTGCCTAACTAAAAGGGGATTCCAGGCGTTGTTTTATTTAGAACAGATAAAACTGAAAAATTAGTGGAAATAAAAGTTACCCACAGTTGGCTGTAGAGTTTTAAGATCTGCTTTATCTTAATTTCAGTCAAACTTACAATATAAAATCTTAAAATCTTAGAAGTCACAAGAATCTTGTCTTGTTTCCTCTTGGCCAACTGAATCTAAATGTCCCCTGTTGCTCTATGCAAATACAGACACCCACAAACAGAAACGTACATGCAAATGACATATGAGGAGGCTTACTGAGAGGTGAAAGCATAAATTAGGAAAACACGCTCCCTTTGGTGAGCTAATAGCTACCTGCCAGCTTTATTTGGCCACACACGTGGCTGAGCATCTGTGCTGACCTAGACTTGCTCTGTCATTTTACACACTCTTTCTTTCTATCATCTTTCTTTCCCTCTGTGACCTAGAAGTATGTCTTCTTCCCAGGGAGACTTTTACAAAAAGCTAAAAAAAGATTCACTTTTTCCTCTCCTATGGACGAAAGAGAAATGGAGACATATGGGAAGGACTCCAACCAGTCTTAGAGTGTTGTAACAATAGATAATTTAGATGGAATTTAAAAAAGGAAGAGTGCCCGGCTAAGAACTAAGATATGCATGGCTGCATTTGGATATAGAAGTATAACAGGCACCTGGTAAGAGCACCAATTGATCCCCATTTGTTTCTTTTTATAAGAAATAATAAAAGAAATAGGAAAGGCTAATTAAAACATACAGTTATGAATAAATTTTACATATTGTTGAACATATAAAATCTTTGGATCAGATACAATTTGACCTACCTTCATTGTACTTCAGGTACTAAACATAAGTAACATTTCCAATGCAAATCCGAGTCCTGATTCTTATCCCAATGACAATTTGGTTTTAAACTGGATGCAAAGCTGCAGGGATTTCACTTAAAACGTGATGTAATGGGTTAGAAAACAGGATGTAAATACAGTCACCACTTGACTGAAAAGAGTAGAAGGAATGCAAAAGAAAATTTAGTTCAAAAAACGTCTTTGTTTCCCAGTTTTTTATCTTTTTTTATTTTCAGAACGACAAACACTAGCAGCTCTTATTAAAAGGAGCATTTTATATTTATTCATGATTAAATGACATACTTTAGCTGGTCATGGTCTTAGGCTGGGTTTTTAGATTATAGCTAAAATCTACTAGACTGCTGCAAGAACCGATGCAATGAGCATCCTTGCTTAATATTCCCCTTCTCTTGTGGTGTTAATGTAAATCAGAAAAGATGACTTTGGTTTTCTTCTGCATTTGTCTGTTTCCATCCCCAGCTACCTGTAGGTCTGTGGAATCATTGTTAAATTTGTTTGTTTTCTCCTAATCTCAAGTCCGGGCAATGTGCTTGCTCGTTAGAGTGCAGACATTACATTTTGTTTACCGAGCTTTTAGAAAATAAATATTAAATATCTAATGTATGTGTAGAGTGCATAAAAAAAAAAAAAAGTGGTCTCACAGTAACAAGATTTCCCCCATGTTTTTTTTTTTTTCTTAATGAGAATCACTGAGATTGAACAGAAAATAATCTCAATGTTCTGCTCTGGTGCTGGCATGGTGATGAGCTAAGAAATGTATTGAATTCTTTTAAAATATGTTAAAAATACTGGCTCTTATTTATTCATTATAACCAGCAAATCCATCTCAGTTTGGAAAAATATCTTTTCTGAAAATCAGTTTGAAATTGTTTCCACCTTCAGTGATATATTTTATACAGACATGAGATTTGTAACACCTACATCTGTCTGTCTGTCTGTCTGTCTGTCTGTCTGTCTGTCTGTCTGTCTGTCTGTATGTCTGTCTGTCTGTATGTCTTTCTGCCCGTCCATCCGTCTGTCAGTCCTTTGACTGAGGAGCTTAAAGGACCACTTGTTAGGTAAATGAATGAAGTGTGTTTAAAGCATTAAGCAATCATTAATAAAACATGCAATCAAAAAAAGTCAAGAAAACCTTGCAAATGGGAGACAAGATCTTCCACAGAATAACTCAAAATGCACAGTAAAGAATACTAGCTGGTCCATAATTTTCTGTTTTACCCAATGATCATAACACTTAGAAGACAATCTTTTGGTCGTGTAAATCCTGCAGAAAACAGATAAAACTTAAGGCTGGTTTATACTACGCTTGTTTCTACGCATGTGGAAAACTACTCGAGAAGATGGACCAGCTAGAAGAGCAAGGCGCGCAAGAACGCTGGGACCCTTTTTCCTCCTGTATTTCAGTTCTTTTCCACCTTTATGTCCCTCTGTTGTTGGACAAACTTGCCTCACCGCCTCGGATGTATCTAGACCCACAGCATGTTTGTGATTATCCCTTCTGTGTCGTGGCGTGGAATAACATAGTGCAGACCATGGTTCAATATTGGGCATAAATCAAAAATATCTGTGACGAGCTCACTGTGACACGCTGCTGCTGGGAGTATAACCAACCCTTTAACAGGTGAATGAACGAAGCATGTTTAAAGCATTAAGCAAACAAATCAAAAAGGCAAGATAACCTTGCAAATGGGAGACAATTTCTTTCTCAGCATAATTCAAAATGCACACTAAAGAATATTGCCTGCTCATGACTTTTCTGTTTTGTTCGATAATCATAAAACTTAGAAGACAAGCCTTTTGGTTCTGGTCATGTAGATCCTGCAGAAAACACATAAAACTTTGTTTTTATATCTTAGTAATCTTTGGTCATATTATCAATAATGCGAGGCTGTAAAGCAAGCTTTATTTGGTGATTTAATTAATGTGACCAAGGAGTGTTGGCAGTATGTATTAGGGACCAGTTAACACTTTGCTTTATTTGGACCAAAAACATCTGATAGGGTACTCAGAAATAAGTTGCTCATGAAGTGCAGACTAGGAGAGAAATTCTGACTCAACTTGTGAAGCTGCAATTAGTGGGTGTGTTCACTAACATGAGGAGATCATCCAGTCCACCATGGAGTTCACTGTGTGACCATGAATATGCACAGTATTTCATCGGAAGGAATCTATCGATATTCAAAAGAGAAATAAAAGATAAATACTACTGCCATCAATAAAATCAGGTGAAGGGAATAGTAGGCAACTGCTGATATATTCAATGCATATACATATTCATCATACACATGATTTCAAGATACATATCTAATTAAATGTGATATTTAAACAGCGTCACTTCTGACGAAATTTTAGGTCATTTTTTATCCTTAGTCTATTAAAGAAAATGCTTAGGATTTTTGTAAAACATTTTGTCAAATACTTCTTTCCTATTTTAGCCTAGTTTCTGACAAAAGACATCAGTCACAGTTTTTGTCCAAAAGGGTTTTTAATGAGAATAAAAAAAAAAAACCTTACAGTAACCTGTATCGGAAGCATCAGTTGTGAGATAAGCGCCTGACAATAGGTGAAAACTAAGAAAAAAACCCTCTTACAAAATGGTATGCTGTGATTGTTTATACTCTCCTTTTTCAACTAGGGCTGTTGAAATCTGGGACAGGTTCTCACAGCCAAATAACTTTCTACATATTAAAAAAGACAATGTCCGCCCATCTCCTTACTTGGCAAAAGTAGAGAGAGTAGAGAGAACAGTAAGGATATTCTGTACAAGAGCTGAGGTCAAATTAAGAGGTTAAATTAAAATTAGGCAATTAACCCTCCAGTAGAAAATCTGGAAATTTGACTTTGATTTTAACTGAAGTTAAAATATTGTATACCTTTTCATTGTATGAAATTCAATGTGCAATATGTAGCTAGTAACTTGTTGCCAGTTGTGATGACACCATGCATTTGGGCCAAATGATGGCACTAATACACTTTCTGTCAATTATTGTGCAACGGGGTCCTGGATTCAACAAAGAAGACACATTTTTAACTTAATTAGTTAGCTCTACACCTGGCCTTGACTAGCCTCAGGTCACTAGGTCAGTTGGCAAGGTAACTGAGTTTGACTCAGGGAGCCAGTATTAAGAAACACAGAAAACAACCAATAATAATAATAATCACGATAACATGGCGGCGCGGACGAGCGCAGCGGCTCCTCGCGCTCCAGCTAAAACGGTGTTTTATCGTCGTGTCCTCACGACTACAAGCGCACATATTCTCGGGAGTTTCTGCTCAACATTTGCAGAAACAAGGACTTAACTCCGGTGAACGTGGAAAAGCTGCGAGCCTACGGTTTGCTCCGGAGCCCCGCTCAGGCCCCGACTCCACAGCCAGCACCCAGCCCGCAGAGGAGGCGCCATGGCCGGAACCTCAGGCGGCAGAAGAGGGGGAAGCGCGGAGGTATCCGAGCTAGAGTAGCCGCTAAACCACATCGGCCGGCTATCCCGTCCATCACCCTGGCCAACGTACGTTCACTAGACAACAAACTGGACCACATCCGTTTACTCCAGACTCATTACAAGTCTCTGGGTGAGTGCTGCGCACTTGTGCTGGTGGAAACCTGGCTAAACAACAGCGTACCTGACCATGCTATCCAGCTAGCGGGGCTAACATGCTTCCGGGCGGACAGAGTGCTTGTTGAGGGGGGAAAAACTTGCGGCGGGGGACTGTGTGCTTACATCAACGACGCCTGGTGTCGTGACGCTGGGGTGGTTTGCAGACACTGTTCACCGCTGGGGGAGTTAATGATTGTCAAGTGCCGGCCATTCTACCTGCCCAGGGAATACACTGCTATTTTGTTAGCAGCTGTGTACATCCCCCCCAGCTCTGCTAACAACAAGAGTGAGGCCCTACAGGAAATCTACCAACAAGTTAGCATGCAGCTAACAGCCCACCCTGATGCTTTCCTCATTCTGGCTGGGGACTTCAACCAGGCCAACCCCAAGAGTGTGTTTCCACAACTACATGGACATGTTGACTTTCCCACAAGAGGTAACAACATCTTGGACAATGTTTACACCACTCAGAAGGGAGCTTACAAAGCCCTCTCCCTCCCCCACCTTGGTGCCTCAGACCACTCCACTGTTAGCCTAATCCCTGCATACAGACCGCTGGTTAAGGTGACTAAACCAGCCAAGAAGGAGATCCGGGTGTGGCCAGAGGGCTCAAGAGAGGCTCTCCAGGACTGCTTTTCTACCACTGACTGGAGAATTTTCAGACATGCAGCCACATACAATGACATTGTAGACCTCCAAGAGTACACAGAGACCGTCACAGCGTATATGTGGAAGTGCATGGACAACGTGACGGTCTCCAGAACCATCTCCATCCGGGCTAACCAGAAACCCTGGTTGACAGGGGACGTTCACAGGTTCCTGAAGGCCCGAAATGCTGCCTTCAGGGCTGGGGACGAGGCGGGCCTGAGGACAGCCAGGGCCAACCTGTCACGGGGGATCAGAGAGGCCAAGAGGCAGCACTCCAGGAGGATCGCCGACCACTTCAGGGACAGCAGAGACTCCAGAAACCTGTGGCGGGGCATCCAGACCATCACGGACTACAAGCCCCCACCGCAGACCTGTGACAACTCCCCCTCCCTGCTGAACCAGCTGAACGACTTCTTCGCTCGCTTTGAGGTAGACAACAGCACCCCAGCACGAAGGATCCCTCCGCACCCCGACGACCAGGTGCTGTCACTGTCTTTGGACTGCGTGAGGAGAACCCTCAGGAGGATCAACGCCAGGAAAGCCCCCGGTCCCAACGGGATTCCTGGTCGCGTCCTCAGAGACTGTGCTGCAGAGCTCACGGATGTCTTCACTGACATCTTTAACATCTCACTGAGACAAGATGTCGTCCCGATGTGCCTAAAAGCCACCACCATCATCCCGGTACCGAAAAAGTCGCCCCCCACCTGCCACAACGACTATCGCCCTGTCGCACTCACCCCCATCATCATGAAGTGCTTCGAGCGGCTAGTCATGCACCACATCAAGTCTGCCCTCCCCCCCAATCTTGACCCCTACCAGTTTGCATATCGGTGAAAACCACTCAACCGATGATGCCATCTCCACCGCCCTCCACTCAGCCCTCACCCACCTGGAGACCAGGGACTCACATGTCAGAATGCTGTTTATCGATTTCAGCTCAGCATTCAATACCATCGTCCCCCAGCAGCTCATCGGCAAACTGGTCCAGCTGGGACTCAACACCTCCCTCTGCAACTGGCTGCTGGACTTCCTGACGGGGAGACCACAGGCTGTTCGGGTCGGCAGCAACACCTCCAGCACCATCACACTGAACACGGGGGCCCCCCAAGGATGTGTGCTGAGCCCCCTCCTCTTCACTCTGCTGACCCACGACTGCACTCCAACATTCAGCTCCACATCTAAATCAAATTCGCAGACGACACAACTGTGGTGGGTCTTATCAACAACAACAATGAGACAAACTACTGGAGTGAGGTGAGCCGCCTGGCCACGTGGTGCCAGGACAACCATCTCCATCTGAACGTAGAGAAGACAAAGGAGATTGTGGTGGACTTCAGGAGAAGGCCTGCCCAGCACGCTCCCCTGATCATCAACGGTGCTGAGGTGGAGCAGGTGAGCAGCACCAAGTTCCTGGGTGTCCACATCTCTCAAGACCTGTCCTGGGACAACAACACCGCGTCCCTGGGAAAGAAAGCCCAACAGAGACTCTACTTCCTGGGGAAACTGAGGAGAGCAAGAGCCCCGTCCCCCATCCTGCACTACTTCTACAAGGGCACCATCGAGAGCATCTTGACCAGCAGCATCACCGTGTGGTACGGAGCCTGCACTGCAGCCTGCCGCAAGACACTGCAGCGCACCATGAAAGCAGCTGGGAAGATCCTCGGTGTCCCCCTCCCCTCTCTATTGGACATTTATCACTCCCGCCTCACCGGCAGAGCCACCAGGATCGCAGGTGACCCCACCCACCCCGCCCACAATGTCTTCACCTTGCTGCCGTCCGGGAGGAGGCTGCAGAGTCTCCGGGCCAGAACCAGTAAGCTCAGAGACAGCTTCTTCCATCAGGCAGTGAGGATGCTCAATTCCCTCCCTGCCCTGCCCCCCTTCGCCCCCCCATCCTCCACTATTTCCCCCACGTCAGGACTGCTACTCTATGCACTATTTGCACCATTCACACTACTGTTTACATATTTAATATTTTAATATTTATTTTATATCTTAGGTTTTTATTTTTGTGCTATGGCTCATTTTATATATATATATATATATTTTTTTTTTTTTTTTTATATATATATATTTTATTATGCACCGTGGGGTTGAGGGGATGGAAATTTCATCTGTGTTGTATGTTTACATGTAGCACATTTGACAATAAAGTTGAGTTGAGTTGAGTTTTTTGAACTGAAATTGGAGAAATTTCTGCAATCTCTGCATTTAACCCATCCCCTTTGGAAGCAGTGGACTGCCATCGTGGGGCACCCAGGGGTTAAGGGTCTTGCTCAGAACCCCAGAGTGACAATATGTGGGACTGGGGCTCGAACCCAGAACCTCAGGATTCTAAGCTCTATTCCCTAACCCCTAGGCCACCACTCTCCAAAATAAGCCAGACTAGGCATGAGTGATAACCCAGCTTTATGAAACAACACTCTGGTACTGGATGCAGCTGAAACAATGGACAAACATGTTTTTGTTTAAGGGTCCAATTCCATCACAGACCAGGGACCTTATTATTTATGGCCATGCAGTGAGGAAGTGTAATTGAAGATGCACTTCTTACAGAGGACCCACAGAACCAGGTAACCCCTCTATTTTTATATCTGTGACAGAACTGATAATTATTCAAGCCAGCCAAAAGCATTCCTATTCAGTGCTACTGATATGTGGTCTATTCCTACTTCGTTGCCTTGGTGACATGTGCCTTAAAAAGACAAAACAGCGTCTTTCAGTCTCTTGGTATGTTTACTGAGACTTGTCATCCAGTAAGACAGTGAACTGTGAATCAAAGAGGTGAAAAAAACATGCAGACACACACATCCCTACCTGCCAATAAGGAGGAATTCCCCATACACCCGAAGTCGTCTCATAGCCATCAGGAGACCGCGGACAGTCATGCCTTCGCAGAAACACACCACTACACGGGCTTTGGGTAGACGTTCTCGTAGTTTTCTCAAAAGGCGATCAAAGTGTTTCTCCCCAGCGTTGCTGTAGATCTTGTCCGAGTGGGCGATGCAAAGGCCCTCTTGAGAGGCCAGTTCCTTGAACGCTTCCATCCCGCTTTCCCCATAGTTTCCTGAAGGTGATTAATAAAATAATGATTATTGTCCCTATTTTTTCTACTAAACATATGTACTGTTACTTTTTACCCTGACAGAACTTGTTTATAGAGACAAGTAAATACAAAACCTTTCTTCTTCTCTTTTTGGTTACCCTTTTATTCAAGCAAGTAGATATCAGCTATAGATACAGCCTGTTTCCTCGTAATGGTTTAATTTATAAAGGGAAAAAAATACAATTTTCCATTGCACATTATCAACGTAATTTGAATGAGACATAATCATTGTTATACCTAAAGCACTGTTCCCAGCAGTCTCTCACTGCCTCAACCTTTGACTGACCCAAGGCTCTGATCCACTGATAATGAGAGTCAGAGCTGACTTGCTGCTGATTGCAATCAAGCCCAAACAGGGTGAAGATGACTGCCCTGGTTTAACTCTAAACTGTCCCAATCAACAGCCTAGCAAATCCGTTTCTATGTCTAAATCTTCTCTTTCCACGTTGACTGCAGTGCTGCTCTGAATTGATGAGAAAACCCGTATTACACTGGATTACACAGACAATCCAATCACTTGTAAGTGCTGTAGCATGTTCTTGCATTTGAACAGACATGTCATCATAGGGAAATTAGAAGCACCTCATATGGGAAAACATCTGTATTGCAGTTGAGCAATGGCAATGTTCCTGGAGGAACTCCGCACCATGCTCCTTTGTAAGGTTGAGGAGCAATAAGCATCTGTACATGGGGTCGCTTTCCATAGCTGCTGAAATAAACATCAGGGTGATCCATTTACGCAGTCACACAATGCGTCCATGTGTGGGTTTGCCAATAGTCCTTTGATTATATTTTCAATTGCCTCTTTTCATTCTGCTGCAGGTAAATGGAAATAATGCTATCCAATTATTTCACTCTCTACATCCCAGCTATGAGACGGGTGGGTGGTGGTACATTCGTTGACGCCCCACCATGACCACCAAAACAACAACAAAAAACGTGCACTAAGCATTCATCACCAGACAGATGATAATCGAAACAGGTAATTTATGCAATTTCACAGCTCTAGCTGTTGCCACAGGCAACAAGCTGCACTTATAACTTGTCTTGGGCGGTGGAGGGAGAAAAGTGATGTGCTAAAGCCAGTCGTGACCACAAATTCAGAGGTTATTAAGAGGTTATTATTAAGACCAAACAACCAAGTACAGTACATTGGAAAAGTATTAACACCCATTTTGTCATTGTGTATTTTCAAACTTTAATGAGTTTTATTCCAATTATATGTGATGGGAAAACACAAAGAGGCTCAAAATTGTGAAGCAAAGAGAAAATTGCTATATATCGGTTTGAAAGCATTTCAACATCCACAGCAGGATGCAGGTATAATAACGATCTATAATGTAAATCTGCTTTAATCTTCTACCAAATCATGTCCTGTGGTGCTTCATGATGCTGTTTGCTTTCTAACAAACCACTGAACCCTCTCAATAACAGAATTTTTTATACTGAGATTAAATCCGACACATTTGGTTCCATAGGTTGTTTTAGAGTTGCATGCCACACTTTTTAGGCAGACTTTTTTGTCTTGTTGCTTGAAATCGAACAGAAGAGAATTTAATTTTATTGTAATTACAATCGTCACAAGTACAAAGCAGTGTCAGGATTAAGGGTCTTACTCAGAGACCCAGAGTGGGAGTCTGTGGGAGTGGGCATTGAACTCAGAACCTCTGGGATCCAAGCGCAATGCCCTAACCATTAGGCTATCCCTCCCAAAAAAAATGCTCTCTCACTCTCTATATCACATGGCTATACTTTGCATGGTTGGTTAATCAAATTAAAGGTTGAATGCGGGGCAAACAAGAGTTATAAAACATTGCCTCAGTGACATCTCTAACATCTATGTCTTTCACAATCATAGGAGTATGTGATCATTTTGATTATTTCAGCAGAATGCAGTTTGGTGAAAAATACTGTGATAATGCTTTTTTTATGTTTATGCTATTACATTGTGACCCTATTTCTGATTTGCTGCAAATATTTGTTGAAAGATCAGATCCATGCAAACTCATCAGTGTCAGGTAAAAGAGAAATTGTCAATTAGTGTAATACAAATTATAAATTATGTTTGTATATTAATACCAAAAAATATTATTTTACTGTTCATTTCATTCAGTTCCCCAGAAGCATCAGATATCTGATGTCACCTGGATAGTCCTTCAGGCACTTTGCTTATCCCCCTACCTTTTATGTCATGCCAGCATTTGTTCATCTCCCAAATCAAACTATAATAAGACTTTCCAAAGATGTTTTACACTCCAGGCATGTCTAGAGTTCCTAAGGGAGAGATCCTGGTTAATGCAGCTTGTCAGTCATAATTTGGGTGCACATCACTGACTGTGTTTCACCAAGACTTTAATGAAAACCCACGGACATAATTCATTTCACAGTAATTACTCTGTCTACTCAACCCGTCTCTCCCTGTTATCTCCTGTCTCCACCATAACACACAGGTGAGCAGCTTGGGTTCAGATATAAGGGAACATTTTCAAAAAGCAAGGAAACTAATCATGATGTGAAAAGCTGAATTCAACTGTATTCAGGAAAGTTTAATGTTAATTTGAATTAATAGGCATCAGATCAAATTTGATAAAAACTTTTGTAATTATGAGTCATCCCTGTTTCAGTAAAACATGTATAAAATATTAAAGTATACAGGATTTTCAATCCTAAAGTTCTGAAACTTGTTTTGTAGACCATCCAAAGTTCACACCTTTTCCTTGGTAACAAACCACATTAAGTGTGAGGCCCGTAGAAACAATAGCTGCACTCTTTATACGCTTAGAGCACAGAAGTAGATGTGAATGCTATAACAAAGTGTGAGGCAAAGAGAGTGATACAAAGTTCAAATTTAAAAGGTAGACATAAGAGAACAAGTATGGTTGTTCTGGGGTCAGAGCGTATTTATATTCCAGTATGAAGCCCGAAGGACCTGTGAAGCCCCGGCAGAATGTGATCCTCAATATGTCAAAGTGTATGAGTTTTCTATAAAAGTCACAGCTAATAGGCTGTTGTGTCACTCTTAATGAAAGCAGTGCTTAATGTTATTGTTAATTGAAGATCCTATTAAATGGAAGCAGGTCAAAATAAATTAACGATTATTTTAGAGACAACGTGGTTCCTCAAACACATTGCTGTAATAGATTTAATCTAATAGATCTTAAGGTAGAAAACAAAGACACATATTTTTTTTTTTAACTGATGATGCCATAAGGACAGCAAGCTTTAGCCCTGATGTTGATATGTACCCATCTTTGGAAGGCTAAAGGAGTCACAACCAAGTAAACAAATGCATAAATAAAATAATTTTATACCAGAATTTAAATTAATCTGGGAATAAATAAATATTCAGAAGTTAGTTTGGATTGGAATAAAAAAATAAATGCATGCAAAACAGAACCTTATAAAGACCGATTTAAACAGCAACTAACTATTTTGTTTAGTAGAGAACAGATATTTTATTGACGAAGATTAATGATTATAAGGATTTTACTTATTCATTACTAATTTCTTATTAATAAAATGTTCTGAGAGATGTTCTTTCTTTTTTGAATTATGACTTTCTAGACCATCAGAAATTAGATGAGTCAGTAAATAGTGGAGCTAACACTTGTATAGATAATGCTGATGAGCTTAAAGTTCAGCTGATATGCAGGGTAGCCTGTCATGTGCTGGTTTGATACATTTCCTGGAGGACTGTAGCACAGAAATTTGAATGCTGAATAAAAACTTTTTACTATTTACGAATATTAAATTTTCACTGACCTTAAATTTGCCTTACATCAGGCATGTAATAGACGCTTTAAACAATCCAATTAGTGTGCTTGTTTTGTTGAGCGCTCGTTAACAGTAAGATTACATTTACAAATGACTCACACAGAGAGATCAGTGAACATGTGTAAGAAAGTCATAGGGGGTTACAGTGCACCATTAAAAAAAATCTCCTTTATTAGTCATATTTTTGCTCATTTAAAAAAAAAATAAGAAGAATTACAGTTGATTTAGGTAATCAGATATCATCTTATATATTCAATTATTAACTATTATTTTCTGGATTTAGACTTTTCGTGTATTTCAGGTTATTCTTATCTACAGGTTTAAAATAAAGGTGTATGCTTTTAGTCTCACCCTCAGTGTGAACAGCAGACACGTAGGTCCAGTTGTAACGCTTAACGATATCCAGCATGGCCCGGGCCTGCAGAGTGTCTGAAGGAACCACCCTCAGGAAGTACTTGAACAAAGTCTTGTCACTTAGGTCGATGCTTGTGGCTGAGTATGCAATCTGTGGGATGTTGAATAACTGTAACAGGTTTTGCACCTGAATGGCTACAGAGCTGGATCCGGGGCCAATGACTCCTGCTATGGGTTTTTTAGAAGGCGGTGGTTGATTAGAGGGGGTTCCGTCGATGCACCATTTGGACCCATCCTTATCGTCCCGAATTGAAATAAGGGAGTCCCGGATAAATTCAATGCTCTGTTCCAGGGCCACAGATGAATGCCAGCAAGAGTCTCGGATCTCACAGCCCAAGCTGATGTTGGGGAGCAGGTGTGGATCGGCGTTGATGCGGTCAAGCGTGTGGAACATGGCCTCCACCCTCTGGATACCATATTGCTCTCGGACGTCCCCGCACTTTCGCTCTGCCACCTTCTCGGCGGACGGCTGGTGGTGGACAGAGAAGAGGGCGCCAATGATGACGTCCCCATCCATGCGGGCCACGGAGCGGGACACGGCGCGGGGTACCGCCGACCTCTCGTGGATGCTGCTGCTGTGGGTGAGCACGAGGCACACGGGGAGACACAGGAGAGCAAAAAGACCCATCTTTACGCGTGCCATATCGTGCCACACAGCGTGATCCGTACCGAATCCGATGGCATATTATCTGCTGTCTATCAGGGCTTCCACGGTTATCTCTTCCATTACCTGTGAGAATAAAGCTTGGAGTGTATCCGCAGGCACCTGCAGGAAAAAAAAAAAAAAAACCCAAGAAAACTGTTGAGTTATGAAAAAAAGAAGGCTGCTAAGTTTATGCTCTTTTTTCACAGTGTCATTGAACAAGACTCTTGATACGTCTTTATTTTATTTATTTTTTATATAACACCTCTAACTATTGCGCCTGCTAAGTGCTGCTGCTACCAGTGTGATCCTTTAAAGAAGATATCAGAAAGCGGATTTCAGCACCACGGACAACGCGCTTTCCACACACGTAACAAGGACGTCCCTGGGACTGTTCCCTGCACGAATCATTCCATCAGAGCCAAACTCTTCCCCAATCAACCTAATCAGCGTATTAGTAAAACACTCCTTATCTTCAATTTTACATAGTACAGGTAAAAAAGCTTCCTTTCTAAGCTTTTCTTTTGTCTAGCTTATGTGTCTTTATTTTTCCCTCGTGCATCTTTTTCACCGGATATCGTCAGTTATTTATTTTTTCACCAGCTGATTTCTAATTATTAACAATGAAGCTGAACTTGTCAGTTTCTTGTATCATACGGATTGCTCTCTTGCATCAAAACTTACCTCAGTTTTTGGATAATGTCTTGTGCCTTCATCCGTCTTCTGTGGCGCGTGGTCCTCCTCGGTATTACTTGAGTTTCTCTCCCTCTCCCTCTCGCTCACCCAACTCTAAACGTGAAAACGTGGACCCCTCCAGTCCTCTGCACCCCGCTCTCACATTCGCCTTTTTTTTTTTAGAGGTGCCTTTGAGTCTGTATCTTTAAGAAGATTTTAATTAGTTTTACCTGAAGCAGTTCAAACAAAGAAAAATCACAGAATCTAAAAACCAGAATGCCTATTTTGAACAATATTATTATAAGCAGCCCATATCTGATTTTAATGGCTGGTCGGCTAGGACAAAATGCTTAAATGCATTAAATGTATGCTTTCTGAAATGATGGGAGAAAATAAAATGTTAGTTGTTGAATTAGGCTACTTTAGTTAGTAGATCGCAAGCAACTACCAAAAAGTCAAACTCTAGTTTATATTTATTGATGTTCATATTTTATGGATGGCCAAAGATGTCAAAATATTGTTCATAAATTATGTAATAGATGCTGATTATGATTGAGACGATAAATAACTAAATAGGGCTTCAAAGTAAAAGACATAACTGTTTTTTTGTTTTTTAATTATCAACATTGCAACTTCTGAAAATATTCTAACTATCAGCCTTAAAGATATTGAGTAAGAAAAAAAAGGAATTGAAATGACAAAAAGCATAAGGGCATAAGTACTTAGTATACTTAAGAAAATTATTGAATAATTTGTCAAAAAAACATTTCTGGTAAATATACCCCTGTCGTCTTAATGTAGGCGTCTCTGATGGGAATTTGGCAAAAAACAAATCTGCAAAAGCTATCTTCAACACCTTACCATGTTGATGCTCTAGCACTATTCTGACTTTGTGTTCTTAATAAAGCTTTTTATTAACAATTCAGGTGATTGATTGAATCCACCTAAAATACTTCTTGTTTAGCGTGATATTTTGGGGGTTATCTGCAGAACTCCAAACCTGGTGTTTAGGTGACATTTAGGCAGTTCCTCTTTTCCCTCATCTGACTAGTCTCTATTCTTTCAGGTGTATATTGGTGTGCCATATGTTCTGCATCGAAACATTGCATATGTTTTCTACTGCAGTCAAGTCTTATGCAGTGAGTGTGTTTAAATGTGACCATTTTTACTTTTTACTATTATTTTTGGTCTTTCTGAAACTCTCCATTGATCCTGCTAGCTCTCTGAAAAAGATCTCTCAAGATGTTGCAACTCAGAATAGAGGTACCTAGTATTCAAGGCAAGATAGACAGTAGGATAACTCAAAAAGCGTTTATTAAAATAAACAGGATCTGTGGATCTGCAGTAGCAGGGGCTAGGGCGTCTAAGCCAGGAACCTTTACAGGAGAGAAACACAGGTTAGTGACCACAATGATCTAAAGGAGGATGGTTATGATTGCATGAGTCACTAACCTGGTTTTACAGTTCAGTCTGTGCCCAGACAACGAGGATGATTCCAGCTGGTCGAGTGACAGCGGACGCTGCCAGAGAGTTCCAGACGCTGAAGGTTAGAAGGCTGCAGAACTGGCAGGAGATCAGATCCAAGCATATGAAGGAAGACAGGATAATCCACAGAGCAAAGTCAGGAGGCAGATGCAGGTCCAGTCCACAGAATAATCCAACAGGAGTCGGAAGACAAGTCAGGCAAATAGATCAGACAGGGGCAGGCAGGCTCAATGGTTCAAATACAGAAATGGGTCGGGATCAGTAAATCAGAACGCTATAAGGCTCAAGAATAATATGACACTGATGACTGGGAGCAAGCAGCTTAAATAGAGGCAGGAGGAGGTGGCTCAGATAAGCAGTAATGAGAAACCGGGCAGAGATAGCAAGGTGAATGAAATGAGCAATTAAGTCAGTAATCAGTGCCAAGATCATGACAGAAGATGCTTAAGCAACATTTAGAAAATCTGTTGTAACAATTAAGATTAGTATTCTTTGCAAGACATTTCTCTACAGGTCTCTTCGTTTTAATGCTGCCACTCTGCAACAACTTAGTAACATTAAAACTTTTTTTATAGGCCATTAATATTAATAAAACAATTTCAGATTAATTTGTACACATCAGCAGTGTATATTTTCTAAACAGTGAAAGATTTCTGAGGTTTTTTTTGTTTTTTTGTTTTTTCAGTTTTTCACGCCTTTAGTTCATTTCCTATAGAATTCAATAAAATTCCAAAAAGGTTAATTATCATCTAATTTGATTTGGTTTGTTTGTATTAGATATAACATTTTAATTACATTTTTACATTTTATTTACATTTTTTTTTTCATTGGAATATATATAATGTTAAGCAACATGCAGTGATGAGGAATGTATTATAAACTCTCATTGTTTGCCCTTCATATTTCTGTGCAAATTCATCCATCTTCTACCGCTTAACCATCAGGGTTTTTTGAAGCACATCTCCAACAGTCTATTGTTGAAAGGCAGGGTACGCCCTAAGCAGGTTGCCAATCCATCACAGTGCATCACTAAGAGGCACAACCAAAAACACACACTCATTACTTGGGCCAATCTAAAGATACTGATCAAGCAAACAATTATAATTTAGGACTGTGGAAGGGAGCTTGAAACCCAGAGAGAACCCATACATTCAATGTGAGAATCTTTAAACTCCATTCAGGAAAGAACCCAAGGCCAGGAATCAAACTCAGGTTCCTCTCGCTGCAAGGCAGTATTGCTTCAAACGGCTCCACAGCGCAGCCCCATTGCTGGAATCTATAGCTTGAAATAACAAGCAATACATTCTCAGCACCATGAAGAACACTCAGCTCCCTGTTGTGTGATATAGATCCAGCTTATATTTATGGTCAATAAAAGTTGCTGAAAAATTTTCTCACATATCTGAAACATAAGATATAAAATAAGACAGGGGATACAATCTTGGTCAGTATTTACATTCTCCTCTATATAAATCTTCATAACCTGTAAGAAAAACAACATCTAAACCAGTAAAAAGTATTAGAATAATTCACTACAAAGTGGCAAAGGAGCCATTAGGATGTTTAAGTGTCACCTTCCTGAGGACCAATGCCCTATACATGAAGGTCCGGGTCATAACTCACACCAGGCGGTATAAATCACAAATAAACTAAAGGAGTCTCTGTGACACTGTTGCCTGAGGCTTGAGGAGTGATCATCTGCTACCGAACCTGAATAAAAGTGACATGTTTGAGAAGGAAAGAATATTTGGATGCTGCAGACACTCTTCAGGCCAAAGGGTTATGGCTGAGCTTAGTCTGTTCCTGAAATACAGTCTGTATGGGTTGACAACATGGCATGCTAATAATTTAAGCATTATAAGCCTTTTATTATCAGCTTGAATTGAATTGAATTTAACTGATTCGAAGACAATGCACTATTGGTAGTGAGTCTACCTTTTAGCTATAAAGAAATTAGCCAATGCGACCTAAATTTTGCAGGTTTATTATGCAGTAACCGATGTAGAAGTGTTTGTTTTTTCTACCTGAAAAGTCTATTTGTATAAATTTGTGCTTACTGTTTTATGTTATATAATCCACTTTATGAATCTATATATCTTCCTTTTTTCAAAAAAACAAACAAAAACAAAACCCTGTTATTTACAATCCGTATTACAATCTAATTTTGATAACTTCCTCCTTAGATTATAATCTTTACATAAGTGTCTTGGATAAATCTTGACCGATTGATTCTTGTTACATTAATGCTTTGAGTTGATCCCAGTGTTTTAGTGTCTGTTTATTCACAGCCTTTTTAAAAACTGATCAATCATATTTACTGTACTTACGTGGGTTTACTTGGAGACTTCTCAAGCCACAGGTCCATTGTATGATACTCTAATCTTTTGCTACTCTTAAACTATTTTCCCATTCCGACATGCATTTCCATTTTACAGCAAAATACTTTGAGTTTCAGCAAATACTTGTTGTACTTGCAATCTTCATGTATACAGATGTGTACAGTCAAAATAAATATTTAATTTCTTTCTTGAAAAATAGCCTCCTTGTTTTCCCTATCATTAGTCTCAAAAAGTCTTAATTTCCCTTTGAAACCCACTAGCCATAATTACTAATAAATATCTGCACTGTTTTGTATTGTACTTCCCTTGAAGAGGTGGGAATTCTTAGTTTAATGCAAATTAACATCTGGAATTGTAGTTCTTAAACACCTGGTAATTATTAGAAACATTGTAGATGCTTATCTCTTTTCAGCAATTTCAAGGGATTTTATTTTAGCAATTTAAGGTTGATTTGATAAAATGGAAAAAATGACTGCAGGGTTTTTCTTTGAAGTTACTAATTGTTTCAAAGAAACCTGTCTCTGTTTTAAAGCAATCAGACTGCTGCCCACAATACCTTGGGTAGCTGGAGATGTGTATTTCTTCAGCCTCAGATGGACTCATGAGAAAAGATCTACAATAATGAAGTTTCCTTATTATTTAATGCCAGATGGAGAAGAAGATAGTCAGCAAAACATTTAAATGAGAAAATGTGCAAATGCTGAATTGTAAGAAAATAATGTCAATGGAGGATACACAACGAAAACTGCAAAGCTAGCAAAACAGTTTTCTGAAATATATAAATATATATATATATATATATGAATAAATTCATCTACATACGTACACGTAAACGAACATACATACCTATACAAACACATCTGGCCAAAGTCCATATTTACACCCTTGTTCATCGGCACTCAGAGTACTATCCCCCCCCCCCCCCCCCCCCCCCCCCCCAAATAAAAATAAAACATTAATCAACCCACAGCAACATTTACATGCCCTTCTCATTAAAGTATACCTTAAAAACATCAGATTGCCTCTCTTTTACAGACCTTCACACCACTGACTGAAATGCACTTTCTCTTCATGGTGGTTTGAATCCTCAAAGATTTTAAGTTAAGGTTTTCCTTGTAGCCATAACCCCCCCACCCCCCCACCCCATATTTTAGTTTGAATGTGTTTTATATGAGGTCTCCAGTAAAACTTATTGTCTGTCATTACTCCCAAGAAATTATTTTCCTCAGTTCTCTCTACTGTCACATTATCTATAAGGATACGAGAATTTATTTTACTTCCGCAGTTTCCAAACATTATAAACTGGGTTTTATCCAAATGTAATGATAGTTTGTTAATATCAAACCATATCTTAAGTCAACATAACTCAAGGGTATATCAGCCATAAGTTGATCCAAATTATCACCTGTACAAAGATGTTAGAATCGTCTGCAAACAAAACAAATCCAAGTATTATAGAAACTAAATAATTTTGGTCCCAGTACTGACCCCTGGGTTCACCACAAACAACGTCCAAGCACGATGACTGGCAGTTAACCATTTGCACAAATTGTTGCCTGTTGCTTAGATAACTTTTCATCCAGAGAAGTACAACTCCCTGGATGCTATAACGCTCCAATGTCAAAAGCTTTTTTGAGATCAATAAATACACCAACTGCAGATTGTTATCTAAGGTGCTGGTGACTTCTGTCAATTGAATCAACCATAAGTTTAGTAGTTATACCAAAAGTTTCTGAGCTGAGTTAGGTATTACCAATCATCATCACATTTCTCCTCTTTTAGTGGCACAAAATTTAGTTTACAGTATTCATTTATTTTGCTGACCTTAAATATATTGAATGACAAAGTAATATTTGCATTTCTAAATATGATATTTTTAAGGTGACATAATCACAAATATAAATGTTCAAATAGGTGGTTTTATATAAACTCTTCATGACAAGCATGCTCAGTGCAGTTGATGTGCCCATGAGTCAGCTCCTCCTGCTCCTGGAGGCCTTAATGTTTTGTAGGTGACCCTATATTCGAAATGTGGCATTCCCTTCTGTCAACTCTAATGAGCAGGGGTCTGTTCAGACAATCCTCCTCACATGAGGATAAACATTAGGTCCTTTGGTGACATCTACTGTTTAAACCAGGTTGTTACATTTTAGTTTAAAAATCTGCCTAGTTAGATGCCTTTAGTATAGACTTGATATTAAATAAAATTACACATTTGGGGTAATATTATTAATTATATATATATATATATATATATATATATATATATATATATATATATATATATATATATATATATATATATATATATATATATATATATATATATATATATATATATATATATATATATATATATATATATATTTATATATATATATACATACAAAATAGCTTATTTTATATGTTATAATTTTATTGGATAAATCTAAATTGTGTAATTTAATTTAGTACCAAGGAAGAGTTTAGGAAAGTGAAGAATGGAGAAAATGATACTGGAGGAGGATAAATGAATAACAACACTAAGGTTTGCCCACACAGGACTTCATTATAGAATATATATAATCAATAAACATAATACGGGAAGTTGCTAACATTGTGGACAAATAGAAACAACTGAACATTTTTATATTAGAATGTGGGAGATATGGAATAGAAATATATACAAGAAGAATATACAAGAAAAACTAAATGTCATAAACATGCAGAAATATTTAGAAAGAAAAATTATAAAGATTTTGGTTACCTTTTTTAAACTAAGAAATTTGTTTAGCAGGAATTCAGCACTCCATATCGATAGGTGGCGGTCGTGCGCGCTTTTCGTTTTCTGCCAACCAGCACAAAATCTCGATATCTATGAAAATCTCTACCAAGAAGAAGAAGAAGAAGAAGAAGAAGAAGAAGAAGAAGAAGAAGAAGAAGAAGAGGAAGAAGGGACAGTTCCGGGACAAACCATGGTAAACACGGGTTTGTCATGTTTATGTAGAAACATTTTAATACGTCGTGACACGCTTTTCCCAATGAAAACAAGTTGAGGTAAGGAAACCTTAGATTGCTTAAAAGTTTGACAGAAAAAAATGGTTTATTTTAAAATATCCAGCCTTCAACAGAGCTAGCTGTTTTTAGCCACCGTTAGCAGCCCTCAATCTCTACTGAACTTTAACACAGAAAAAAAACGAAAACTAAAGAGTGGAACACTAACAAATTGTGTTTTAAAATATGTTGCTAAATAACTTGTTGCAGAGCTAGTGTTACAGTGGAACCTTTTGGGTTATTAATGTTTTTACAAACTTTATTGTCTCAGCTACTATAAATATGCGCTTAACTTATTTAAGGTACCCTATTTAGAGAAGAGGTTTAACTATATTTTATTTATAAATGAAAGTTCTTAATCTCTGGACATGGTGGTTGTTGTTAAAAAGTAAATTTTTCGGATCGAATCAAACGACGGATGAATGATTGTTCTGTTTGCATTTATTAATCTTGATCTCTCTCATTTTCTTCAGATTATTCATATATTTGCAGGTCTTACATCTTTTGATCTACATCATATTAGACTTTTATTTTTATTTTTGCAGAAAGGGATCCAGATAAGCCACTCCTACCCGTTGGTTGTGAAGATGGAGCAGCATGCTCACTGCATCTCCTGTATCAATCAAAGGTGCATCGTCAAACCTGAACCAGGATTTTCTTGTGATTTCTTCAATTGTCCCCTGTTGTGCGGGGCTGTATTTCATTCCTGCAAAGTTGATGAGCACCAACTACTCTGCCCATTTATGAAGGTGCAATGCCCCAATAGCAACTACGGCTGCCCGGCTATTCTAAGCCGTAACAAAATCCCTGCACACCTGGATGTATGTCCAGCTGGCGTTGTCTTTTGCACAAAGAGCTGGAACTTACATTCTGCTTGCCTCTTGGATTCTCGACCTGACCGGGATGTTGAGAGTATGTTGGAGGAAATAAGGCACCATAGATACCTAGGAATAGCTCTGGAGGACTGTCAGGCACTCTTTGAGACAATAGAGGAGCTTGGGATGACAGATTTAGCTCGCGAAGATCCTGTCATTGATAAAGAGCGTAAAGCGATACAATTAGCTTTAAAGGCACCCTCTACTCATTATTCAACCTTACAGTTTTCCTCCTCACAGTCAATTTCCAAAGGACTCCAAACAGAGGAAGATGTCAGTAAAATTAATTCTTTCAATGAGCTATTTAAAGCCAAAGCTGAGACTGCTAGAAGCTCAGCTGCTGGTTTAAACATTGTTAGTAGCACCAACTCTGCTAAACGCAACTTACATGACGAGTATGAAAGGGATGTCCTTTTAAAAATGTCTATGAACAACGATGTAATTACTGATACACTGAATAAAAACACAACCTGTGGACCACTGATTGGAGAAACAGAATCCAGGAATAGTATTTCAAATGAACCTAAAACCCCTCAAATGATATTACCAGTACATGTCAGCCAGGGTGTGGCTGGGCGTTTAGTTTTGGATGATGAAGTGATGCTTCATCCTGGAAATCTTAAGCCTAAGACGATGCATCAGCTCAACTGTCCCTATAAGGGCCATGGCCAAAGTCCTTTATCAAATGGACAATCCGAATACAGACTTGGAGCTGACATGGAAGACAAAGCAGTGGATACATGGGATTTGAAACACAAAGTTCAAACAGAGATTTCTTCGGTTTCAGCTGCCCTGCTCGCCTGTTCAGAAACACACAAGGACTGTAGAGGAATCTCTGACACTGTCTACACTGATTACCGTGTTCATTTTGGCACGCAAACCTTTAGAAACATTCCTCGCACTTCTCCCATCGTGTGTGGTCAGTCGCTCCGTCGTGACCAGTTTTCCTCTCATTATAGAAACATTCATTGCGATTTTCACCCCAACTTCCGTGACCGCATAGAGTCCCGCTGCCCCCTGGCGATGTACGGCTGTAGGTTTTCACAGCAGAGGTTGTACCCATCCGCTCGGGGGACCAGAGTGGTTTATCATAAGCAGCTCAAAGCATTTGTGATCCAGCCTTGCATCAGTTTGACATCTCCGACAGGCTCCAGACCAGATCAGTTCAGCGGGCTGCCCATTGAGATACTGTGGCACATAGCTGGATTCCTGGACAGTTTTAGCTTGTGCCAGTTGTCCTTGGTGTCCAGGACTATGAGGGAAGTGTGTGCCAGTCTTCTCCCTTCTAGGGGGATAGTAGAGCTGCAGTGGGAGAGAGGACATTTTCCTGGTCGTCCGCATGATTTTAGGTGGCAGGTGAAAAACAAAGTAAGTTTAAAACAATATCTGTGTAGATCTTTGATAATTACTATACTATAGGTGAGACCACGGAATTCACTATGATCATACTTTTTTTTTTTTTTTTTTTCAACATTATTGAACTCACTTCATTCCGTTTTACTGTTTCAGGTGTGGAAATTTAGCCCTTCAGTCACTCCTGTGCATTCTTGGGGTTTTCTTGATGTTCCCAGTGTATCAGACCACATGAAGAAATGCCCCTTCTTCAGCAAATCTGAGACAAAGTCAGAGCCGATTCCCCTCACAGCCATGTGCACCGAACAAGATAGGCTCTCAATCCTCGATTGCCTTCACTCCCTGCGTCATATCACCTCTTGATCAGACAAGGCTGATCTTCGTAACGTTCACTTTGAAAATATGGGACTGAAATAAATCAAAACTTTATTATTAAGAAATCTTTTTGATAAAACATTGCACTTAGCTCCTTGGCTCTGAGTTGGAAGAAAGAAGTAAGCATAGATATTTCATTTGTGCTGGAATTGTAACATTATTTTTCTAAGATTGAAATAATATATATTAATAACCATAGATTTGCACTTTAGATCTCTATTATCTTCAAGTTTAAACATAACTTTATTAATTCTTGCTGCTAGGGGTGCTTTTTTGTCAGTAAATAGGATTCTCTCAGGGTTACCTCCTTCTGCCCTCAATAACAGAATGCCACTCTGATTGTCCGCAAACTATTGCAGCCTTTTTATGTAACTTAAATATTTGATAAATAAATATGTACAGTGAACTTTTAAGGCAGCTGGGGACAAAAATGGGTCTATTTAGAATTTTCCTTCCCTCTCAATAATTTTGAAAACCTTGTTTTTATGCAGTGCCATTACTTGTTAAATGCAGACATGTTCCTTAAAATGATTCAGATTTTAAAGCTCTTCATGATACTAAAACTTCACACACAGAGGTTTGAGTTTTTTTAAATGGCTCTAATTCAGTAGACTCTTAAATAATAAAGCACTTTAGGCTGGAAAATCGAATCCTAATACTTTCGATTAAGATATTTTTTCCTTCCATCTGGTGAGTGTTTAATGTGTCTGTCCAAAATGCCACTGCTCGGTCACTTTCACTCAGATGTAGACACTGGAATGAAGTTTATTGACAAAGGTTATTGATATTTTTGCACCACAGACCATAGATGTGACCTATGATGTCTGTAGAAAAAAGAAGTTAGGGCAACACAGTGTTGTGAAACACCTCTAGTAAAACCACAGAACAGAATACTCTGAATCTATGTTGTGGACAAAAGAGGAGAGGTCCGTTTCTGGTTCTGTTGCTGCTACTCATTAGGGGTATTGACTCAAATTATCAGAATAGTATTATCAATACCAGCCTGCAATATACTCTAGCGTACTCGTCTAACATCATTGCACCCTTTTCCACATTCATGGGTGTTTGAATCTAATGTTTGTTTCTTTTTGTCTCTTCCATGTTTTGTGTTAATCCACAAGTTGTTTTTTTAGGATTTTTTTACATATCGTTCTAATTGAAATCTTAATTTAATGACTTTTATTCCAGCATTTGATTTCACTTTTTTGATGTTTACTATGTTTTATCATGTTTTTGTTGCAATGTTGTTTTTATTTTTGATGCCACTATACTATAACTTTATGGATTGCACTTTGGCCAAAGGAGCACTTTTTAACACGTATTTATAATACAGCCATGGACAAACTTTTTTGTGTTAAAATCTGTGATTAAAGCTTTTGCATATGAAATTGTATGTTGGACAAATGTTCAGTGGTGCAATAAACCAGATGAGGTTGGATCAACATTATTGCCTTTGTCCTTTAATGCATTTACAAATTGTAACGTGGCTTTGGAGTATGGCTCCTATATCAAAGAGCAACCTTTTTAGCTAACATTGGTACAACCCTTGCTTCACTATGAATGATTTTTTTTTTTTATTTAAATGCTAAAAATGCATTAAAAATTTGTTTAATAAAAATAGTAGATCCTATGTGAACAGGTTTAAAATAAAAAATAATTTGCAGCTCTTGTCCCTGGTTAGACTCAGGATTAAAATAGATTAAAGAAAATACAGAATCTCGAAATTTTACAACTAGTGAAATAAAACAATAAAATATTGATTAAAAAGCAGTTATTGTGCAACTAGTAAAATATCTGCTCTGCTGAATAAAGATTAGATTAAAACATCTAAAACAATTCTGGAATTTTCTGATCTGAGGATCTGAAACAAGGGAAAGATCCTTTAACTCTAGGGAGCTTTAAAGCTGTAGCTCTCATTAATTCATATATCTTTGGTTATAGAAAGAATGATAAATAATGATCAACCTATTTTCTAGAGAATAAAGGATGTTAAACAAAATGCCAAAGGGGTTTTAGGAGAGGTAACCTGTCGTATGGAGAATTGGATAGTCCAAAATGTAAAAAGCCTGTACTGATATTAGTTCCCAACATTTACATTTCCTGCTCCTCCAAATAAACTGAGGTCCAACTCCTGGTTAAGTGGGCAGGATGAAGGAGAACTAGCAGGGTTTTATTTTCTGGACCAGGATTATTCACCTTTTGAGTTTGAAACATGAGTGGAGGCTCCTCTTTCTAATAGAAGGGAGTGATTCGAAATAAAAATATTATTTACATTGTCAGGCTCAGACTGTGAACAATTTTCAGCACTGGCATGTTTCCATTTACATCAGTTTCCAAATGATCTCAAATGTGAAACACAACGCGAATACACATTGCGGATTAACCAATCTATCTTCAAGCATCACACGACAACCATCACCAAGACTTCTATAATGCGGTTTTACTGGCTTTGGTTATTAACACAGTACACAACAGTAACTGCTGCTGCGTAACGTCCACATTTGGACAAAGCCAGCCGGACACTCACTAACACATACTAGGTCTACAACGTAAGCCTGAGTGTTGTAAAAACACTAACATAAAACAGTACAATATATAAGCAGACAGGCAGTTCTTCAAGAATGAATCCATGAAAGCTCAGCGGTGTGTAAGCATTCACTGCAAGTCTAGGTGACATGTGTGCAATGATATGGAATAATGTAAACCGATG
This sequence comes from Cyprinodon tularosa, assembly GCF_016077235.1. Taxonomy (NCBI): domain Eukaryota; kingdom Metazoa; phylum Chordata; class Actinopteri; order Cyprinodontiformes; family Cyprinodontidae; genus Cyprinodon; species Cyprinodon tularosa. Next base: position 111,107 of record NW_024039261.1, on the reverse strand, counting down.
CAAAACCCCATCATGCACCGCAACATATTTTTGCAAAATATTCCAACATAAATTTGCCAAATATGAGAGGAACATCGTAGTTTGGATCAAAGAAAGCTTTTAGTTTACAGTTTGAAGAAATAGAAAATTACACTATATACCAACCGTCACAAGGATGTGCATGACAAGGAAGGGCTAAATATACTGCATGCATCATTTTGGTAGTTGACTTTTAATTTCTTCTTGAGCTCCTTGAGTTACTTATTGTCACAGGTAGGTGCTTCGTCCATAGAATAAGTGTTGGGGCTGGTATGAAATTAGGACCGGCCCACCAGGCAAATGCCCGATATCACAGATTACCAGTCCGAGCCTGCAGTCAATACAAATAAGAAAAGGGCAACATTAATACGGGGGAGTGGAGGCCTAGTGGTCAGGACATGGAACAGAGGTCACTGATTAGCGGATCACTGTCAGGATCAGGACCTACCTGCTGACCAAAACCTGATTTAAAACATTTATAAATTACTGTATGTTGTCTGATTACATATTGACCCTGAAATCCCACATCCTCTGCAAAGCCTACAGCCTCCGCTGTTCCTCCCGTCTTGCTCCACTCAGACTTCCTCTGTGCTCAGGGAGAGCATGCGCGACTTTGTTATTAAATTCAGGAGCAAAACATGCGGAAATGAATGCTTAATTTAATATGACATGTTAAAAAAATCCCCGATATCATCCAGCCAGCATATGTTCAGTTTCTGCCCAAATATTTCCGTTTTGTTGTGGCTTTTTGTATCAGGGATCAATCGGATCATACATGGTTTGCATGACCTATGTTTGTTTTCTGCTTCCAAACCCAGCATCTCTTTATCCAGGCCTGAGATGAGACGTTTCTTTTGAAGTTGTGAGAGGCGCTCCATGGCATTTTGACTGGATTTGATTAAACTTTTACGCCTCTTAGTATAAAATAAATATTTTGATCAAGATGAGAAATCTGCTTCCTGGTATGTTGAAGTACCAATAGTTTGCATCCAATCATTTAATTAAACAGTCTTAGTTTTGGGGAATGGGTATAAAAGCTCACGAATGAACCTGGAATGGCTTGAGAATGGCTTTGTCTCCATTCAGACACGGGTTTAAAGCCTTGCAGGGCAGCCTAAAGCCCACTGCTCTCATTAGGCCATAAAAAATAAATAGCAAACAGTCAGTTTAAGGGTTTTATAAAAAATGTGAGTCAGGAAATTGTCCATATACCAAAGTGAACGATTGTTGTTCTCTACTTTTAAAAACGCTTTCGATTTTAAAATGGAAAAATGTTCTATTTTTTTTATTCAATGTATAACATGGATGCATAAAAACCTGATTTTATTTCAGTGTTAAATTCTGTTTAAAGTGACAGATTATAGTTAAAAATGTCTCCGGATCTTTACTGATTGATGATTTTCTTTATTTGGATCCCACTCATTTTTAATCGATGACCGCTTGGCATAGAACTTGAAATCCAGAGGGTCTGAGTTCGAGCCCCACTCCCACAGACTAAAACTCAGGTCTCTGAGCAAGACCCTTAACCCCCGATTGCTCCCTGGGTGCCCCACGATGGCCGCCCACTGCTCCCCAAGGTGATGGGTTAAATGCAGACGTAAATTTCTCCAATCTGACATCGATATAGTTCAATTATTATATTTGTATTATTGTTATTATTGTTATTACTTTTATTATTATCATTATCGTTATTATTATTGTTATTATTATTATTATTATTATTATTATTATTATTATTATTATTATTATTATTATTATTATTATTATTATTATTATTATTATTTGGTGTTAAGTGTGTGTCTGATTCATTCCAGCAGATGGCGCTGATGCACTAACCCTGAAATCCCACATACTCCGTCTGCGCTCCGCTCCGCTCCGCCCCGCTGCGCTCCAGACCGCCTGCACAAAGCAAAGCCTACAGCCGCCGCTGTTGCTCCGTCCCCTCCGCTCTGAGTTCCTTGGAGATCATAGAGGGCATGCGCCAGATGAACCAGGGTTTCCGCGGATCATTAAAAATAATTACAATTCATAATTCTTTTTTTAATCAAGGCCTTAATTGGCACTAAAATTAATTAAATATGTTTTATCGTTGCATTTATGATTCTTTAATAAAAATGCTTCTAAAAACAATTTCGTCAGATATTATCTAAAAAATATCTATAAATATATATAAATATATAAAAAAAAAAAAAAAATTCACCAACCAGGAAGCAGATTTCTCATCTCCATTAAAATATTTATTTTATACCGAGGGACTTAAAGTTTAATCAAATCCATTCAAAAGAAACTTCGTATTACAGGAATGAAAAGAGATGCTGAGTTGTAGAGAACAAGTTCATTAAAAAAAGCAGTTTTGAATTATCCTTATCTCTGTTACAAAAATCTACAAATATATATTTATATATTTGGGCAGAAACTGAACATATGCTGGATGATGGTGGGATTTTTTTAATATGCCATATTAAATTAAGCGCTCACAGGGTTCATACAGGAGTGAGTGACTCTAATTTAATGCTATTTTAATGCTATTAGAAATGATTTAATGCCATCAACCAGAACCATGTAGGCCTACACAAGTTATTAGTGTACATGAAATATGAAGGAGCTGTAAGCAGGGTTCCATGACTCCTGTATGTAAACACACACACACATATATATACGTATATATATTATCTAGCTTTTTCTCCGCCTCGAGCTTCCTTTCCGAACATACGGCTTTATAAACAGTTCCACGCAAAGTCACCAATCTGTTGCTACTATATTTTAATTTGACGAACCGGAATTTGTCGATGTTCTTTTTCCTGTTTGGTGCGATTGCAATTGCGGATCTTGACTTGGCCGGACCGGTGTTATGCCCAAAAGTGCATGCCTGCCGAAATATGCATCCCCAGTCGCGGGAGCGCGCCTCGCTCTGTTGAACTGCATATCGACGAGGAAAAAGGATTAAAATATGTTCAATGGAGCTTAGGTTCTTATATTAACGATATAAAAACGTTTAAAAATACCTCTCGTGGGAAAAAAAACTTGTGGTTATTTCGCAGATTAATTTACAAAAGTACGGATTTTTTTGAACAACATTAAATCCAAAGATTTTGACCATGGTACGGCTGATTTATTTGTTGTGGTCTCTTGCTATTTGCACACAACACTAAACCGTGATAGCCGAAGTGAGTTTTGAGTTTGCAAAGCTTTCTCTTAAGTGGAAAATCAAACGCGCACCTACAAAGCACAGCGTTCACAGACCAGTGAGATGCGTTCGCTGCGCGTCATTCAGCTATGGTGCATTCAGGAGCATTGGAACATTTTAAACTTACAAGAATGAGGCATAAAACAGAACTGTATTTTTACTGAACTGTATTGTATTTTTTTTGTTTGTTTATGCACATCTGCTAGCTTTTTATTCTAAAAAATCTATAATATTACAGCAGCAATTTATCAAAGTTTTTCAAAATCCTGTTTAAAAGCTCCAAATGGGGCTTCAGATCATATGAAGCAACAATTGCACTGTCATTGTTTTACAGGGCAGTATTTGCATTTGCTGATCCTTGTACTTAATTACTGATGAATATACAGGAATACAGATGTACAAGTGTCAACTCCTCTGAGATAGCAGGGGATGGAATTTTTGGCAAGGACCTGCCAAAAAATGCATCCCCCTTGTTTTTAACTTAAAGATTGTCCCACACACATGAAATTCACACTGGTAGCTCAGCACACATGTGGAAGCAGGTAGAAATTGAAACATCAGCTACAAATCTATATTTCTGGAAAAAAGCAGGGGATGCAATTTTTGGTAAAGACCTGCCAAAAAATGCATCCCCCTTGTTTTTAACCTAAGGACCTGCCAAAAAATGCATCCCCCTTGTTTTTAACTTAAACATTGTCCCACACACATGAAATTCACACTGGTAGCTCAGCACACATGTGGAAGCAGGTAGAATTTGTCACATCAGCTACAAGTGTATATTTCTGGAAAAAAGCAGGGGATGCAATATTTGGCAAAGACCTGCCAAAAAATGCATCCCCCTTGTTTTTAACCCAAGGACCTGCCAAAAAATGCATCCCCCTTGTTTTTAACTTAAAAATTGTCCCACACACATGAAATTCACACTGGTAGCTCAGCACACATGTGGAAGCAGGTAGAAATTGAAACATCAGCTACAAATCTATATTTCTGGAAAAAAGCAGGGGATGCAATTTTTGGCAAGGACCTGCCAAAAAATGCATCCCCCTTGTTTTTAACTTAAAAATTGTCCCACACACATGAAATTCACACTGGTAGCTCAGCACACACGTGGAAGCAGGTAGAATTTGTCACATCAGCTACAAGTGTATATTTCTGGATAAAAGCAGGGGATGCAATTTTTGGCAAGGACCTGCCAAAAATGCATCCCCCTTGTTTTTAACTTAAAAATTGTCCCGCACACATGAAATTCACACTGGTAGCTCAGCACACATGTGGAAGCAGGTAGAAATTGAAACATCAGCTACAAATCTATATTTCTGGAAAAGAGCAGGGGATGCAATTTTTGGCAAGGACCTGCCAAAAAATGCATCCCCCTTGTTTTTAACCTAAGGACCTGCCAAAAAATGCATCCCCCTTGTTTTTAACTTAAAAATTGTCCCACACACATGAAATTCACACTGGTAGCTCAGCACACATGTGGAAGCAGGTAGAAATTGAAACATCAGCTACAAATCTATATTTCTGGAAAAGAGCAGGGGATGCAATTTTTGGCAAGGACCTGCCAAAAAATGCATCCCCCTTGTTTTTAACCTAAGGACCTGCCAAAAAATGCATCCCCCTTGTTTTTAACTTAAAGATTGTCCCACACACATGAAATTCACACTGGTAGCTCAGCACACATGTGGAAGCAGGTAGAAATTGAAACATCAGCTACAAATCTATATTTCTGGAAAAAAGCAGGGGATGCAATTTTTGGTAAAGACCTGCCAAAAAATGCATCCCCCTTGTTTTTAACCTAAGGACCTGCCAAAAAATGCATCCCCCTTGTTTTTAACTTAAACATTGTCCCACACACATGAAATTCACACTGGTAGCTCAGCACACATGTGGAAGCAGGTAGAATTTGTCACATCAGCTACAAGTGTATATTTCTGGAAAAAAGCAGGGGATGCAATATTTGGCAAAGACCTGCCAAAAAATGCATCCCCCTTGTTTTTAACCCAAGGACCTGCCAAAAAATGCATCCCCCTTGTTTTTAACTTAAAAATTGTCCCACACACATGAAATTCACACTGGTAGCTCAGCACACATGTGGAAGCAGGTAGAAATTGAAACATCAGCTACAAATCTATATTTCTGGAAAAAAGCAGGGGATGCAATTTTTGGCAAGGACCTGCCAAAAAATGCATCCCCCTTGTTTTTAACTTAAAAATTGTCCCACACACATGAAATTCACACTGGTAGCTCAGCACACATGTGGAAGCAGGTAGAATTTGTCACATCAGCTACAAGTGTATATTTCTGGATAAAAGCAGGGGATGCAATTTTTGGCAAGGACCTGCCAAAAATGCATCCCCCTTGTTTTTAACTTAAAAATTGTCCCGCACACATGAAATTCACACTGGTAGCTCAGCACACATGTGGAAGCAGGTAGGATTTGTCACATCAGCTACAAGTGTATATTTCTGGAAAAAAGCAGGGGATGCAATATTTGGCAAAGACCTGCCAAAAAATGCATCCCCCTTGTTTTTAACCTAAGGACCTGCCAAAAAATGCATCCCCCTTGTTTTTAACTTAAAAATTGTCCCACACACATGAAATTCACACTGGTAGCTCAGCACACATGTGGAAGCAGGTAGAATTTGTCACATCAGCTACAAGTGTATATTTCTGGAAAAAAGCAGGGGATGCAATATTTGGCAAAGACCTGCCAAAAAATGCATCCCCCTTGTTTTTGACCTAAGGACCTGCCAAAAAATGCATCCCCCTTGTTTTTAACTTAAAAATTGTCCCGCACACATGAAATTCACACTGGTAGCTCAGCACACATGTGGAAGCAGGTAGAAATTGAAACATCAGCTACAAATCTATATTTCTGGAAAAAAGCAGGGGATGCAATTTTTGGCAAGGACCTGCCTGCGTGATGTTTCACGCCAGGTCCTGGCGTGAAACATCACGCCAGGACCTGATGTTTCAATTTCTACCTGCTTCCACATGTGTGCTGAGCTACCAGTGTGAATTTCATGTGTGTGGGACAATCTTTGAGTTAAAAACAAGGGGGATGCATTTTTTGGCAGGTCCTTGCCAAAAATTGCATCCCCTGCTTTTATCCAGAAATATACACTTGTAGCTGATGTGACAAATTCTACCTGCTTCCACATGTGTGCTGAGCTACCAGTGTGAATTTCATGTGTGTGGGACAATTTTTAAGTTAAAAACAAGGGGGATGCATTTTTTGGCAGGTCCTTAGGTTAAAAACAAGGGGGATGCATTTTTTGGCAGGTCCTTGCCAAAAATTGCATCCCCTGCTTTTATCCAGAAATATACACTTGTAGCTGATGTTTCTATTTCTACCTGCTTCCACATGTGTGCTGAGCTACCAGTGTGAATTTCATGTGTGTGGGACAATCTTTGAGTTAAAAACAAGGGGGATGCATTTTTGGCAGGTCCTTGCCAAAAATTGCATCCCCTGATTTTATCCAGAAATATACACTTGTAGCTGATGTGACAAATTCTACCTGCTTCCACATGTGTGCTGAGCTACCAGTGTGAATTTCATGTGTGTGGGACAATTTTTAAGTTAAAAACAAGGGAGAAAAATTTTTTGGCAGGTCCTTAGGTTAAAAACAAGGGGGATGCATTTTTTGGCAGGTCTTTGCCAAAAATTGCATCCCCTGCTTTTTTCCAGAAATATAGATTTGTAGCTGATGTTTCAATTTCTACCTGCTTCCACATGTGTGCTGAGCTACCAGTGTGAATTGCATGTGTGTGTGACAATCTTTAAGTTAAAAACAAGGGGGATGCATTTTTTGGCAGGTCCTTGCCAAAAATTGCATCCCCTGCTTTTTTCCAGAAATATAGATTTGTAGCTGATGTGACAAATTCTACCTGCTTCCACATGTGTGCTGAGCTACCAGTGTGAATTTCATGTGTGTGGCACAATTTTTAAGTTAAAAACAAGGGGGATGCATTTTTTGGCAGGTCCTTAGGTTAAAAACAAGGGGGATGCATTTTTTGGCAGGTCCTTGCCAAAAATAGCATCCCCTGCTTTTTTCCAGAAATATAGATTTGTAGCTGATGTTTCAATTTCTACCTGCTTCCACATGTGTGCTGAGCTACCAGTGTGAATTTCATGTGTGTGGGACAATGTTTAAGTTAAAAACAAGGGGGATGCATTTTTTGGCAGGTCCTTAGGTTAAAAACAAGGGGGATGCATTTTTTGGCAGGTCTTTACCAAAAATTGCATCCCCTGCTTTTTTCCAGAAATATAGATTTGTAGCTGATGTTTCAATTTCTACCTGCTTCCACGTGTGTGCTGAGCTACCAGTGTGAATTTCATGTGTGTGGGACAATCTTTGGGTTAAAAACAAGGGGGATGCATTTTTTGGCAGGTCCTTGCCAAAAATTGCATCCCCTGCTTTTTTCTAGAAATATAGATTTGTAGCTGATGTTTCAATTTCTTCCTGCTTCCACATGTGTGCTGAGCTACCAGTGTGAATTTCATGTGTGTGGGACAATGTTTAAGTTAAAAACAAGGGGGATGCATTTTTTGGCAGGTCCTTAGGTTAAAAACAAGGGGGATGCATTTTTTGGCAGGTCTTTACCAAAAATTGCATCCCCTGCTTTTTTCCAGAAATATAGATTTGTAGCTGATGTTTCAATTTCTACCTGCTTCCACATGTGTGCTGAGCTACCAGTGTGAATTTCATGTGTGTGGGACAATCTTTAAGTTAAAAACAAGGGGGATGCATTTTTTGGCAGGTCCTTGCCAAAAATTCCATCCCCTGCTATCTCAGAGGAGTTGACACTTGTACATCTGTATTCCTGTATATTCATCAGTAATTAAGTACAAGGATCAGCAAATGCAAATACTGCCCTGTAAAACAATGACAGTGCAATTGTTGCTTCATATGATCTGAAGCCCCATTTGGAGCTTTTAAACAGGATTTTGAAAAACATTGATAAATTGCTGCTGCAATATTATAGATTTTTTAGAATAAAAAGCTAGCAGATGTGCATAAACAAACAAAAAAAAAATACAATACAGTTCAGTAAAAATACAGTTCTGTTTTATGCCTCATTCTTGTAAGTTTAAAATGTTCTAATGCTCCTGAATGCACCATAGCTTTCTGACGCGCAGCGAACGCATCTCACTGGTCTGTGAACGCTGTGCTTTGTAGGTGCGCGTTTGATTTTCCACTTAAGAAAAAGCTTTGCAAACTCAAAACTCACTTCGGCTATCACGGTTTAGTGTTGTGTGTAAATAGCAAGAGACCACAACAAATAAATCAGCCGTACCATGGTCAAAATCTTTGGATTTAATGTTGTTCAAAAAAATCCGTACTTTTGTAAATTAATCTGCCAAATAACCACAACTTTTTTCCCACGAGAGGTATTTTTAAACGTTTTTATATCATTAATATAAGAACCTAAGCTCCATTGAACATATTTTAATCCGTTTTCCTCGTCGATATGCAGTTCAACAGAGCGAGGCGCGCTCCCGCGACTGGGGATGCATATTTCGGCAGGCATGCACTTTTGGGCATAACACCAGAGCGGAGCAAAAAATAGCTCGGCTCCGTAATTTGTCGGTGACGGACGGAGAAGACGTACGTGGACGGAGACGTGCGGAGGAGTAGCGGTGGATGTGGAACAGTTCTCATTGATTTCCATGAAAGACAAGCGCTCCGCACGACGTACGTCAGCGGGGCGGAGCGGAGCGGAGCGCTGACGGAGTATGTGGAATCTGGGGGTAAGACGTTGCCTCCGAAGAAGAGGAACAACAGTCTCAGGCAAGAAGAAGAAATAAAGTTTTGGAAAGTTGAAAAAAAAAAAAAGAGCTGTTAAGAGATGGACTGAGAGTGGCTAGCTATCTTTAGCAGTTTCTTCCCAGAGGCAACTATGATTAATACACTGGTCTGGTCGCATTAATTTAGAACAGATAAAACACGTCGTAACACGGTTTTCCTGTCAGCACAACACACAGGTGAGAAACACCTGGAACGCAAATACATAATTTGACCAAAAGTTTGTTTTGTTGTGAACTGTTCAACTTCCGTCTGAGCTAGCTGTTTTTAGCCATTAGCAGAGCTCTGTCCTAGCTTTAGCTAGCCGCCTGTTGCTACAATACTAAGTGTTCTTACTCAGAAACTGACCAATGATAACATAATGGCTTATTGTAGCATGTAGGATCGGGGGAAAAAAACTGTACAGATGACCGAAAATATATAATATATTATAATACTCGAAACTTTCCTACAGAGTTGATAGTTTAAGTTAAACTTTTCCTGGTGATTGAACTAGCTCCTCTCTGAGTAATGCCTCAGTTGTGATCATATGTGCGTATTTAATCACCGATCCCAATATAAGATAATAAATAATTTACAGAACTCCTTAATTGTTTTCTTTAAGGTCAGATAGATATGAACTTTTCTAAAGATGTAGAGAAACAAGAAAACAAGTCTACTGTAAAATAGCTAAACTTTTTTTTTCTCAAAATTAAAGACATCGTTATTTGGCTTTATTTCTTTTATATCCTATAATGTCATTTATTTGTGTGTTTTTTGTTTTACTTTTTGCACTTTTGTTTCAGTAAAATGTGTACCGACATATTCAAAACATGCCAGTAAATATGAACTGTCTCACAGCAGTGATGATATTTCTAGCCTGCTTTTTATTGCCTTTGTCTCTTTGTATTTCTAAAACATTTACACAATTAAAGCTTTATTGTCTCTTTGTATTTTCCTACAGAGGCGCCCATACCACTCCATGGCCTTGGCTCTGAAGATGGAGCATCATGTTCACTGCATCTCCTGTTTTAACCAGAGGTGCACCATCAAACCTGAACCAGGAGTCTCCTGTGATCTCATCGCCTGTCCATTGGTGTGTGGGGCCGTGCTCCACTCCTGCAAAGTTGATGAGCACCAACTCTTGTGCCCCCTCATGAAGGTTCCTTGCCTTAATAGTGGCCATGGCTGCCCGGCTATGCTGATCCGCAGTCAGATGTCCGCGCACTTGGATGTGTGTCCAGCTGGAGTCGTCTGCTGCACTATGGAGTGGAATAGGTGGCCTGTCAGCTGCTTGAACTACACCTCTTATGAGAGTCTAATTGGTCTGTTGGAGGAGATGGAGCAGCTGGACATGGCGCTCGCTCTTCAGGACCAGCAAACACTCCTTGAGTCGATGAAGATGATTTCAAAGACACCGTCTACACAAGATGATTCAGTTATTAAAAAAGAGAAAGCACAACATGTAACTTTTCAGGCTTCTCCACCTGAAGCTCCAGTTCCTCAGTTGTCCTCCTTGCATCAATCCCAGTTAGTCCCCAAAGGTTCAGCAAAGGAAAAGATTCTCAGTGGGATTAACGGTCTGAAAGAGGAACACCTCAGTAAGCTGTATGAGGCCACCGTTGAGACTGCTAGAAGTTTAGCTGCTGCTTTAGACTTTGTTAGCAGCGCCAGCTGTGGTGAAAGTAGTTCAGTGGTTCAGAATGTAGATTTGCTGTTAAATGGAAACATTCAGAATGGACTGGAGGACATAACCCCTCAAGATGCCGACAGTTTGCACACAAGTAACAAAAAGGAGATGTGTTCTAATCAGAGCTGTTCAGGGGAAAATGGAGCTCTTGAAGGAACTAGAATGCAGGACAAAAGCAGAGTCAACGGACCATTGACGGGAGCAACAGAGGCCTGTGCTGATGCTTACTTGGAACCTGCAACCCTTCAGATGATGTCTCCAGTTCATGTTAGCCAGGGGGTGGCACAGCAGGCTGATCATATTGTTCAGCACAATAAAGGACTAGTCCTTCCAGGAAATCTTGGGCCAGAGAGGATGCTTCACCTCAACCACTTCTATAAGGGTCAGGGCCAATATCCTTTGTATAATGGACAAGTCGGCGTTAAACCCGGTAGATCAGCATATAGAGCGCAGGCAGAAATGGAAGACAAAGCAGTTGATACTTCAGACTTGGAGCATGAAGAAGATCCAATGGGTCTTGGAGAGATTGATGCTATACCAGCAGCTCTACTTTTCTGTTTAGAAGAGTCCAGGGAGTGTAGAAGGATTTCTGATACAGTCTATGTTGATGGCTACCATGTTGACCTTGGCACGCAGACTTTCACATTTCCTGCTGCAATCTTGGTGACCAATACAAGAGTTGGTGACATGGCCTCTGCTTCAGCCTGTGACCATGCTGCACCACAGCTGAACTATCCCAGCCCGCTTCGCACCCTCCGCCTTGGCCAGGTTCTGGAAGCTTTAGAGTCAGAGGCAGTCCCTTACAATCGTTACCTCCCACCTAACCCCCAACATCAACACACCTTTCCCTTCCTGTGCGGACAGTCGTTCAGGCGGGACCAGTTTTCATCGCATTTCAGAAACATCCATGGAGAGATTCATGCTTGGCTCAGTGGCTGGATAGAGCAACGCTGCCCTCTTGCATATTATGGCTGCACATTTTCCCAGCGGAGATTTTACCCATCCACCCAGGGAGCCAAGGTAGTTCACGATAGACACCTCAAGGCGTTTGGGGTCCAACCCTGCACTAGACCGCAACCTCCAACGGACTCCCAGTCAGACCAGTTCAGCAGGCTGCCCATTGAGATTCTGTGGCACGTAGCTGGATTCCTGGACAGTTTTAGCTTGTGCCAGTTGTCCTTGGTTTCTAGGACTATGAGGGAAGTGTGTGCCAGTCTCCTTCAGACCAGAGGCATTGTAGAGCTGCAGTGGGAGCGAACAGTTTCTCCTGAAGGCAATGTATCGTGGCAGGTCAAAAATAAGGCAAGTTTGAATCTCATACAGCTTTTGACCTGTAAAATAACTAACTGTATTTAAAAATGTGGTACCAGAGTCAAAAGTAATGTTTGAATGTGTTTTATTGAGATTAAATTTGACAGATTAGCATAAATGGTACATGCCAATGAAGTGGGAGTAAAAGGGCTAGTATAGTTTTCATATTTCCTCACAAATAAAAGTCTGAAAAATGTGGCATAAAAAAAGATACAGTCCACTTTACTGTTAATCCTAACTGAAATTGATTTACCTAACTTATAATTCTGCCTTCAGAATTAGAAGTCACCAAACTAGTCAGAGTCCAGCGGTAGGTAATCCAGTGCTGACCTCTGAAGGCCTTCTAGGGTTTTTAGAGAACATCAATGAGAAAACAGCATCATAAAGAGCAAGAGACAAACCTGAAGTTTAAAACAGGGTTAAATTATAAAAAAATACTATAAACTTTGGACATCTTCCAACACACAGTTCCATGCCTCATCAAAATATGAAAATAATATAGTACGAATGGAAACCTGCTAAAAAGCACCAAGGGTGCAGTCAATAGGCCCAGTCTTAACTCTGGAGGAGCTACAGAAATTCACAATTCTGTAGGCAAATCTGTGAACAACCAACTCTTAGTAGGGCAACGATCCAGTCTTTTGGAAGAGATGGAAGAAGAAAAAATCTGAGGATTCTACAAGTCATTTAGTGCTATTTTTAGTGTTTAGACCAAAAGTACAACATTTTTCCAGACTTTTTTGACTTGCAAAACTGTCAAAACCAAAAAACAATGCTGCACATCCCCCTTAACCAACAACATTGGGTAGGGTGTAATGGTGTTGATGCTATCAGCTGTATGGATGATTTTCTTATATAGAATCACAGAGGTTAGTTGAACCTGATAGGTTAAATGGAGCAGAGAAACCATGGATGATAGTTTCACCGTACAGGAGGGTCGTGACACTAACATGCAGCGATCTAGACCTGCAGCTAATATCAATATCAGTATATTAATTTGTTCCAGACCTAAATCTAATCCTGCCCAGACTTGAAAATTGATCTCACAGAAAAAAAAAATACGCCATAGGTCTGCAGCTGTATTTTAGCAGAAGCCGCTGCAACAAAAATGTCAGGGGGACTGAGCAGTGATGGTGACTTTAGTATAATAATAATTCTGAAACTATGTTTAATTTTCCTCCACTTTGCAATCTTCTGTACTTGTGATGGTTTAGTTATAGGGTTAAAAAAAATGAAAATAAGTTCAATGAGTATTAATACTTTTGAATGTAGATTAACCTAGTCATTCCAATATATTTTTGTGTTACAGGTATGGAGATTCAGCACTGCATTTACTCCAGTGTCCTCCTGGGGTTTTACTGAGGTGCCCAGCATGTCCGTTCACCTAAAGAAGTGCCCCTTCAATGTAGTAGAGCAGAAGACGGAGCCCATACCCCTACCTGCCATGTGCACCGAACGAGATGGCCTGTCACTCCGGCGCGTCCTGCGTCACGTCAACACTTGACCAAACAAAGCTGAGCTGCATGAGATTAGCTGAATGTTGTGAATGAAACGAAACGGATTCCAGTTAGATTTGATTTTGAATAAAACTTAATGCGAAACAGACTTCAGGTCTGCTATAAATGGTTTGTCCATGGGACGTGAAGCAGCATTTGGCTTTGCATGGGCTTTTCCTGAAAGTGCACCTATATTCTGCTAAGATAAAACACTTTTGACAAAGATAATTGTGCACAATAGATTTATGCTATTATGAACTTTAAATTAATGTTATGTTGCCTTTTACCTGTAGCCATGGAAAAAAAAAAAACGTTCATGTAAAAACTCCATTATTTCTTTATATCCTAAACCATGTCAGCACTTTATAACTCCACCCAAACTGAAAAGTGAACTTCGTTTTAAAGAGCTTCTGATTCCTTCAAAGGGTCAAGCACAGTCCACGTGTTATGTTGACATCTGATGTTTGGAGTATTAACAGTTTATATCACAAAATAACTAATGTACCTGATTGCTGCATTTGAATAAAGTGTTTACTAAATTTTTATTTTTGCCTTTGAGCCGTCCTTGAAAAATTAACTTCTATGTTGGTGAAAGCTATTTGATCAGAGGCTACGTTAAACCTACGTATCAGTTCATTATACAGCTCATTGTATTGCTGAAAATAAACAAGAACAAAACTTACTTTCTACCAGGGCTGCAAGAATTAAATGATGGAGGCGAATCTGGTCTGGAAACCTAAAAAACATTTAGGTCAACTTTGAATACTTAAAATATATATGCCGTTACCTAAAATGTCTACAATTTTACCCAAATTATATAAAAAATGGTAAAAATATGTGATTTTCTTTGGTTCCAGAGACTTAACATGGAATGTTACTTAAGCCCAGGTGTTGGACACAGGTGTTGAATACATGATCTTTCCCAAACTCTATAGTTACAATTCTCTAAATTTCTTTTTTTTTATCTTCTCTACTTTTTTCTTCCACTCAACTTTTAATATGTTTAAATGCAGCAGTTTAAATAATTTGTTTTCAATTGGTTTTAGCTGGATAATAGCCTTAAATTAGTCTTATTTCCTGATTGTGTAGGCCATACCATTTCTGTAGCAGACATTTTTTTATTTGCCTTATCTAATATTCACCCTTTGGGTTTTATTAGCTGTAAGAATAACCACAGTTAGCCTACCTATTTATTACCTTTTGGGGAGTGTGTAAGTCCATCACAGGAATATGCTATATTGTGGAGAATTGCACGTGATATTGGGACTAAAAGTGTGGGATCGACTCCAAACATTGGCCATGCAAAATTCTGAGGCGACAGCAGAACTAAAGGTCATTTGATACAGTAATCTTTTCACGAGCTTCATCAGCCTATAAACTATGTTGGATTATTCATGCAAGCAAAATGAGAAGCCTTTTTAATAGATATCTAATTAAGGGATGAATGTAGCTATAAATAGATACATACACTTACAGATGTCATTGGCAGTAAGTGCAAAGAGTCCTCTGGGAGTGTACGACATGGGTTGCCATGTCTAAAACATATTGCCAATCTGACTTCATTCCTAAATGTGGGTGAAATATTCAAACTAAAAATCTATTTGTATATGTATGTTTTCTTCATACAAATTCAGACACTACAGGATTTTTGAGATTTTAAATTCACAGACAATTCACAAGAAGTGCTTTTTAATTTTAGTACATCACCTGTGTATGATATAGGGTTGGATAACTGTTATAGTGAATGCCATAATTATGTACTGTGCTTTGCAAAGACACTGATAGCACTACAACTTTTCCATGTTAAAGAACAAACTTACCTTGTTTGACTGGGATTGTGCGCGATGGATTAAATATGCATCTTAATGTCAGATTGTAAAATCCTTTTCATCATTTAAAAACACTGCAAGTTCTAGGTTGAATCAGTTTTCAGTCCCATTTATAATTTAGAGAAATTTAAAGTTATAAGATTAGAAAATATTCATCTTCTACCACTTGTCTATCAGGGTCTCAGCATTAGGGTCCTAGTACAAACCCGTGATCCTTCTGTTTCAGTGGTGTGCTTAGGCAAGACTCTTCACAGTTGCATTTCCAGTCTAGCTTGTTGTCCAAGCGAACACCACGGTGTTTATACTCCGCAACTGCCTCCACTTCTCCCATGATGTTAATAGGATTCAACTTGTTCCAGTTTGTTCTGAAATCTACAATCATCTCCTTTGTTTAGTTGACATTAAGGATCAGATTATTGTTCCCACAGCTCGCCACGAAGCTGTTCGCCAGCTCTCTGTACTCAGGTTCTTGTCCATCTTTGATGCACCAATGACTTCAGAGTGAACCAAGTATTTCTGCAGATAAGACTCTGGTACTGGAAGTCAGGTGTACAGCGTAAAAAGGAATGGCGAGAGTACAGCCACCTGTGGTGCTGCTACTTGACAGTCAGTGTAACAAACTGTTGACGCCTCCACCTGTATTCTGGAATTTCTCAAAAAGGAAGTCAGGCTTAAAAGTGTTAAAAGCACTGGAGAAATCAAAGAACCTCACAGTGATATCTGCCTTTTCATTGTGAGGGAAACAGATCTATAGTCACTGAGGACTTGGTGGAGTCTTCTGTCATACTGAAACAACCTACTACACTTTAATGTATAAAGTCAATCCACCTGTATATAAGCCATCCTGATTGTACATATGACACCTCAAATCTCTGTGTTACTCCCTTGTATTTTTTTATTTCTTATTTTTATTTTGTTTTTCATACATGTACACTTGCACCTTAATCCTTATTTATCTTGATATATTGTATATATATTGTTTATTCTTAATGCACCTTTTCCTCCTTGTTTGCACCTTCTTTTATTACTATGCCAATATATGACCAGTGAATTTCTCCGCTGTGAGATCAATAAAGCTCATCTAATCTAATCTTAACAAGACAGGTCTTCCACATCACTGGAACTGTCTCCAGGGTCAGACTGAGGTTGAAGAGGTAGAATCTGTAGAATCCCACAGAGCTGTTCTGTACAGGCCTTCAGCATTCTGGTGACTTATTATAATTAAGTCTCTCCAGTTACCTCTTCAGTTGACTTATAGAGACAGGTGGGTGAAAACTGGAGGGAGCAGCACTATCTTCTGATTTGGCTGATAAACTAATAGAAGCAAGTGAGTCAATGTCAGAGGAGGGAATGATGTCCATGTGACTGTAGGAAGACTTTTTTCACAGACTTTGAAGGATCCAGTCCAAACAGACCGTGTTCATGGAGGTCGCAGCCTCTGAAATCAAACACATCCCATCAAGGGCGTAGGTCTCATTTGAACTTTGGTAGGGACACTATTGGTCTGGTGTCATTGGTGCTATGCAATATGCATGCCCTTTTTTATGCTCGATGTGAGCATCCGTACTGATAAGAGGAATTCATTGTTAAAAGAGAAAAGCAACATTTTGCTCCACTAATAAAAATGTTATATGCTCTACACTCATTAGATGCTGTTTATCAATGTTTGAAGTATCACCGGCTCTGATGAATGTGGAATTAGGACTGTTTTCCACTTTGAAAACGGTTTCATTTGAACGACTAAGAGAGAAGGTAAATACAGTATTTTCTTTTGAAGATACAGAATTGTGCAGAGTTAAACCCCACTCTAATATTTGTACCTACTATTCTCTCTCTGTATCAAGCAAAATAATACATTCATTAAAATATTAACATCACTATAAAAGTTGAACATCTGGGCTGTAGTTACTCTGTGAAGCCAATATCATGTATTTCATCTGGGGCTGAAAAAAATTAATCATATTAATTGATTCTTTCAATAATCGTCAACTAATTTAGTGAGTGATTCATCATTAACTGGAGTATAGAGACTTTAAAACATACAGTAATATAAATGTAAAATGTGCCTTTCCCCACAGAGTAACCCACTTAGATCAGTGATTATATCAAAATTGTAAAAATAAAAACAAAAAAAATGAAAACAGTAATATCAACTTAATATCGGTAAAAAGGCAACCCTCACATTTTCTTTTTTAGTTGGCTGTGGCTAAGAATCAAAAATGTTGATGGCTTACAGCCTTTATTTGCCCATTTTTCCAACAGAAAAATGGGCAAATAAAATGACTCAGAATATTTCGTTTATAAAACGAAATATTCTGAGAGAGAGAGAGAAGGCGGAACTTAAGGCAGAACAACCAATGAGAGTTGAGTTAAACAGCGCAGCACAGTTCCATGCGTTGCTACATGAAAGGGACAGGAGAGACCAGGCAGAGGAGCTGCGAGAGGAAAAGAAGCCACTGCTGCAACAACTACTGCTGTAAATTATAAACATGTTGCTCACATCCAATTATTGGTCGGGACAATTAGGTCGGTTCAAAATTTTGGTAGGGACATGTCCCTATGGTCCCTATGCAAACCTACGCCCATGCATCCCATATCTTATTTCCCTAAAAGTATTGTATGTAATAAAAGAGCTGAAAAAACCTAATTGAAACTGCTAAGGGATCTTCTAATAGAACTTTAAATGAAAATCCTATATAAAAAAATAGATGCTGTCTTATTGTCCTTGCAAAATAAAAATTATAGTTGACAAAAATGTGTGATTCTCAAAAAATTCTTAAGTAGAGCTGTTTTTTTCAGTGTCATGTTGCCTCATTCTGTAATGCAAACGTGTTAAACTTTAGCCTTCAGATCAAGTTGGGGCCTAAACTGTATCACTACAGGTCCTTCCCACAATATTAGCATATTGTGATAAAGTTCAATATTTTCGATAATGTAATAAAACTTGAACATTCATATATTTTAGATTCATTGCACACTAACTGAAATATTTCAAGTCTTTTGTTGTCTTAATATGGTAGATTTTGGCATACAGCTCATGAAAAACCAAAATTCCTATCTCACAAAATTATCATATTATGAAAAAGGTCTAACTTAACCATCTGGTTCAACAAATTAACTCTAAAATCCTGCAAAAGATTCATGAGGCCTTTAAAACTCCTAGCCTGGTTCATCACTCAAAACCCCAATCATGGGTAAGGCTGCCGACCTGACTGCTGTCCAGAAGGCATTTGGATATAACTTAACCCCCACAACTTAATGGTGAAAAAAACTTTTAATCAAAATAAGACCTAAAAAAAAAAATGTTGAATTCATTGTTTCTATAAAGATTAGGTTGTTTGATGCTGTTTACTACAAGGACAAATTCTGGAATAGATTTTAAAATGTTTATTGAATATAGTTTATTTTAAGCATTCGTGGCTTAGGAAGTACTATAGAAAATACATGATTATACAAAGTTGTAAAGAAAAACAAATATGAAGCCTAACTGTGGTAATGCTCACTTGGCCTCTGCAAGCCTGGATTTGTATCTAGGTTTACAATAATCAAAAGCAACAAATAAAACATTTACTTTGGTGAAAAAACCCCGAATCATTTAAATTTACAATCATTGAAAACTAGAACACAACACACAGTACATAGTCATCTTAAAGAGCCTTGAGAACAGGAGAAGCCAGCAGAAAAACAGCAAGTATCTGCAGGCCTTGTTTCTAAATGGTTACACTGTTCTCTATCACCGCAGGGTTCAGATATGGGTACGGTACTTCAAGCTGAGCATTTCTAGCAGTAATTTCTTCTCCTAGGTAAGACAACTCAGCTTGAAAATCCTGAATCATCTCCTTAAGGGCCGGCTCTTGGAAATGCTCCTCTGGGTATGTACCCAAGGGGACCTGCAGTCAGAAGAGAGGCAATAAGTTAAATAGAGGAATATTCAAAGAGTTGTAATAACTCTAGTTTGTCTCTAAACTTACCACATCAGTGTAGTTGTCTGAAAGAATCCAAGTAGTTGACACGATATTTACCGTGTCTCCAATATTTGGGAGAGCATCCAGAATAGTCTGCATGCTGGATTGCCCCTTAGTGGATGGAGGTGGTTTACATAACATAAGGGAACCATTGGGCATCCAAGAGTTGTAGTCATACTAGAAAAAAGTTTTGTAAATATATATTTTCATCAATTACGCATAAAAAAACATAAGAAACAGTTGGGCTTCAACTTACTATTAAAAATGTTATTTATATGACTACAATCACAATGTTTCCTAAACCTTTCAATCATTTACAAGAACCCAAGTAAATACATGAACCCACCTGTCCACCATTAACAGCAGCATGCTGTACTGACACTCTAAAGACCACCATGGTGATAAACTTGACCACTTCATCCACAGTATTGAAGCGTGATGGAAAACCTATTGACACCAGAATAAAAAAAACAATAACAGAAACTTGATTTACTGTAGAAGTAATATTACAGTTATTATTTATAAGAACTCTATAAATGTTGGGATGTTCAATATTTACCTCCCTGCTTGTTTTGTAGGAAACCATGTGTGAATATCTCATTGATCCACTCTTGCAACTCTGTGTCTTTGCACACGATACTGTCTGAGGTGTAGTAGAACTCCACCACAGACCTCACAAAACTAGAGTGTGGAAAGAAAAAAAAAAATAACTCTGAGGAGCTTCACTGATGGTCAGTTCAGGCAGTGGTGGTGATGATGATCTCTTGACAGGACTGTCCAACATCAAGTCCCACAACAAATCTCTGCTTGATAAAAGCATGCAGCTAAAACGCCTCTTGTTAAAAGAAGTCCCAAAAGACTGTTTGGGGAACATTTCAGAAAAATAACGCTGCATGAAACCTTGAACACCACCCCCAAATCAACAAGTTATATGCTGTTGGATAGCTTTTACTGAGCAAGGCAGGGGTCTTTTTCAAAGTAATTTGTTTAACTCCAAGCAATTTCTCATGGAATCTACAAATACAGCTTTAGGAAAAGGATTTGTAGGAAATTGCTCACATGAGACCAAATCAGGGTTGGAGAATTGTTAAGATAAAGTCCTAATAAAATAAAATAAAGCTTGTCACTTCTATTTCATTTAAAGTCCAGATTGTGTGAATTTATATTTTATGTATTTGCAATACACTGTATACTGTTGTTACTGTCTTTATGTTTCTCTTAAACAACCAATTCTCAATTGTGGACATAGATATTTTTCCTTACAAAAAATTTTAATAGATTACCTGTTGATATGATTCCACAGCTTCATTGCATCATCTCTGTAGTAGAAGTTTGGAATAGATTCCAGTCCCCGTGCAGCGATGTTCTCTGGCAGACAGAGGGAGCTGTAGGTCATCCCAGACAGAAATCTACCCAAGAGCTCGTTCAAGCCCTCCACTCCAAGCGAAGTCTATTTGTCATAAAGTAAAACTCAGTTTGTCATAAAGTCAAACTCTTCATGCAGCCAAAACTAAATTGTAGTTTCAGAAATGCATGCATAATAGATTGCTATACCTTGCTCAAAGGCCCACCAGGTCCAAGAAGAGTTTTCCGGCCTACTATATTTATGTGCAGAGTGTAACGGAAGTGAGGGCTCAGCAGCTGTAGAGATTACATAAGAAAAATAAGAAAAAATCTCAAACTAAGAGGAGCATTGCTTCATCATTGTTATTGTGTCTGCTGATACCTTATAAAGAGGATGAATGGTTGGGAAGCAGCGGAGAGTAGCAACAGCAAAGACCTCTGCCAGGAAGTGAGTGTTCATGAGGTGATGGACCGTCTGATATTCAATTGCGTCTGAACATTTAAAGAACAACTTGGCCAGAAGCCAGTCTGATTCCAGGTCACTTGGCAGAAAGATGGGGTTCTGCTCAGAGGGCTGTTGGTGAAGCTGCATTGAAAAGGTTACGGAAAAGGTTTTTGTGAGACTAATAACAGAAACACATTGGACATAATGATCAATGAAATTCAACTAAAACAAAACGTTATTCTCTGTTTAATCTATGCTTGCAATACCTGGATTGCAATTGGAATCAGTTTCCCCTCAGGTGTCGCATAGAACAAGCACAAACCAGCGGTCACATACAGAGGATTTCCATCATTTATTCTGGCTGGTATTCCATCCATTATCTTCTGGTCACAGATGAATATGTTGCCTTTCTGCAAAAATTACAAAGGGTCATCTTGAAACCCAGCAAAAAATTTGAACATAGTGACAAAATGTTGTGGAAATGCATAAAGATAAATGTCAACAGATGAACAGTTTTTTCAAACCTCCATCTCCTTCTTCAGGGTGGTTCCAGTTGCCAGAAAAGGTCTAACCATCTCATCTGTCACTGGAAAATTTGGAGGAAGTTTGGTGCAGCGGCTGATCACATTGGGGTTTGTTGCATTTAAAAACTGGAATCCAAAGAAGTCATCTTCCTTCCAGTGCTCTGAAACATATTCTGCAAAAAGAATGGTTAAAAAAAAAAATAAAACATATCTTAAAGTATGCCATATATATATACACCGGTATATATATATATATATATATATATATATATATATATATATATATATATATATATATATATATATATATATATATATATATATATATATATATATATATATATATATATATTTATCATGGGAAGAGCAAGTATTTACGTCGGATTTTAAATAATGAGTATTTACCTTATTGCATGTACCCAAGTATTTAATACATCTTTAAACTAAGTTTGCGATTACAGATATCAGACACTTCCTTTGGAGGTATGCAAACATTGCAAATGGATTTTTGACCAGTACGCTATATAGATCTTCTCCATATCCTTCAGGTTTTTCAGCTCCCTCCAAAGATTTTGAAATCCATTCAGGTCAAGAGAGTGGCTAGGCTACTCCAGGACCTTAAGATACTTTTTACTGAGCAACTCTCTTAGTTGCTTTGGGTTTGTGCTAGAGGTCATTGGCATTGGGAAGAGGCTGGAGTTTGTTTCAACAATTATGCTAATAATGAGTGGAAAAAAGGAGGTAACAGGCATGCGAGAGCATGTATTTCAAAATGTATGGAGAGACATAACCGAAACCGCTGAGAATACCTAGAGGGTAATAGAGACTATAAGTGCTGGTGTTGTTCTCCATGTTAAATGTCCTTAGGCAATTTTTGTTCTTTGGGTGCAGCTGAAGTAAATATTTGAAATGCTTTGCTAAAGAAACGTAATTGAAAAAAACCCTACACCTGTTTTGGAATTTCTCCAAAACCATGTTCTTTAAGGTAAAATGGTGTCGTCTACCTGATAGGTTTGTTTTTTTGAACCAGAAGATCCTTTTCATGTCATCAAAGCTTTTCCATTTTTGAGACGATCCAACCAGTCCTTTAAATGTCAGTTCAAGCCCACTAGAACAGACAGGCACTTGTGTAAAACATTGCATACACATTATTATAAAAACACAAGAAAATAATGGTCATGCTGCAAGTTCTGGCTTACATCATCCTTTTTGTAGATTGTGCTTCTTCAGATCTGGACAAAGAGTAGCGAACTTCCGCAGGGAGTTCGGAGACATCTTTGAAGTTAATGGAGTGTGGCAACCTATCATCAGTAACCTCCCATCTAAGAGAGAAAAACTTTTCTTTATCTTTTTCTTTTAAGACATGTTCATACAAGCTTCTGTAATAGACACTTACTGGTATTCATTCTTTCTAAGTTCTAGTTCTTTGTTTCGGTGGTCAATCAGCAGGGAATGTTCCTCCTTGAAAGCTTTCATGCCTTTTAGGTACAGAAAAAATAAAATTTATTCATTATTGTTAGTAATAAATATTCTTACATATGAATAGATCGATAAATAAAAAATACTGTTTAATTTACCTCAAACTATATACTTTTCAAGAATTGACCACCAGGAGCTCCTCAGAAATTTCCAAGAACTTACCAGCTGCTATCCTAAAACTAGCCATTTCATTTCAAGAGACTAACAACATTTTCCAGGAACTAAGTCATTTTCCTGGACTGAAGGGTTATTATACCTATTCATAGGTTTTGGATAAGCTAGACACCACGACTTATGAGTAACTAACACTTAACGTATGTCAACGATCATAACTTACCTGTAACTTATGGTTAACATATGAGCATATACTGGCAAAATGACTCTACACATTTGTTGTATGTTGACTAAGCGTGCTAATTGTTTACACAAAATATACCCATAACTAATCCAACGTATGCCAGCATTTTTGCCAGATTCTTCGTACGTCAGGCATACGCTGGCTAAATCATCAAGATGTGACAGGGGCTTTAGCTGATTTAACACGGATTGAACTTAGCAGTAATAAAGCATATAAAATGTTGATTAGAACAGATTTCTTAAAAGAAATTTGGCACCAATTATGAGGGTCTCAACCAACCCACTCTGACATGTTGTCTATAGAAGTCAATATAATGCCATAAAAATCAAAGGCCAATGCCTACTGTACCCATACGGGGCTTTTAATACCAATCTGGTAAAATTCTGGACATTAAGGGAAATAAAAGTTTCCTGGAAAATAACCAGTAGTTTCTATTTAGGCTCCCAGAAAGTGGATTGTAAGCTCTATAAAGTAACATCTAAGTTTCAGAAAAGAGGAATTACAGACCTCTCCCTCCTCTGAGCTCCACATTTTCCCCACGGGAAATCCATCTATAACATGGGAAAACAATGTCCTCCCGTTCTGGAGTCGTCACTTCGATTTTGGAGCAGTACCACTCGTCTTCTGGGAAGATGAAAAAGCGATCTTTCTCCACCTTTAGTAAGAGAAGTTTCCCCAGGGTTGATGTAGTTTTTACAGTGTATGTCCCTGTCTGTGGATAAATGTAATAAAGGGGGGGGGGGGGGGGGATCAATACATTGTGTTAGTAGTTAAAGTATTACATTTATCGTGGGAGGAATGCATATTCAGCTTAAATGGTGTTGTAATTCAATTAACTTATGTTGAAAAGTTAAACTAAACCCAAAAGATATACAGCCTGTGTTTGGCAATATCAGCCGAAACCACAATTGAGCAACATTATGAATGATGTCATTCTATGTAATTTTCTTTTCCTTTATCACTATTGTCAAATTAAGTTTGATGATCTTAGAAATTTTGATAAGTTGTTTCTGACATCTGGTGTGAATTTCATTTTAAGAGGTTTGTTAAGAATACATCCTGAGAAAACCGTCTTTGTGATCAATATTTTACACACTATTCTTGCTCAACTATTAGGTTTTCTTTACTGAGCTAAAGCTACTATATAAATAAAAAACTGCAAGTGAGCATACACTGGAAAGAAACCTCTATTTTACAATAGTTCAATTCAAATCTGCAAGAATTATTAAGCTACATTACAGGTAAAAAAACAAAACAAACAAACAGCTAGATAGAATTAAAAGCATAAGAAAAAAACACCTTCTTCAACATCAGCTACACATTCCTGCAAACCTGATCAACCTGTCTGAAAATGGTATACAACCTTTAACACACTACAACTTACATTCCCAGTCGTAAAGTCCCTTCCATAATTGTCGAGTTTAACGCGTTCACTTTGCCCCTCTGCACCAAACAAGATAACGGAGACGTTGTCTATTGTCCCTGCATACTTCATATCACCCGTTGTCACTTTCAGCTTGTATTCTGCCATTGTTTCTTGGAGGAAACTGTCCAGAAGAAAAACAAAATCGTAAACTTCAATGATTTAAATAACAGGTGTCAACCTCCAGTCCTAGAGGGCTGGTATCCTGCACATTTTAGATGTGTCTCTGCTCTAACACACCTAAATTAAATAATAGAACTTAGCAGAACTTGACTGTAAGCTGAGGAATTAATCATTCCATTTGATTCAGGTGTGTTAAATAATGGATATATCTAAAGATTTCAAGTTACTGGCCCTCCTGGACTTAGTTTGACACCCCTGCTTTATATAATGTAGGCTATGTCTGGACGATTAATCTCCTTGCTGTTGGAAACCAAAAAGAATTAAGAAGTCCAAAGAAAAACACATACCTGTCTTTGTTGAACAGCAACAGCACAACCTCTTGTCTCCAGGCTCACTTCAAAATGTGCCTTTGCAACTTTGTCTTGGATACACCAAAAAAGGTGAAGGGGGTGTGCTCAAATTAAGGAGTAACATGTTTATCATGTTTAGGGAGGTTTGTTTGCTCTTTCTAGGGCTCTTTCTACTGATTAGGCAACAAACTGAGCAGTTTGTCTGTGTAGTTTTCAGTTTCACTGGTCAGTCTTTCATCTCTGTTGACAAGTTTTATTTCATTTCTTTGACCAGATTTTTCAACTCGATCCATTAAAGTCAAATTTGGTTGGGAAATGAAGAAATGGCTTCTTACTTTATTACTACCACATAAAAATTATCTTTGTTTGACCAAGCTTTTTTTTTATTATTTTCATTTTTTTTTTATCTAGGCAATGCTGAACAAGGAAAAACAAAAAAAATAAGAAATTGTCTATTTGAAATAGCATTTATTTATACACTACAAAAAAAATTAAAGGAACACTGTAATCAGAGTATAGCATCAAGTTAAACAAACTTCTGGGATATTGATTTGGTCAGGTAAGTAGCAGAGGGTGTTGTTAATGAGTTTCAGCTGCTTTGGTGTTAATTAAATTGACAGCAGGTGCACTAGAGGGGCAACAACAACACGACCATCAAAACCGGAATGGTTTTATAGGTGGAGGCCATACAAATTACTGAATAAAATTTTGAGTTGCTGCAATGAAATTTCAGCAGCGGCGTGGTTCGCTCCGCTCTGGCTTTGTGCTGCCCCTCGGGCTGCTGGGGGGGTTGCGCCGGCTGCGGTCTGCTGTTCTTGCGGTTTTGCGCCAGGCGGCTTTTCTGCTCTTGGGTTGATTCTGTGCGCGGTGTGTTGCGTTGCGCGCTGCTGGCGCCGGTCTTGGTGGGGTGGGGCTGCGCTTTTGGCCGGGGGGGCGTTTTGGGGCGGATGCCCGTGGGCCGCGGACGGGGCCGCCTGTGTGTTTTTCCTGGGTGGTGCGGTCGCGGTGGGTGTTGCGGCCGGTCGCCAGGGCTTGGTGCCGGGGGGCGGGGCGTGTTTCGGTGCTCTGTGGGGCTGGGGCGTTTCGGTCGGTGCCGTGGGGGTGCCGGTGTTCGGTGCCCGGCCCTACTTCAGGGTGGCCGGCTGCCGGCGGGGCCCGCGGACTCGTCCCCGCGGCTCCCGGCATGGCGGTGGCTGGGGGGCTTCTTCTTGGCTGTCTCTCCTCCTCCCTTGGTGGACTCAGTGCTCTGGGGGGTGTACCTCTGGCTCTCCACAACCACTATTGAGCATTTTTTTCTATGGTTAAAACTTTACATGCACAAGTTCACCCTCACAAACAACTACAGGTGCTAGGCTTCAGGTAGTTGGAGATTCACTTCCAAACAGAAATCCCACATTCATATCTTCAGGTAACACAGAGTAGCCTACACGTCAGACTTAATAATATTACTTTAGCGATACTTTCAAGGTGTTGCTTTATTGTATATCTCGTACCGTGTCTTTTGGTTGTGCTGTTCTTTTTTCATCTCGTTACAGCTGATGAAGCAGACTGAAAATGTTTTGTCATTGTCTCCTTTCTATCCCCTCTTTCTTTCATCTTTTGTCCTTTTTTTTCTTTTTCCTTTTTCTTCTTCTGTTTTTCTGCTCTACTTACATTGCAGTGTCCATATGAACTGTAAAACTCCCTGCATAATTATAATAAAGCAATTTATATGCATGAAACAAGTGGAGTAGTATGGCAATTGCCAAGACAATTATTCTTATTGCCACCTTGCCAGACAGGACACTGTTAAAAAAAAAAAAGAAAAAAAAAAGAAATTTCAGCAACATGGAGTAGCCTGTCGCATAATTTTTTCACTTTATTTTTTGGGGTGTCTTTGAATTCAGCCCACTGTAGGTTGATAATTTTCATTTCCATCAAATGATGTGGCATCGTTTTGTTCCTAACACATCATCCAGTCCATATCAGTATAAATAAACAGCATGATTTTTTTATTCCCTCATTGAGATCTGATGTGTTTTCAAAGTGTTCCTTTAATTTGTTTTTAGCAGTATATAATACATTAATAATGCATTAATAATAACAACAATAATAATAGTGTTAAAGAAAAATGATTATTTTTAGACTTTAATACAGTTAATCTTATGGCATGTGTAAAAGGTATGTTGTATACTCTCCTTTTCTCATATTTCTTATTTTGAACAAGTTTGTGAAGATAACCTTTCCTTGAACCAGATTACTAAATTTAAGTTTGTTCCTGAAAATTTATGGTGAGGCCCCCCGCATTCCACAAGCTGTCTGTGAAAGCTTATCTTGTGTTTTATGACCCTAAGAATTCTAGATGCCAGGACAAGCTTTCCGCCTTTTCTTGTTAAAACAAAGAAGCAAATGACCCCAGATGTTTGCAGTAAATAAGGGGAAGCCCTAGCAGTGTCAGAGATGGCGTTGGTTGGAGGACCGAGGGCCAGCCCCTTTTTGAATGGATTAGATACAAGAGGATAAAGCTTTCTAAATAGAAGAAAAAGATCAGATTTTGCTCTTGCAAACTCTCCAAAGATGTCTTGTACGTCTTTGCTTTCTTTCCTCCTATGTCAGGTAATGGAATGTATGTCTCTGTTGTTCTGCAGTTTCTGGTGTAGGTTTGTGCATTGTCTTATTTCTAAAGTGTATGCATTGTCTTATATTGGATTAAACTCTGTAATTCTGTGACGTCAACACGCAATGTTGGTTTTATTACCAAACGCAGCTCGCCGAGTGAACCTGGGGAAGGGAAGAATCAGAAGCCAATCTTTTTCCAAAGTTAACTATGTTAGAATATTTTCTTCCTTTACAATTGGGGGCTCGTGCCGGTTCTGGAATCTCGGCGCGCGGCTGTTTGGTCCTGATTGATCCGTTTCGGCCCGACGCTTCGGTGTGGTAAGACAGTATTTGATTATTTTTCAGTTGTCTGAAGCGCCGTGTGGTCGGACCGGGGCTGATTTGCTGTGTGCGGCCTCACAGAATTCAGATGCTGAAGAGGTAGATAAAATCCCTTCTAAAAGAGTCAGTTGTTTAAGGATTTGAATAAATACACATTACAGGGAACTGTGGCTAGTTCAAACAGAGCCTTTACGTTAACTCTGACTTAAGCTGGGTTTTTTAAAAGAAGGTTTTATTGATTGATTAATTAATTAATTGATTAATTAATAAAGATTAATTTATTCTTTTTACCCTGAGGAGCAATGCCTGGGCCTCTAGAAAAAGTATTTTGGAAATTTGTGTATTGGTTAGTTTTGGCTTGTATCAGCCGGAGATTTCGACTCATCTCCAGTGGACTTATAATTATTTGGGTTAATTGGATCGAGTTGTATCACTCATGGAAAAGTACTAATAGCAGGTTAATTGGACCGAGTTGTATCACTCGTGGAAAATAAAGGACTAATAGCAGGTTGGATCACCTTTCTTTGGCACCCTTAAGCGGGTTGCTTATAGTATAAAGGACTAAAATAAATTATTTGATTTAATACGGGTTCAATCGCTCTCCCCAGCTGAAAAAGAAAAAACCTTTTGTCACTGGGCGGATTGAGTGATCGAATAAACTAAATTGAGGCTTATTTTCGCCTCGAGCTTGACCCAGCTCTGAAGTGTAGGACTGAGAAGTTGAAATGAGAATAAAAGGGATTTGTAAAATTGAAATTGGACAATTAAAAGATGCGTCATACATTCTTTTAGCCGGCTCCTGACGTTTTCTTTTCTTTTTTTCTGTCTTTTCTTGACTGAACTACAACGTTGTCTGTGTTTCTGTGTTTTGTATGTTTCTTAGTGTTTGTGGCTGTGTGTCTGTCTTCCCCCGTTATACTGTAGCCTATGTCCCACCACATGCTGCTGTCTATTCGTCTGTCTGTGTCTGAATTGTGCTGAGATTGTGCGGAAGTGATTTGTGTTTCAAGATTGTGTTCTGAAATATTGTTAAATATTTTTGCTGGATGTTGTATTACTAACTTTCTGTTAAAATGTGCTTCTGTGGGACAGAGGTTTGGTCCCCCGGTTTTGGATGCAAGTTTTGTTTCCAGGGGGGGAAAGTTTGGCCCCCCTTATTTGCATTTTGGGGGGGCTTCGTTCTTTTGCTTTTTCCGCTCACGTTTTCGGGAAATTCCCTTGGATTTTGGTGGAATTGTTTAGGACTGGGGTTTTGTGTTGAAATAAAAAAGAAACAAAATTTAACGGGTTTTACAGAGGTTTTTACTTTCTCAGCGGGTGAAATGGGGTTTTGCATCAGTTCCAGGTTTTGGAGCAGGGGAAAGTTTAAAATTGTTTATTGAAATATGAAAATTGAAATAAAATTAAATTTTGGGTTTCCGGGAAGGGGGGGAAACCCCCTTTCATTTTTTGGGGAACAGGGAACATTGGATTTTTTTCCCTGCAAAACAGTGTTTTTTTCACTTTTAAATGTGGGACAGGGGGTTGAAAACGCTAATGAAGGGACTTTGTTTCTTGTGGGGGACGATTTTTTCGTGTGCGCCCTTTCCCCATATTAAATGCCACATAAACGGTTTTTGGGGTTTTTCCTACGGGGGGGTATAGGTGCCTTTAATAACAGTGGGCTATCATGAAATAGGGTTTTGGGGTTTTAAAATTTTGGGGTTTTTTAAAAAGGTTCATCAAAACTGAAAAATATTAGAACTTTTGGGAAAAAAAAATTTTGTCTTTTTTTATTTTTTTCCCCCCCAGGGGGGTTTTTATAATATTTGTGTTTAAAGACTTTTACAGGATAAATTTTGGTTTGAAATCTGGAGGTAACACTCCTGTTCTTTTTTAAAATTGGGGGGGTTGATGAGTGTTTGAGTGTAAATTTTGAGATTGAATGTGTGGGTTTTTTTGGCCCTTTTGATGGGTTTTAGGATGCTTATGTAAATAGGGACTCATTTTTGTGTGTGGTGTGATATTTTTCTTTTTTTTAAACTTTTTTGGGTAAAATAAAGGTTTTGTTTAAAAATATGTTTTTTTTACTGTTTTAAAGGGACAATTTTAAGGAAAAAAAAGAAGATTTTAATTTTGGGTGTCACAATCGGGGTTAAAGCTGAATTTCTGCTTGTGCAGGAAAAATTTTTAATATGAAACGAGAATTCAGTTTGGGTTTAAAAAGCAGATAGATTATTTAAATGGGAAAAATTGTGTTATCCACTTTGATAAAAAAAATAAAAAAACAAAAATCCTAAATTCTAACTGAAAAAACCCTTGGTTTATATTTCATAGGGGTTTTGATTGATTGGACAGGGAATTGAAATTTTGAAAATGGGGGAAATAGTTTTCCCATTTTTTTTTTTACCTCAAAAATTGTTTTTTTTTTGGGGGGAAATAAAAAAAAAAACACAGGGGGATGTTTTAAAGATAAGGGACATTACAGGTGGAACTTTAAAAATTTTAATAATCTCAGTCTAGTTTGAATACTAGTTGGAAGATTTGGAGAAAAAGGGTTTGGGAACCCATTTATGATATTTGGTTTTTCAGCAAATTATTATATAAAAGTGACTTTGATTCCAAATTGTTTTCAAAATGGTTTAAATTTTTTTATATAAAAAAGGGGGAAAAAGCGAAATAGACCCTAAAACCTGGGGAAATTCTTTTGGGTTGGTTTTAAAGGAAAAAATTGTTAATAAATAATTTTTATTTTTTCGATTCCAAAAAGTGAATTATGGAATTTTTTTTAATTTTAGAGTATATGGCCCTTTCTGCTTTACTACAATTTTGGGTTTTGTGATAAGAAGTTCTACTTTAAAATTTGATTTGATCTTTTCAAAATTTAAAGGTTTCAAATAAATCTATGCCAAAGTTATTTACATTTAAAATTGTTGATAGATTTTTGGGTTCCCCTGTGACTTTGATTAAATACAGTTGGGTTTTAAATTGTTAATTTTGAGGGAAAAAATTTTGGGTTTTTTTAAATGGGTAAGAAATTCAGATAAAAATTTTAAAGGAAATTTTTAAATTTTAAAATAGGGGCTTTGTCTTGAAAAGGTTTGGGCCCAAAGAAAAAGGATGTTTTTGGGATTTTGTAGAACAATATGAAATTATTTTATTTTACAAAGTGCAATTTTAATCCCCAATTTTTTTGGGTTTAGTACTAGGACATTTTTGTTTATTTAATTCTTTAATGACTTTTTGTGAGGGTTGTGATTTTTGAATTTGTAGTTGATGTTGGGAAAGCCGGAAGTGAATGTCAAACGGGTATTTTCGTTTATTTATTTTGAACCGTAAGTGGGCCTTATTTTCTTAAAAACTGGGACATCCGAAAGTTTGGGCTATTTTCCCCCCCAAAAAAAATTTCCCAACATTAAAAATTTTTTTTAAAAAAATTCCCCCCCCCTTTCCCCCCTTTTCTTTAACCCCCCCAAAAAAAAAATCTTACCCCCCCCAACCCCCCAATAAAAATTTTTTTTAAAAAAAAAATAAACAAAAAAATTTCCCCCAAAATAATTTTCCCTTTTTTTTAAAAAATTACCCCTTTTTCTTAAAATTTTTTTTCCCAATTCCCCTCCTTTCTACCCCCTTAAACAATCCCCCCCAAAATCTTTTAATCAAATTCCCCCCCAAAATTAATTTAAATCCCTTTTATTAAACCCCTTTACCCTTTTTCTAACAAAACCCTATTCTACCCCCCTTCCTATTTTTCACTTTTTATAAACCCAAATTTATTCCAATCCTAATCAAATTTCCCCCCCAACCCCTTTCCTTTTTAAATTTTTTTTCCCTTAATCTTAAAACAAATAATCCCCCCGGGTTTTGTGGGATCATGGATTATCACAGTTTTTTAGTCGGGGGCCCCAAAACCCCCATAACAAACCCAAAGGGTTTATAAATAGATGGAAAATGGTTGTGGTATCTAAGTTTCCTTCCCCTCTTAAACCCCCCCTGTTCCAAAATTATTAAACCTTAAACCCGATTTTCCCCCCACTTTCCCCAATTTTCCCCGTTTTTCCCGACCCCCCTTTTAACCGAAATACATTTTGGGCCTGGCAAGCCCCACGGGGTTTGTTGTGTGCCCCCCTTTTATTGGTTCTCACCCCGGAAAACATTGAACCCCCCAAAAAACCCCCCCTTTGGGGTTTAGGGGGATTGCCTTGGTGCGCTTAACCGAAATTTTTTGGGTGGCCATTCCCCCAACTTTAAGCGGTAAAATGGGTTAAAAATGAAAAGCTTTTCCCAATTTTTTATTTTGTATTAAAATTTTTCTTTTTATTTTAAGATTTTCCCCGAGGGCCTTTTTTTTTTTCCTTTAAATGTTTGGAAAACCCCTTGTGTAAAATTCAGGGTTGAAAAACCCCCATCCCCTTCCCCAATTTTCCTTGTTAGGGGGGTGTAACCCCAACTTTTCCCCCTCCCCCTCTCCATTATTCCCCCTTGTTTTGTCCCCCCCACCCCCAAAGGTAATTTTTGTTTTTTTTTTTTTGGTGGTGGGCGGGAAAAACAAAATTTTAAAAATTTTTTTAAACATGGAAATTTGAAAATTTGGGGGTTGTTATTTTAAAAGGGAAGGGGGGGTCTAAATTTTTTATTTGCATTGACCGGGCCTCATTTTAAAAAATAAAAAAAAAAGGTTTTTGAAAAAAGGTGTTAAAGTGGTGGTGTTAAAGATTTATTACGGGGAAAAGGGGAACCGTTTTGTGTTTTTAAAATTTTCAAATTTTTTTGCTTGAGGTGTGAGATTGTAACCCGCATCGGGACCCGTGTTTTGGGGGTTTTTAAATTTTTTCCCACCTGTGACTGAGGCTTAAAATTTTTTTGGTGGATAGCGGGATTTCCCCCCTTCCCCCCCCCCCATTGAAGGTTTGGTTTGGGTTTTTTATTGTATTTAATTTACAGAAAATTTGTTTGTTATAGAAACAGGGGGGAATGAAAAGGGAAAATTGGGTCTGGGTAGGCAAAAATTTTAGGTTTGGTCCCCTGCATTTTCTTTTCCCGGGAAAAAGGTGGGGTTTTGGAAATTTTAATCAATAAAAAGGGGGGTTTTGGGTTATTACCCTTTAAAGAAGGGGTAAAATTTGGATATTTAAAAAGTTTAAATTTTTTTTTTGTTTTTACAAATTTTTGCCTCCAAAAAAATTTTTCCCAAATTTAAATTTTCATAAAAAATTTTTTTTTCTTAAAAATAGGAAAGGTGATCCAATAGGGGGGTTGGGGTTTTTTTCTCTATTTTTATTTGTTTTTTAAAATTTAAGGTTTAACTAAGGGCATCCAGGAAGGTCTAAACTAAAGATTTACATCCCTTTAATAAATTTAGCTGTATTGAATCTCTCTCCAAAATGAAAAAGGGATTGATAAAGGGGGAAAAAATTTTAAAAAAGGGGAATAAATTTTCAAATTTAAAAATTTTTAAATAGGTTTTCAAAGAAAAAATGGAAACAAAGGGTTTTAAAAAAGGGTTTTAAATTTTGGGATTTTAAAAAAAGGGTTGGGGAAAAAATTTGGTAAATTTTTTGTTAATTTAGTGACTAATGTTTAAAACAGGCTGATCATTCTTTAAGGGTTTTTAAAAAAAAAGAAAAAATGATGATTGAAATTTTTAAAAATTTGGGCTAAATTGGAAAATTTTCAAAATTTAAAAGTTTTGGAAAAGGGTTCCCAAAAAAACAGTTAAGTTTTGGGTTTAACTTTATAGGAAACTTTTCATTTCTCATGGGAGGCCCTTTATAAAAAAGGAGGGTCAAAGGATTGATAAAATTTCAACTCCCCAAAATAGCCAGATTTATAATACAAAAAAGGAAAAACAGTGAAGTGTCATAAAATGTAGGTTCAAAACATTAACCCCAAAAAAAAAGGGTTCTCTCCCTATGGAAATCCAGGGGAAAGGGCGGATGTTTCCCAAGGGCCCGCTCCCGCATTCCCGGATGGAAAAATAAGCTTGCCATTTATCTCTTTAAAAATTTTTCAATGAGTTACAGGTCCTGGCAGCAGGAAAATTTTCAAAATACCGACGTCACAGGAAAATCCAGGCTCGGGATCATTTTGGGGAACGATGGGGGGCGCTGTGGTAAAAAAAAAGTGGGCTGAACCCCGCTTGCCAGACCATACCCAGTCGTGGAGAGTACATCTCAGGCTGCCGTTTTACAAGAGAGGGAAAGGGGACACGTGGTTCCTTTTGGGTCAGTGCAAAATTTAGCTGGGAGCCACGGGGCAAAGTGCAGGGCATTCCCGGGGAATCCCACCCGTTCAACCCGCGGGTTTGAGGGGGTGTCTGAGGGCCCCTACAGCGCGGAGGAGGATCTGCAAATTTGGGAGGGAAATCTGCCCAAAAAACCCCTTCATTACCCCGAATTTTCAGGCTTTAAAGGGCCCGACAGGGGCCCAAAAATCCCGTTCGGTGTCCTTCCATTGAGGGAAAAAGGAAAAATTTCACCCTCTCCCTTTAAATCATTTTTTTAAATTGGCCTTTTTACTCCAATTTTCAGTGAGCAACGGACCCCTCAGGTGGAAAAAAAATGAGGTTTTTCAACCCCAGGGGGGAAAACGTGAAGGAACCCGTACAAGATATCATTAACTTATCTTCTTTTTATTTCGTGTTTTCGTTTTTGCGAATCCCTTTAAGAAATTCGTTTCTTTTTGGCCCTATTTTTGGGTCGTTTTCCCGACGAAGAATTCATATTTTATTTTTGAAAGAAAAGAAGGAGCATAAAAGACGAACTCTAAATTCTTATTATTTATTGTTTAAAAAAAAAAAAAACTATTTTGTAAAATTTTTTGTGTTTATGCTTTTTTTGTAAACTTTTTTTGGGTTTTTGTGGTTTTCCCCGATGGGGGGTTTTTTTTTTTATTGACAAATTGTAGGGTTTTTTTGGTGAATATTTTCTTTTAAGTCTGCTGAGCAATTTTTTGTAATTTTTAGAAATCTTACTTTTAATTTTTTATTTTTTTTTTCAATTATTTTGGGGGTTTATATTCCCTTTTTGTGTTTGCTTCTCTTTAGAAACCCGAGTTTTTTAAATTTTTTTTAATTTTTTTGATAAGTGAAAAAGTATTTTTTGTTTTTGTTTTTAAATGGTTAAATTTTTTTTGGTTTATCAGGTGGTATTTTAAAAATTTTTGGACAGCGCAAGAATTTCATTTGATAAGTTTTGATTATGGGGTTTGTTTTAGCACATGGCCCGGCAGGGGACCTAGGAGGTGGTAATTAAAAAAGGGGGGCTGTTATAAAATTGGGCTAAAGTTTTAGGTTTTTTTTGTTTCCCAAATAATTTTTTGGTTCCCCTATTAGAAGGCTTTAATTTCTTTTATCTGTGAGGTCTGTATGTCTCAGACCCCAAAAAGGGGGGGGCCGTTAAAGGGGAAAAAGATTATTTTTTGACTTTAATAAAAGGTTTAAAACTTAAGGCATGTGTAAAAAAGGGATGTTGTATACTCTCCTTTTTTAAAATTTTTTTATTTTGGGAACCCCGTTTGTTTAAGAAACCCCCTTTTTTGAACCAGATTACTAAATTTAAGTTTGTTCCTGAAAAATTTTTGGGGAGGCCCCCCCCCATTTTCCCCAAGCTGTCTGTAAAGCCTTTTTTTT
Source organism: Cyprinodon tularosa (assembly GCF_016077235.1). Lineage (NCBI taxonomy): Eukaryota > Metazoa > Chordata > Actinopteri > Cyprinodontiformes > Cyprinodontidae > Cyprinodon > Cyprinodon tularosa. The sequence continues at coordinate 75,251 of NW_024039261.1, read as the reverse complement.
GTGTTTTATGACTCCCAAAAATTCTAGATGCCAGGAAAAGCTTTCCCCCCTTTTCTTGTTAAAAAAAAGAAGCAAATGGGGCCCCCAAGGGGTTTTTTTGCAGTTTAAATAAGGGGGGAAACCCCAGCAGTGCAGCGGGTGGGGGTTTGGGGGGGAGGAAAACCCAGGGCCCGCCCTTTTTGAATGGATTGAAAAAGGATAAAGCTTTCTAAATAGAAGAAAAAGATCAGATTTGCCCTTGCAACTCTCCAAAGATGTCTCTGTACTCTTTGCTTTCTTTCCTCCTATGTCAGGTAATGGAATGTATGTCTCTGTTGTTCTGCAGTTTCTGGTGTAGGTTTGTGCATTGTCTTATTTCTAAAGTGTATGCATTGTCTTATATTGGATTAAACTCTGTAATTCTGTGACGTCAACACGCAATGTTGGTTTTATTACCAAACGCAGCTCGCCGAGTGGACCTGGGGAGGGAAGAATCAGAAGCCAATCTTTTTCCAAAGTTAACTATGTTAGAATATTTTCTTCCTTTACAATAGCGAGCGCCTCTCAGAACAACAAAAAAACATAAATAAACAACATCACACAATGTACACTAAACAACAGCGGTTTTGTGGGAAATGTAGGATCATCTAGGTGTCTAAGCAGTGGAGCAAATGCGCCAGCAGGCAGCATCGCGAGATCCGGAGTATCCTGCATAATACTCCATTTCCTATAAGTCATTGCGGGTCTAAGCGGACTGTTCAGCTCGGGCAGAAATGGTGGTGGCTAAAATTATAGTTATATATATTCGACCCAAAATAAACATTGAACGTGTTTTTTAGGCGACAATGTAATTTTGTTTTTGACCAGTTGGTACAATTTCACTAGCCTAAATCTAAAAAACGAGCTCTTACATTTTTTTTTCCTAATAGGGCTCGGGATCCGCTTTGCATTCTGGGACGTGGTTGCCATGTTGACGGCTACGCTAACAATTTCATAGCGCCGACATAACGTATTTGCACGAGGAAAAGCAGAAGAGAAGAACGATGTTGAAGTCCCAAAAAGGATCCGGAATTTACCGGGATACACTTAATAGAGAAGCCAGGGACCGGTATGTTGACAAAATCAGCATCATAAATAATTTGGATCCGTAAGAGGTTCCAAATAATGAGTGGAGCACCGACGACGAGTTGTTGCCACTGTTCTCCTTCTCGGACGTCTTCGGCTACCTTGTTTGTGGAGTAAGCGCATATACCTCAGAACAATACAGAAGCTACAAGTCCTTGGAGTCTCATGTGCAGTTCACCAATGGATGGGTTCAGGAGCTGCAGCTCATAAAGCCAGCAAACACTGGGAACACAGTGATACGCACCAAGGTAAGCTGTGTTCAGCGAGCTCTGACAACTGCTAGTTTAGCAACTTCTAACCGCTAGTGCTGACAACCACTGACGCATGTAATGTTCTTTTAACTAGCTGCTATGTGTTTCAAAGGTGTAGTTTGTAACGGTAACTGCCAACCCTCCGGGTTTCTCACGTATCTGAGCCTTTTCCTGCTGCAGATGTAGGATCAACATGAACGTTAGCCAGACCCGGCTGCAGAAAGAACTTAAAGGGAGGGGGGCATTCCATTTGATTTACTTCAAGCTTAACACTAGCTTGTGACCATTCATTCAGTGAAAGGAATCTCAAATCTTTATCAAAACATTTATTCAAATTATTTAAAAAAATTTAAGAATAATTTGCTGAAATAGAAATCCTTTTCCCCCCCCTTTTTTTTTAAAAAACCAAAAAAAAAAACCCCCCCCCAAAAAACCCCCCCCAAAAAATTTTTTAAAAACCCCCCACCCGGAAAAAAAATTTCCCAAAAAAGGCCCCAAAAAAAAATTAAAAAAAAAAACCCCAAACAAAAACCCCAAAAAACCCAAAAAAAAAAAAAAAAAAACCCCCCCCCAAAACCCCCAAAAAAAAAAAAAAAACCCCCCCCCAAAAAAAAAAAAAAAAAAAAAAAAAAAAAAACCCCAACAAAAAAAACCAACTCCCCCCCCCCCCAAAAGAAAAAACCCCCCAAATTTTTGGGGAAAAAAAAACCCCCCAAAAAATACAAAAAAAAAAACCCAAAGGAAAAAATTTTTTGGGGGGGAAAAAAACCCCCAACCCAAAAAAAACCCCCCAAAAAACCCCAAAAAAAAAAAAAAAACCCCCCCCCAAAAAAAACCCAAAAACCCCCAAAAAACCCCCAAAAAAAACCCCCAAAAAACCAAAAAAAACCCCAAAGGAAACCCCTTTCCAAACAACCCAAACCCCCCCCCAAAAAAAAAACCCCCCCAAAAAAAACCCCCCCCAAAAAAAAAAAAAAAAACCCAAAAAGTTTTTCCCCAAAAAACCCCAAAAAACCCCCCCAAAAAACCCAAAAAAAAAAAAAAACCCCAAAAAAAAAAAAAAAAATTTAAAAAATTTTTAAATTAAAACCCAACAAAAAACCCAAAAAAAAAAACCCCCGGCCCCCCAAAAAAATTTTTTAAACCCCCCAAAAAAAAATTTTAAAAAAAAAACCCCCCCCCCCCAAAAACCAAAAAAAAAAAAACCCCCCCCAAAAAAAAAAAAAAAAAAAAAAAAACAAAAAAAAAAACCCCAAAAAAAAAAAAAACCCCCCCCCCCCCCAAAAAACCCCTTTTGAAAAAAAAAAAAAAAAAAAAACCCCACCCCCCCCCCCCAAAAACCACCCCCCCCCCCCCTTTTTTTCCATAAAAAATTTTTTTTTAATTTTTTTCCTTTTTTTAAAAAAAATTTTTTTTTTTATAAAATTTTAAGGGTTTTTTTTGGGAAAAAATTTTTTAAAAAAAAAAGGGGGAAAAAAATTTTTTCCCTTAAAAAAATTTAGGGGTTTTTTTCCCAAATTTTTTTTTTTAACCCCAAAATTAAAACCCCCAAAAAGGAAAAAAAAATTTTTATAAAAAAATTTTTTTTTAAAATTTTTAATTTTTTTTTAAATTTTTTTAAATTTTTTTAAATTTTATAATAAAAAATTTAAAAAAAATTTTTAAATAAAAAAATTTTTCCCAAACCTTTTTTTTCCCTTTAAAAAAGAAATTTTTAAAAAAAAAAAATTTTTTTTTTAAAAAAATTTTTTTTTAATTTTTAAAAAAAATTTTTAAAAAAATTTTTTTCCCCCCCCCTTTTTTTTTTTCCCCCCCATTGTTTTTTAAAAAGGAAAAAATTTTTTAAAAAAAAAAAAAAAAAATTATTTTTTTTAAAATTTTTTTTTATTTTTTCCTTTTTTTTTTTTTAAAATTTTTTTAACCAAACTGCCTGCACGGGCCCATTTTTGGGTTCTCAAGTTTCACTCCCCCAAAAAAAAAAAAATTTTTTGGCCCCTTTTTTTGGGTTTGGGAAAAAACCCCAAAAAAAAAAAAATTTTTTTTTTTTTAAGGGGAAAAAAAAAATTTTCCCTTTTTTAAAATTTTTTTTTTAAAAAAAAAAACCCCCAAAAAAAGGGTTGACTTTTAAGGTGTGGAATCCAGTGGAGTATTTCACTTTGACGGTGTTCCCTTTCCCTTTTGGAAATCTTCATCCATTTTTCTCTGCCAACTTTTAAACCTTTTAAAGGGGCTTGTTCCCAACCACAGCCGGTTTATTTCAGCACGCCCCGGCCCCTGACAGAAGTCCCCAAATTCCCGTCAGCGGGGCTCTCAGCTTCATCCTCACTGGGGTCTCCACTAAGATAAAAAAAAGGACAACTTTTAGCTAAATGTGCATCCCTGCGCTGAAAAAAGCCCCAGAAGCAACCCTAACGGTTTGGGAAACTGCTGGGGTTTTGTAAGGCTTTTCCGGGCGGGAAAAAGGGCATTTAATACGTCTCATCCATCCCAGGGTACGTCCCGTCCTTTGCCGTTTTCCCCTTTTCCCGTCTCCTTTATAGCGTGCAGTCTGTGTGGCCTTTATCTCAGGTGGGCCCCAAATGTAGTGATGGTGCCCAAATCCGGATGCGAGGGGTACATTTCATTTGCTGGTTTTTCCCGGGACACAATTAAAATTAAAAAATCCCCAGCAGCAGTGTTGAAAAAAAAATAGAACAATAATGTTATCCAAAGATCCTCAATATACACAATTTTTAAAATTGTATTATAATTAATTACATTTCAAAACGGCTTTTAAGCGCTAAAGGGTCCAAAATTTGTAAGTGGTGCAAAGACAGCTGTCAACCTCAGGGGTTTTTTTTTTGAACATGGAGAAAGGGTTTTTCCCGTACCCGGGAGGGAAATGGCCCGTGGTTTTTCTAAACCAAAAAAGGATAAAATGCTATATCAAATGCTACATCCCAACCAAAGAGGATGAAAAACTATATCAAATGCTAAAAAAAACCCAAAGAGGGGTGGAAAAACTAATCAACATCTCTGGGGGCCCCCTTCATGCATGTAAGTGGTTTCCCACGGTAAGGAAGGGAAAAACTGAAGGGAAAAAAATAAAACCGGGGCATCTTAAAAAATTTCCAGAAAAAAATGCAGGAACACACTCGCATTGACACCGGGATACTGTGGAAAGTTATGTTCTGTCGTCTTACAGCCGCGATCCAAGCTAGCCGACGACTCTTTGTTATCTGTGAAACTTGGTCTCCGTGTTTGCGCCTCCAGGCAGGAAAGCGTGGAAAGTTATCCCATTTTGTAGGTTTTTCCCTCGGCGATCATGTGATGCGCTGTTACAGCCCACAATACTGCAACGGTTTACCATGGTTGAAATCAAGTTACGGTGAAATTAAACGAAATAAAACACGGCTGAGAGGGAGTACAGTACGCGTTAGTCACAGGTAATAATCTAAGGAAGCCGTAAAGTGCGCCGTCAACATGGCTACCACGCAAAGTGGTAACGTCACGACGACCAAGCCCTATTCCAGAGAATTTACAACGATTTTTCTACGGACTGACAACGTTTTTTTTTTTTTTTAGAAATGACAACATTTTCCCTAGTACTAGACAACTGTTTTTCTCAGAGCTGCACAGCGTTGCTATTTTAAGATCACAGTCTGCAACTGGATTGATTTACATGACCAACCTCATAACTAAACGCTCTAACACTGGTGACCTGATTTAGAAACGTTTAGTTATGGCTGAGAAAATGTTATTTAGATTCGGTGTCATTCTGACTTCGGAGTCCTCGGACGTTGAGGTTTTAGTTCTGGGTTCGCGAGAGGAAATGGGCCACTGGGAGCCGAATAGAGCGGTTCGTATGAAAGCCTCCCACAAGCTACCGTCACCAGATCAGCCGTGTCTGTGGACCTGTGAGGTGGAGCTGGCCGAGCCGTTCAAAGACACTTTTTGGTTCAAGTTCATCAAAAGGATAAAGGATAGTTTTATCTGGGAAGGTACGCAATGGGTCATATCGATACAAACAGACATGACACTGAAACGAACGAATAAAAATGTAGGTTAGCCTAAAATTGAGACAAAATAAAGATTCAGTTATTGCATGCGCATTTGCTGCAATACACCTTTTCGTCGACATGATGGCGCCAAATTACTTTAGTATTTGAAGAACGTTTATATAACAGTTTCTCATTATGAAATAGCAAATTAGCTTATTAAGAATAAAATGACGTGTCTGAAATCTACTAGGAAGATTAATAGTGTTATATAAAGAGGTTAATTTCATTGATTTGTTCCAGGGGCTTTTTTTAAACATCTTTGAAATAAAAAAAAATGGTTAATATTCATTTAAATCTTCGATTAACCGCTGTCATTGAACAGCAAAACACTGAACAGCAAAACTAAAGCTAAAGCCATATTAGATTATAGAATTAAACTCATCTGATGTTTATATTTGAGCCATTGCATAAAAAAAGATCTAGCTTTCTGTTATTAAAAAATGTTTAGAAATTCTCTTTTTAAAAAATGTTTTTCTGTTTAGAAAAAATAAATATCTTTTAAGAGCCAGAGATCAGGATAGGGCCTTTTTAAAAAAAATCTTATGACTGCTGGGTCAAATACTGAAAAATTCTACTTTTTTGAAATGATATTTATTCAATCTAATACCACTGTCCCATGATTCTACATTTGATTGAAAAGTAAGCATTCAGGACCACTGTATCACCTGTTTGAATTCATAAGCACAGATATCAATACAGAATATTGAATATTGACCCATTAATACTTCATTTCGTCTAGGATGCTGTATATTTATAATTGATACTTTCTGAGTAATTAGGGGAAACTAACAGATAATTTATATTTTTCAGTCTCAGGCTGTCAATATGTGTTCTTTTTTGTCCACAGGTAGCGGTCCGAGTCATGACAGGCTTTGCTCGTACGATGAGAGAAATGTAGTGGATGGAGTGTACTGCCATCCAATTGATCACTGGATAGAGGAAACAGGACGCACCGATGAGATGAGACACACCACTAATTTCTACTTTAAAGTTGCAGGTCAGAAGGCCATACATTTCTCCAGGTAACAGTATATGTAGATATACTTTTTTTTAAATTTTATTAACAGTTCTTTTTATTTGTCATCTATGGTAAATCATTTTTTACATTTAGCTATAAGATCCTTTTTTATTAAGTTTTGTACACAGTCTAAGACTTTTACATCTACAAGCAAACTTCAGAAAATAATAGATGTTGTATTTTGGTGTATTAACAATTCTATGAAATACCGGTCTGTCTTGAAGGATATTTTGTTTTTCCATTTGACATGTTTGTCATTTGTGCATTATATGCATGATCCAGCTCCCAAAATGCCAGAATAAAAACAACATAGCTTTTCTTTTCAAGAAGAAAAAAATAAATTAGGTCTTCAGGGGCTTGAGTAACTTTATTTTCTTTTTACAGTATAAAAAAGGAAGCTTTGGAGAAGGATGTGAGGAGAGGCAGAAAATGCTTTACTTAGAGCTACCCTGATATTTAGATACTATTGCTGTGGGAGCCTTAAACATTTGGTCTCTAGATAACCCTCAATAGTGACTATTTCTTGAATCAGACATCAGGCAGATCTCTTCACCTAGCCACATTTCTGCAGATAAGCAGTCTTTCCTTAAAAATTGGTTTTTTCTATATATTTCTATATATATTCTGTATTTTGTCAGCAGGTTGGATTTCTGCCTTCATTATATTCTTAATCATGTTTCTTGACACAACTCTTTAATCTTGATGATAGCTACAGAAAAGATACACTCAGCTTTAATATACACTACAGTTAGGTTCTGCTTAAGGATTCTTTAGACCTCTGCCTTGGATACAATACAAATACCTTGTTCTGTTTATACGAAGGTTTTTTAGGAGTGATTTTGAAGAATTAGACCATTTTTGTTGTTTAAAAATTTTTCTAGACCCCAAATGGATTTAGGGCTAAAATCTTTGATCTTGCTAGAAATGGATAAATTCTGGGAAGACAAAAAAGAAAATCATGTTAATGGATGATTTTATCGGATATGAGCTATTTTGCTGAAGTAGTGGTCACGTTTAAAGTCTCTAGGTAGGGGAAATATGAGTGCTCGCTACATTACCCCCCACCCCACCTCCTCAGTTTTACAGTTTAGTTTTTATTTAGTTAACAGTTATCTTTTGTATCTCTGCTTCTCTCGGTATGTCTGCTTCTGTCTCCTTGAACCCCAGTCGGCCTCGGCAGTTGGTCACTCCCACTCAGCCTAGTTCTGCTTTGTTAAAAGGGAGTTTTTCCTCTCCCGTGTCGTTACATGCATGATCGGTATGAGGGATTGCTAAAGAGTCAATGAGTCGATGCATGAGTTGATGGTTTTCCTTAGAAAACTATTAACCAATCTGACTATATGATCGGGTTGAACTGTTTCCTTAAAGCCTTGAGAGGACATGTTTTGTGAATTGGCGCTATATAAATAAACTTAAGTGAATTGAATTGGTGCCTTAAGTTTCAATAATAAAAAACATGATATCAGGGATTGTAATGGGACAAAACGTAAAAAGGCTCAAGGACTTTGAATGCTTTTACAACGCCCTTTAAACACAGCTGGTGTAAATGACTTCTCTAATCTCCCATATGAAAAATATTTAAGCAAAAAATAGGCAAATATTATTAATTATTTCCTTTCTACAGAAGGAGAAAAGGGGGAAAATTAAGTATTTATTATTTATTTTATATTAAGCCATAAAGATGAGGTATGTATTTGAATAACTTGACAGTGGTATGCATGATATTAACAGTCAAACTGCAACTCTCCATCTATTTTAACCTCTTTTTGCAGAACAAACATTTTTGTTAGTTAAAACATCCACTTTGCTATATAATAAAAGCATTTTTGCACCAGTTGAATCCATATATACTCACTAGTTAGCAAACAGTGGCTGTCTTTAATGCTGTCCTTCATCTATGGTAAGTTTAAAGAGCAGTTCTTTGCCTTGTTCGGCTTCCTTCTCTTTCTGCTGTTCTCTGCTTTGATCTCCTGCCAAACATACAACTTTAAGACGTCATGAACTTCGGTTAACTGCTAAGGCATCAGCAGGAGCAAGAGACAGTAAATGTCATGTTTTAAACAAGTGGAGCTGGCGTTAGCTCTGTCAGAAGCAATAGAAAGAACTTCTCAGTATGTTTTATTACTATATTTGAGTAAGATCTACATCTTAGACTTTTGCGAATCAAAGCCCACGCATATAAAGTTTTTTGTGGGGGATAAAGTCAGCACCACGCTGCAGAAGGGACAACAGAAATGGGCCACAGATCCCTGAAGTTTTTATTGCTTTACTTGCATAAGAATGAGCTGGCCTTTCTCATGCCATCAGGTTTTAATTTGTCCCTAAAAGACCTAACAAGGCTTATGTCAAGGTCTGGTGTTCAGGAGGAAGCATGGTGAATTTGTAACTTGCCTATTAATAGCTTCTAATTAAGCTTCTCCAATTGTGCATTCATAAAGGCCTTTATATCGTACACACACTCTGCATGGTAAGTCATCAATACACTCAAAGACACTTTCTCATTTTATAACTAACCAGTCATGCTCATAATTAAAAATGGAGGAATCTAATAATTTTATGGACTATTATTTATTTTCATTTGTCAGAAAAAAAAATATATTTTTTAAACTGCTTTTTTGTCTCTCTCTTTTTTTGTTTTCAAGAGGGACAAAAAAAGCGGTTTAAAAAAAAAAAAAACAGCTGATAAGAACCACAGCACTGCAGTGGGAATTCATATATTAACAGTGTCCGTTCTGTCTTTCACGTCTCACCTCCTCTTTCTGTTGGCTTTATGCACACTAATGCTCTAAGGAATCTGCCTCAAGCCATAGGGTCCAGGAAAAAAATAGCAGGAACATGAGAGCTGTGATTGAGAATGGAGAACAATGAGAGAAGAAACATAAAGGAGAAGCCTTTTGATAGCAGTTTGAAATGGGAAAGTTAGCTTTCCCCTAATTGGCAAACTTCAAAAGTAAAAGTCAGATTTGCTCACAGGATATTACATACTAGACTACAACTTACCTAGAAACCAATATTTATTTATTTTACACATAACACATTCTTTAAGAACTGACAATAATTATAAATCTGTCCCTGCCTGCTGATCCTAGAGTTCTGCCACGTGTCTGGCTAGGAAGCTGCCCTCGACAGGTGGAACATGTGACCATAAAGATGAAGCACGAATTGGGCATCACTGCCGTGATGAACTTCCAGACGGAGTGGGATGTAGTTAACAACTCTGGTGGATGCCGACGTAACCTGATGGAAGCCATGACACCTGAGACCTTAATGCATTTGTACAAGGACTATGGCATTGTGTATGTGTGGCTACCAACACCCGACATGAGCACAGAAGGCAAGGATAAGTCTTTTTTCTTTTTACATTTAAATACTGTATAAATTATGGAGTTAGACACTATTAAAAAGGGGAATGAATTTAAAAACAAAATATAATTGAACTGAAATCTACTTTATTTTTAATTAAACCAAGCTGTGATAGTTCATTAGTCATAAACAATAAACATAAAATCCTGAAAATAACCCACTACATGTAAGAAGATTCTAAACTGTCCTTTATGAGAATAGTTTTATCCAATTCTTACTTCATATGGAACTATAGTGGTTCACCATTTGGAGGCATCTGTTTTATTTCACCAAAATAAGAGTTTAAGATTTTATAAGAGCTTAATGTGTGCAGAATTTAGTATGAATTTTGTCCATTAAGATCCAATAAGAGGAAAAAAAATTTTTAAATTGTTCACTTTTTTTGTGCAAAATGATAATAATACTTACTGTTTATCTAAATTGTGTTTCACAACTTAGTTTGTACTCCATCCATTTTTAGTGCAGCTCATCCTCCATCCTCCTATAACTGTTCATGCATACGATCAGCTTTAGATGTCATAAATGTTGGTGTTATGGCATCTAAAGTGTTAAGGCACAAGAATGTAGTTAAAACTTCAATTTTATTAAATTGGGAAGTAAAGATGATATTTATTAGCCCGCTTAAGACTTCATCTCTGACCAATGTGTAAACTGTATTTAATTTCAGCTCACTTCAATAATACACTTTAGATCCCAACAGAAAAATAAATGTGTTCTTTATAGGTATTGGTAGCTGTAGGTAGGAAGGATCTTCTATGGCACTCTGTGCTGTGTCAGTTCAAAAGACGCCTTTGTTGTTCTTTAAAAGTCTTCTGAAAGGATGCTCACTGTTGTCCCTAAGGTTCTGCATTTTAAAAAGAATATTTTATTTGTGAAAAAAATCTCTGTAGGTTCTAGAGGAGTTCCTAGAACAAAGCCAACTTTATTAGCTTGCTGAAATCATTTAAGTTATTTGATCTGATGCTGTTACCCCAGCAGAGGATGGTGGAATTGATCTCACTCTCCACAACAGACTTATAGAGGATTTGCAGCGTCTTACTGCAAAAACTGAAGGACCTAAGCTTCCTTAGGAAGTACGCTCTACTCTGCCCCTTCTTGTAGACAGCTACACAGTTGAGTCTCCAGGTGGAGAGCAAGGCGTTTATACTCCTCCACCACCTTCTCTACTTCTGCGTTCATATTAATAGCATTCAACTTCTTCCTGATTATTCTAAAATCTACTCTAATCTCCCTTGTTTTCTTCATAGACATGTGCTGAGGCCTAAAGCAGCAATGGACAGAATCTGCCTTAGAGAGGATATCACATTCTTTATCTGTGATGCTCTAATCCCTCGCAATGTAAAATCACTGTGTCCCCCCATTTTATAAACAAAAAAGTAATCAGACAATGCATTTACAGTATATTACAGAATTTGATGAATGCAATGAAATAATCTTAAAATACAAAAAACGTAGAAATCCATATATTTATTTTTCAAAAATTTTCCTAGGACCCTTATGTTAGCAGTTAAAGACTCAGCACAGCACAATTTGAGGTTGTATTTATTACTCGTAAGGTACAATATGATAAAATCTCAAACAATCCATTATAGCCAATTACAATTGGACAAATATTTATGGGTGTAAATCTTTAGTTTTACTGTGTATGGTTATATTTTTTCATAAAAGATAAAAAAAAGACTTAAAAAGGTTTCATATTTTCCTTTCACAGCATGTGGAAAAAAAGATTTCAACTACTGATGAATACTCATGTTTTACAACATCCTTTAATGTGGAATATGTGATTTACTCAATGAAGACTAGCAATACTAATTATGTTAATGTGGATCTGAGAGAATAGCATAATCATGGTGTATCTTTCTTTCTTTGAAGGTCGGATTAGGATGCTTCCACAGGCTGTATTCCTCCTTCACGGCCTCTTGGAGAACGGCCACACTGTGTACGTCCACTGTAACGCCGGGGTCGGCAGGTCCACGGCGGCTGTATGCGGTCTTCTCATATACATCCTCGGCTGGAGCCTCAGGAAGGTGCAGTACTTTGTCACAGCAAAGAGGCCACCAGTCTACATAGACGAAGAAGCTTTAGTCCAAGCCCAGCCGGACTTCCTCCAGAAGTTTGGTCAGCTGCGCTCATCTGTCTCTTACCCAGAGACTTGACAGCTGAGAGGTCTCATCTGTAATCTGGAAGCAGAGCGGAAGATTGACCATGTCTCATTCTTAAAAATGAGTCAGAAGGTGAAAATAACATGAAACAATTAAAAAAACTTCTCCACTAAACTCGAACATATGCAAATAACCCACTTGAGCTGAGTGGTTTCAGAATGTGGTTGATTTCTGAGTCTTTAGAGAGAGTTCCGCAGGCTGCCAGAAGGGATGTTGCAAGTAATTAATCATACTGTGTTAGCTTTTAACTTTGAACACTTGCCCCACACGCTGTTGCAAAGTATGGATCCTGTTAGTAATTTTCAGCATATGCCATTAGGGGATGGTTTGGAAAGACCTTTTCTTCAGGCCCTTTAGCTTCTAATCAATAAACGGAGTTGACATTTGGAAAACGCGTTAAAATGAAATGAATAAAAACAACATCCACAAAGTCGAATACAAAATAAACGGAGAGCTGGCACAGAGCCACATGTTTCTATTTAGTACCATAGACAGAATGTATAAAAAGAAAAACATGATCTTGTCTCAGTTTTTTTTTGTTCTCTTTATTTCCTCCAGCATATTATGTCCATCAGTTGATAATGACTCTATCGTTGTGCTTTCTATTTAGTTTGCCTTTTGATTGAGAAGAAATGGTGTCTATCGTTGTCTTCCTGAACTGGATTGTAATGCCACATGGCAGCTGTACTCCGAGCCAGAGACACACATCTACCCTCAAATCTAATAAACCAAGAGGGACTTTAGCTCCTCTCTGAGGTATTTGCCTCCCAGACATCAAGGAGTACAGCTGTCTCTCACAGTGCTTATTTGGAGCATTTCCTCCTTCATGTTGCTGTCGGAATCCATCTTCAGAATAACAACAACAGCATCATTTTCAGGTCATACTTTATAGATTTATAAGCCCTTTTAAAATAGAAAGCTTTTTTTGAACATGTCTTTTATTTTTTGTTAGACAAAATGTTTTTAATCTAAATTGAATTAGAAAAAAGTAAGTCACTTTGGAGACTAAGAAACTGTGTCCTAAAGCATAAAAAACTGTATTGTTACTTTTCCGTGACGTCTCCTCAGTCGCAATTTATTCCATGTTTTAAAAAATAAAATGTTTCTATTTTATCACAAAGCCATTCAAAACCTTTGAGTTAAATAGGATGTATACCTGTGAAGGTAACCATCCAAACACACTTAGTTCACGTGTAAGATAAGAAACTCAAATAAAATAAGCCAAAATATTCGGAAGAGAATAGTTGATCTTCAAAAGCTTGGTTCATACTTTCCAAATTAATTAATGGGGTGCTTTCCACTGTTTAAAAGATTTGCAAGTATAAAGAGCATGATAATGCCTTGTCAGTTTTGTTTGTATCGTTTCCCGAATACAAGTAAAAATCTGAACTTCAGTTTTAAAAAAAATATTTGTGGACAGAGCTAAAAAAAAAAAATGTTTGAGGAACGGGCTCAAATTCCAATTTACTAGTTTAAGTATTCCTAAAATGTTTGATGGAAGTTAGAGCATTTAAAAAGGAAATTTACAAAGTACAAATAACATGTTGTTATGATCTTAATATTTTGGACCTTTTGTTTCTGTTTAAGTTTTTTATTTTTTGGGGTTCTCAAGCTTGCTTTGATTTCTTTTGTGTTTTCCAGATTCATATCATTTTTGCATTCTTAGTTTTTCTCTTCCTGGTTATGTCTTTTCTTCATAATGTTGGTATTATGTATTTCTTGGTCTAGTTTTATTTATACGTAGTTATTCTTTCTCTTTTCTCTTATCTTTAGGTTTCAGTTCCTTTTCCTTTTAGGCTGCTCCAAAATTCTTGATAATTTTAATGATAAACCTCAAAAGATGAGACATGCAGATGCATCATGTTGACAGACACAGCTTAGTGAGTCAGTCAGTTAGAAACAACTCCTGTATCGGTCATATGACTTTCTAGAAACAGCATGCGCAACGATACCGAGAAAGAGTCTTTCTTACCAGAAAAACCCTTTTAGCAATCAGTTTTGCAGGCAGTACACCTAAAAGAAACTTGATAAATAATATGTTGCTGGATTTATGTGGACAGCAGAGTCCTGTGCACTTTATAGAGGCAGTGTATAAGGCTCCAGTTGTATTTTAGAGGCTTAATGACAGAAGTGGCCAACACCGGTTCTCAGGAGCCTCTGTCCTGTTCTTGGACTGCTGAATTACTTCCTCAGTGAGATATTGCATTCTGTAGAGGTGTGTTGATCAATCATTCATTTGATTCTGCTGTGTTGAACCAGGGGGAAATATAAAACATGTACTCTCTCCTTAAAGTATATGATTTGCCAACCCCTGTTGTTCAACTATGCTTGAAATTAGTATTAGTTTCAAAGGTACATTAAAAAGGATTGATTCATATGTGGAAAAAATTATGCATCTGTTTTTTGCATCTACTTAAGCATACTGAGTTACTTAAACACAATAGTTTCATATCCTAGCCTGCTAACATGAAATAAGTGTGTTAAAGTAGATGCAAGAAAAGGATGCATTATTTTTTTCAGTGTATACAGCGGGGGAAATAAATATCGAAAATGCCACCATTTTTCTGAGTAAATATATTTCTAGAGCTCCTATTGACACAACATTTTCAGATGTCGGTAAAAATCCATGCAATCCCCACATACAAAGAAATTAGAGCATAGATGTCCTGAAATTAAGTTATGTGTAGTAAACGGAAATGGAACAGAAAAATAAGCTAAACTGCATATTGGTATTTCTACTGTACTGTTGTCTCAAAGCATATGGTGCTTGGTTGTGCTACAGTATAACAGTCGGTGCCTTTTTTGGTGCTATTTGCATGATCCTCTCATGCATATGTAGATGTTCGGTTAACCTCTAAGTGTAAATTATCATTAGAAATGATTTTATGCGTCTATGTTTTTTGTGCAGTGTGCCTCTGTGTTACACAGTGATGAACTTGAGACCTGCCGACAGTCTGGATGTATTAGTCCTTAGCATCTAGCATCTTAAGTAGACATGTTAGACTTTTGCATAAAGGTTCACTGTATTCATCTCATAAGAACAGTTTTTTATTTGCTTGTTTCGATTAGCAAGTGAATTTAATGCTAATTCAACAGAAAGATATTTTTTTTTTACTTTGCTCCCAGACATAGCTCCATCTTTGTTGTCAGGTGCTGACAATATGCAGATAATTGAATTTGATCCTCCAGAACCAATATTGAAAACGCTGATGGGCACGCATGTCTCAGCAGACATCAGCAGCAGCATTTCTCCCGCTAGCTTCGTTTTCTTTGTCAGAGTTTCTTATAAAAAAAAAAAAAAAGAAATACAAAGACTTGTTAGTGCGTCAAACAACTCCATCATGTCAAAGAGTTCCAGGAATAAGGGTGACTCTGTAATGCGAGGAAGTAAAGTACTGAGTAACAGAGAGGCATGTGCAGGGACAATCTAAACTGATCTGCCCGGACAACTGAACTTAGTGTTATTTGCAATGTGAGGGATTTGCAAATACTGCAATAGGCAGCACCCCACTGACAATCAATAAAATGCAGCCTTTGTCCAGGCTAACAAATACAGCCTCAATATTTATTACACAAACAATGAATAAAGACTAGACATTCTTTATACTGTTTATACACGGTTCAGTGCATAGTAATACGCACATTATTCATTAAATTAATTTCCTGTGTAGCAGGTAAAATGTTCCTATTTGGAAAGAAAGGTAGAGGCTTAATTATTTCCCTGATGTTGGTAAGATTCACTGTTACAGTAAGTTAATTGTGTTTCTACATTTGCTCTCTTTTGAACTAGTAAATTCAAGATGGTTTTTGATGGTTTAAACAAATAATATCAAACTAGTCAAGGTAATCACTTCTTTTACACTAAACAAAAAAGTCCAAGCCACAAACACTGAATATGTGTACGGCTGAAGGTTTTAGTTAACTTTCAGCAATCTGGAATTTTAGTGCTATGGCCTTGAGTCCGGTGATCTGCACCTGATTTCTCCTGATAACACCTGGTGTTACATTTATTCCCTGCAGACAAAATTTGAATTCATGACTCGGTGGCTAGACGGTTTCTTAGTTGGAATTTAAAAAGCTTTGGTTGATTAATGTAGCCTTGTGTATGAGTTTCAACAAGACTAATCTCTGTCACACACAGATTGCTTATGTTCTCATTACACGTGGGTGTAAGTAATGACACTGGATCGTTGTTCACTGTGGCAGGACGGCAGAGATTTTTTTATTTTAATTTCAACACCGCACTCCTAGCTATACAAATGATTATCTGTGGTTGTTATTATTGCCTCCATTTATGACGCTAGTGCAATGCACTCAATCTCACCACATTACTGTTCATCACATGGAAGGGATGAGAGAAAGGATGACAAGAAATGGATGAAGTAAGTCATTCGCTGTGACGGGTTCACACAATGTCTAATCCCAGTGTGAATGTACTGACCAGCTGCCTGTAAAATCCATTCTTGCTGTCAGTGCCCCTGTTGTCTCTATCCTCTGCATATCCATTGCCATTGATCAGTGTCAGCAGGACAGATTTTGATGGCGATACAAGGCTGAATGAGAAAAATACATGATGGTTTAGGGGAAAGTTGTGATACTTTTTTATTGGTTTCAAAATATCTTGTATTGCTAAAATGTTTGAAATTTGCTATTGATCAAGAATCAGCAAATACGGACACCTTTTTATTTATTGAAAAGATTTTGCTCATTTTAATGGCTTTTTTTAGTGTGACAACTCTTTACAGATAGAACCTATAATGATGGATTTCAGTTGTTGTGGCAATTAGGCATAGCTAAAAAATAGGGATGTTAATTATTTCTTTCTTTGGTTGTAAGATGATGAAACGGGGAACTGCTCTGTCCTTATCTACTGCACTGTAATTATGACAAAATGAAAGAAAATACATTTACTTGGGAGGAACAAAACTCTGTTTTATCTCCAGTTGCTTTCTTTCTTTTCTCTGATATTCTCAAGTGGATTCACTCCTCAAATGGGGCTTAATAGGGATTTTTAAGTTCCCCTTTGCTAGAACTTGCTAGAAAAATTAGTGTAGTTTGGTGTTTTCCAAGTACAAAATAACAAACAACAAGCCTTTAGAAATATAAATTGCTTTTTGAAAGAGTCCTTTTTTGTCCATTTAATTAAGATGGCCAGCCCTCTGAGAAAGACAATAAATGTTGTGTGGTCATGCATGATAAGTGGGACTGCCTACTGGTTTATTTCCCACCTGCCTAATTCAGTGATGCCAGATGCCAAAGCTGACAGCTCAGTTAACACTGTAATTGTAAGATCATTGAGTACTAAATGGTCCAAATGAGAGAGATGGACATCATTATAACATAATATAATCATTTGCAGATAGAGAAACAATAACAGAAAAGTAGAAAAGACATAAAGAGGAATGTACAGTCTACTGCTCTGACACTGTTTTTGTGTTTGCTTTGTTGATTTTTACATTGTTAGACTTGAAACAAAGTGCTAACTGCAGCAGTTTCCAAAATTCCAAGGGTATCCAAAAAAAAAAAAAAAAAGGGAGGCTGTTTTAAGACCAACATCAACAAACAAGATGGCAGACTAAAACAACCTAATAACAAAAGCAAATACAAACTGCAAGAATAACGGATCCAAATATAATCCTGATGAACATTTTTTAGTTATAGTGTATAGATTAAGTATGCTGTAGTTAAAACGGATCCAAATGCAGACATGATATTGGCAGGCAGATGGTGCTGGGAGAATTTAATGACTGAAAAAGAGAAGCATGCTGAATTGACAAAGGAAACAGAATACGAAATTAGGGTGAAAAACACTGAAAATCGAGGAATTAATATATAAAGACGGAATGTTAATAATATGGAGGTTAACAAAATCAACAGATTGAATGGTAGTTTATCAGCTACAACAGAATGACTCGAAAAGGGAGGAACCAAAATACAAAGGTACAGTAACTGAACACAAGAAAGACATATTTTGGGGCTTTATTTGTTTATCCTATGTATTTACATTTTTTTCTGTGTATCTGGGGCAGATGGTAAAAACATGCTCATTTAGGTTTGTTGATTGTTTGTGAAAATGCATTGTTACTATTCAGGATTTGTGGTTTCTTTTAACAATTAAAGGTAGGGTGTTCTTTTTCCGGGTTGATCATCAAAATAAGTGGTCCTCCTAATTGTCAATCATTCTGGTGATACGTTTACGTAAGGCCGTCCTACGTGCTCGTACCCATTTTCAATTACCAGTGGTGAGTCTGACATGGTGGAAAAATTGTATCTTTTAAACAGAGCCTGCACAAGGAGAAATTGGCCCCTGCATGTTCTCACACATGGAGATAATAGGAGATCCCTAGTGGAGTGGGAGGGTCTTTTAAAAAATTCACGTAAACCCTCCACTATACCTTTAAGGTTAAAGGTTTAATTATCTTGATAGGCGTTTGCAGTTTTAATGTACAGCTTGATTAAGAATTAAGGGTTTTACTTCATGAACCTGATGTGAATTCATTTTATTTTCATGTTTTTGTGATACTCTAATCAAAATAATATACTTTTCTCAGAATAGTAATTATTTATTAATGGAATACTATCAGTCCAATGCATGAAACGGAATTAAATTAGAAGCTTTTGATGTATTCAAATAACAGTTAATAGTCTGTTCTATATCAGATTCAAAACTGTTTTTGCTGTTCTTTTATAATCAGATAACTGTTCATTGCCTACATATTTTGACAAATAACCCAGAGCTTTTCAGTAAACAGGCCAAGATGTGCATGTATAAAGAGACATTATCCATATTCTACAGAAAAATATCTTTAAAATAGCCTTTTTATTTTACCCATTATGACTAAAGCATTTTTTGATAAGCAGTCGGACCTTCCTGCGCTGTTTCTGCAGATGTGATGTAAAGTGCGTCCATGCTGAATAGGTCCTATTTAGAATGTAACAATCAAAGTGTCATATTGAAGATGGATTTTGTGGATAATCAGCAGTGACGGGCTTCCAGCTGAAAAAAAGAAAAACTCCATAATGCCTCTTTAAGACACGATATTAATATAATTCATTCTTTTTCTGTTTGGCAACATTGTCCTTTTATTGGAAACCAAAACTGTTTCCTTGAATTTATTATTTTAGAATCAAAGTGTCAAGTTATGCTTGTTGAGCAGAGCCAAAAACCAGAAAGAGGAACGGATCTGCTGTGATGATTGTACCCTTGATTCTTTAATTCAAATATAGTAGTAATACTTTAGTCCTAAGTTTAGGTGAGTGGTGGCGAATGGCTGCCTGGGTTCAAGCTCAAATATCTAATTCATCACCGAAGACAACAGATAATGAATGTAAGTCTATAGGAGGAGATCAGTTTATACATCCCATAGGTTCTATAAAGTGAAATAGGAGGTTATGATATAGGATTTGTAAACTTAGTTACTTGGGAATAGTACTATAGACTTCTTTAAAATTTGCATTGCACCTTGGTTTCCAAGACATTATGGCATTTGCAATCTTTTAAACTTCTTATATGTTGTCACATTGCAAACACAAATTTAAAAATATGTTATTAGGATTTTCTGTCATGTTGAGGTCTAGCATCTAACCCACATGCAGAAACACTCAGACAGGGAAAAAGTTAAATGGTTTATTTACAATGTTTACAGAGAAATGTGAACGGGTTCTTGGCTCGGCAGGCTGATCACGGAAGGGAAGCACTAGAGGAGGACAGATCAGTTAGAGTGGATCCAGGAAACTTGCAGTTCAACGGTGACTAGGATTAATACCTGCTCTGAGGGTATTCAGATCAGCAGGGGGGGAAACCTTGTGGGTCCAGAGGCTGTCGGCAGGCTGAGGGCAGAGGCAGAGACTGAGGCTGAGGCGGAGGACAGACAGGCAGGTTCCAGGAAGCGATTGATTTCTCCAGGTTTAGGCAGATCTCCAGATAATTCAGGATCCGAGAGGCAGAAGAACACAGGGTCAGGCTTGTTCACAAAAATCAGATAACAGATCAGAAAGGCTGGCTCAGGTTTTGTTGGTACCATTACTGGCAAACACTCTGGCAGGGAAGTATCAGCCTCCTCCTCCTTATGAAGGGCTCATGACGAGCAGATGGAAAACAGGTGTGTCGAAGTCAGCTCATGCCCTCAGGAGGAAGATCTCAGGCGCCCTCTGGTGGAGAAAATTAGACAAGCCTCCAGATCCCAACATTTTCAGTTAATAGATAAAATAAGGAACCTCCAGATCGACAGCCCATTAGTTATCTGTATCTAAAGAAGACTGCTGGCTGCAATCCAGTTTAGAGCAGTCTAACAATGGTATGGATGATACCATGATCTACCCCACATACCAAGCTCTAATCCACCTAGAGGAGCTTGAGTGCACTTTCAAGATCGTGTTTTAAATTTTTCTGGTGCGTTTAATAGCAACCAGCTGGTAAATCTGAGGAGAAATCTGAACATGTCATGATTGGACTTCCACCTATCATCATAGTGGATACTGGACTAAATGACAACCCATACCTGTATTTCCAAAGGCACCGACTCAACTCACCAACACCTATGAACATCCAGGCCACTGACGTTGAGATAATAGACTCTTGTAGGTACATTGTTTCGACCTGAATAAAACTGCACTGGAGTCAAACAGAAAGATTCAAAGACAGCTGTACAATGATGGTGATTGAGATTATTAGAGTGTATCGGGCGCTCCAGAAAACATTTTTATTAATGTGGCCATAACCATCTCTTTACTTTATACTTTGTTGGAGCAACAATTAATCTAAGGTTATGGGAAGGGGTTTGATAGACTCATTTGGAAGGCAAGCTCTGCCCTGATATATGAAAAGCTTTTCCATTCTTTGTAAAAAGTCTGTTTATATGCACAAAATATCCAGATGTACATTTTCTTTTCCTTTCACTTTTTCCTACTTAATTGCATGTTTTAAAATCTGTAATATGTCTTATTTGGATTTAAAAAAAATATGTTTACCTTTAAGTTGCCAAGTAAAACTGATGATATGGAGGTAATTCCTGCCTAATTTTGTTTCTGGGTACTGTTTCTAGGTATTGTGCTGGGGATGAACTGGGATTTCTAAAGTTCCTTTTTTTTTTTTTTTTTTACTTTTACGGAATGACTATGACCTGGATGACTGAGAATCTTCATCAGCATATTAAAAAGAGGAAGTGACAAATAAGGGAGGGAAAGCATTTACACTATCCAGGAATCAGCCTTAGATTATTTTTAGACTCTCATTGCACCTCTAAGAAAAAGGTCGTTTCTCAGGGCTTCCAGTAAGAAACACTTACTTTTTAAAAATATATTGTTATTTGAGGATGACATCAGGAGTTGGGAGATGCCTAGCTCATGAATCCCAGTGACCTAGAGGCAAATAATCCTTTGCAGGCCTAGAGATCCAGGAACCCGGGTGAGTGTCACAGCTGAGGGAGGGAATGAGAAGGAGAGTCTCATGCTCAAAAGTTACCTTACCACAGCAAAACCAAAGATTTTATCTCACCAGAAATTTTGCTGCTGGTAA
Source organism: Cyprinodon tularosa (assembly GCF_016077235.1). Lineage (NCBI taxonomy): Eukaryota > Metazoa > Chordata > Actinopteri > Cyprinodontiformes > Cyprinodontidae > Cyprinodon > Cyprinodon tularosa. Next base: position 53,796 of record NW_024039261.1, on the reverse strand, counting down.
ACCTGTATTTTAACAATTTAGGGACAATAAATGACATTTCTGTTTAAATCCATTTTTAATCTTTCACAAAGTGGTACATAACTATGAAGTGGAAGGAGACTGTATACTGTTTGAAACTTTTTACAAATAGAAATTTGAAAAAAGGAAACAGGTATGTATATTGAATTCCCTCTACCATGATACTACAAAAAAAATAACAAACACCTATTGAAAATCACCTTCTGAGTAAACATTTTTTTATATGGTTTTTGATTTGTCTTATTAAAAGTGCAATATACATCTGTTTTTATCCCCTTTCAGCTGACATGCTTGTATGAAATCCAGTGTAACAATTTGCCTTGAAATGAATACGTAAACACCAACTGTGCATACTTCAATTTCTGTTTTAATGTATATTTTATTTCAAGGCCTCAGATATTTGTTATTCAACATTGTTGAACAAGAAGCATTTTGAAGACCACAGATTCATCTGCCCCATCATGAATAAAGCTGAGATATTTAAAGCAGGGTTAGGTTATAAAACATTAACTTGCAGGTTCTTGCTGAGCACTTTGGGATCCATAATGTGAAAATGGAAAGGTGAGGGCACCTTTGCAAACTTACTAATGCATAGTTGTACACATCGGCGTCGCCAGACCCCGTTTACTGGGGCACGTGCCCCAGTATAAATGAGCTGTGCCCCAGTATCAATCTCATGAATATTTGCAACAGTATTACATTTTTTAATGCATCAATTTAGATAATTCCAACGGGAGGAGACGTATATTTCTACTCAAATGCGCAGCAAGTGTGTTGTTAACTCCAAATTGAGGATGTATTAGCGCCCCCACGTCAGCGCATGTCACTGCATGAACTGCAGGTAAACTAACGCGCTGCTCTCAACTGAGTTGGATGGGACACTGTGCGGCCACGACGCATTTTTAGTTCTGGTAACGTTTCTTACCTGTCAATTTTATTATTTTCCCAGTGAAACCACATGATTTATAGGCTACTAACTGAAAATTACTGCATTGGTTTGTAGATGGATATCAGGAAATTCCGCACACGAAGCAGAGACAGGGAAGCAGTAAAACAAGATGAGAGAGAGGGAGGTAAGGTCCCGTAATGAATTAGCGATTTTAACTAAGCAGTTACATTAGGGACGTTATAAGCAATATGATAGATATTTACATAATTATAAATTTACGTTTTTTGCTGTAGAGAATGAGAATGAAGGTGCTGGAGTAGGAAAGGGAGGAGGAGGCGAGACTGACAGGCAAGAGACAGGAGAGAGACAGGTGAGACAGGACCATGAAGGTGATGAGGGAGCAACAACCAGCTTCCACAAATAAGAAGGGGACATTAGTGACTTAGGGGAAAAGCATGATGGTCCTAGACAAGTGAAGTTGTTCCACTATCCCCAGCACAAATTTGGAGTTAAAAAAACTTTCATTTAATTCAAAATGATTTGAAAGCTTTTCCTGGTTGAAAAATAAAGCCTTGTCATCAAGGATATGCAGTGTGTTTTCAACTTGCTTGATAACACCATGTTCCCAACACTAACGCAGATCATCCAGATCTCCCTCACTATCCCAGTCTACAGCTGGAGTTGTGAAAGGTCATTCAGTGTGTTGAGAAGGCTCCACACTTGGCTGAGGTGCACAATGGGACAAGATAGGCTCCATCATCTGGCTATTTTATCAGTTGAAAAGGAAGAACTTTCTAAGCTGAGTCACAGTCTAGTGATTGACCGCTTTGCAAAAATGAAAAATAGGAGGTACACTTTAATGCTCAAAAAATAAAAGAAAAACTTAGTTCATGTTGAGTTAAACTTTCCCCTGAACTAAAACTCTGAAACCTAGGAATTAATGATTACTTTAGAATGTGTATAAGAAAACGTTTTATTTTTTATAGCTGCAATGTTGAAAATGTTCATGTATGTTAAAACAAATATGCTCTTACACTCATTAATATCTCAACTGGTAATTTTGGTAGGAATGTATCAGGGTGGGGCACATCGGCGTCGCCAGAACCCATTTACTGGGGCACGTGCCCCAGTATAAATGAGCTGTGCCCCAGTATAAATCTCATGAATATTTGCAACAGTATTCAAATTTTTTAATGCATCCATTTAGATAATGCCAACGGGAGGAGACGTATATTTCTACTCAAATGCGCAGCAAGTGCGTTGGTAACTCCAAATTGAGGATGAATTAGCGCCCCCACGTCAGCGCTTGTCACTGCATGAACTGCAGGTAAACTAACGCGCTGCTCTCAGCTGTTTTGGATGGGACACTGTGCGGCCACGACGCATTTTTAGTTCTGGTAACGTTTCTTACCTGTCAATTTTATTATTTTCCCAGTGAAACCACATGATTTATTTATAGGCTACTAACTGAAAATTACTGCATTGGTTTGTAGATGGATATCAGGAAATTCCTCACACGAATCAGAGACAGGGAAGCAGTAAAACAAGATGAGAGAGAGGGAGGTAAGGTCCCGTAATGAATTAGTGATTTAAGCTAAGCAGTTACATTAGGGACGTTATAAGCAATATGATAGATATTTACATAATTATAGATTTACGTTTTTTAATGTTTGCTGTGGAGAATGAGAATGCAGGTGCTGGAGTAGGAAAGTACGGTGGCTGAGAAGTGCAAAACACATTTACAATTCAAAAACACTTTAACAAATAAAAAACAAAATAACATTTGAAGAAACAAAATTATATTTTATGAAACAAATGTATTTTTGAAAAAAAAAGTTAAAATTTTTAAAAACAAATTTACATTTTATGAAACAAATTCACATTTTAAATAAGTTAGATTTTAGGTGAGAGAAAGTTTCATTTTAGAGAAAAAATATACATTATAGGGAAACAAATTTACATCTAAAAAAAAATTGACCGTTCGGAAACACTTGTACAAGTGCAAAGACAAAACTGCAAGTGGCAAAACACAATTACATAACCAAAAACAAATTAACAAAAGACGACTACACGGAAAGGGAATGTCCCAGTGGCCGGATGTGACGTCACCATTACCCTGACTTCTCAGCCACCGTAGGAAAGGGAGGAGGAGGTGAGACTGACAGGCAAGAGACAGGTGAAGGACAGGAGAGACAGGACCATGAAGGTGATGAGGGAGCAACAACCAGCGCCACAAACAAGAAGGGGACATTAGTGACTTAGGGGGAAACATGATGGCCCTAAATAAGTTGTCCCACTATCCCCAGGACAAATTTGGAGTAAAAAAAACGTTCATTTAATTCAAAATGGTTTAAAAACTGTTCCTGGTTAAAAAAAGAAAGCCTTGTCATCAAGGATATGCAGTGTGTTTTCAACTTGCTTGATAACATCATGTTCCCAACACTAACGCAGGTCATCCAGATCTCCCTCACTATCCCAGTCTACAGCTGGAGTTGTGAAAGGTCATTCAGTGTGTTGAGAAGGCTCCACACTTGGCTGAGGTGCACAATGGGACAAGATAGGCTCCATCATCTGGCTATTTTATCAGTTGAAAAGGAAGAACTTTCTAAGCTGAGTCACAGTCTAGTGATTGACCGCTTTGCAAAAATGAACAATAGGAGGTACACTTTAATGCTCAAAAAATAAAAGAAAAACTTAGTTCAGGATGAGTTAACATTTCCCCCGAACTAAAACTCTGTAACCTAGGAATTAATGATTACTTCAGAATGTGTATAAGAAACTTTTTATTTGTCAAAAATGTTGATGTCTTATTTTTTATAGCTGCAATGTTGAAAATGTTCATTTTTGTTAAAACAAATATGCTCTTATACTCATTAATATCTCAACTGGTAATTTTGGTAGGAATGTATCAGGGTTGGGCAGTGTGCTTGTCTGTATTTATGTATGGAAGGAGGGGCATATGCAGTAGGGGGCCAGTGCCCCAGTAAAGCATTGTGCCTAGCAACGCCCCTGGTGGGGCAGTGTGCTTGTCTGTATTTGTGTATGGCAGGAGGGGCATATGCGGTAGGGGGCCAGTGCCCCAGTAAAGCTTTGTGCCTAGCAACGCCCCTGGTTGTACAACTTAAATGTAAAATTGGGGAAAGATAAGATTTAACAGAAAAGTAGTCAGAAGACTAATGATGGGAGGGAAAGCTGGTTGAACCAAAATAATCTGTTGTACTCCTAAAATCTGACCTCAGAGTGGCAAGATGAACATTGTTAAAATAAAACTATGAGAAGTCTAATTTAAATGTTTTTACATTTAAGATATGTTATATATTGATGATAGATTGTTGAATATTGGTGAAGCTTAATGCAGGGTGATTCTAGAAGAAAATCTGTTAGAAATATAAAACACAGTTAAAAAAAAATACAGTTCAAACTTGCAGCAGAACAATGATCCTACACATGTAGCAAGAAATGCAAATGAATAGTCTAGATCATAAGCGTCGTTAGACCTATTTAAGGGTGGCTTCAGCCACCCTTTCTTTGGCATTAGCCACCCTATAATTATTTTGCGATTTTAAAAAATATATATTTTTTTTCTGTATTTATTTTTTCCTCATATTTTCCCAAAACAAATGCAGTAAAGCACCGAATAAAAGCCATAAAGAAGACAAGTTAATCTGAACAATCATAGGCGTAACTTCCTTAAGGACTGGTGTGGACAGTCCCCACCAATATTTTGTACACGTATTTTGCTTTCGGTGCTGTGTATATCTGATTAAAACCCCATTCATGCCGCTCCTCAGAAAGAAAATAAAAAAAGTTCTCCCCGCTGCTCACCGTCCACAAACCCCGACAAAAAAAACTCAGAAAAAAGAATCTGTTGCCTCTCGCTTTCTCCCCATCACCCCCCTCCGCCCTCTCCCCATAACATTTGAATTGAAGATATCCGCGGGTGACGGGTCGGGTTCGGTAGTCATCCTAACGGGTTCGGGCGGGTGCGGGTTGGTAAAACTCGACCCATGCAGGTCTCTAAGCTACACTACATTCAGTATCGTTGCCATAGAAACAGACAACAGCGCCAATATATCAGAATTATACTAAAACACACGCAAATAATTTCCCACATAAAAAACAGGACTTTCAGTCCATGACAGTTTTCCGTTTTTAGAGGGTTGTTTATTTTGCGTTTATTAAGTGATGGCTGTGGTATATTAGCTTTCACTGCTATAAGCTTTCGCAGCAGTGATTGATTAATTTAAGCACCTGCTCTACTGATGGTCTATCGGAGTTGGTGTTTAGGTTGAACATAAAGAACACCTTTTATTTGAAGCTTCTTGTAGCTACTGTTTTAATCTCGGCTTTACTTAAAACTTTTTCCTGACTTTGATAGTGTTGCCATTCAGTAGCAAGCACTGCGCCCCTTACACGTACATTTAAGATTTAGCGTGTTAAGTTGACAACTCATGAGCAAGCTGCTTTTTGCAATCTAGCAGGAAGGTAAGGATAGGATCTTGCAGGTGTGACGTCACTCTGCAGGGGGTCCAAAGATAAAAGATTTAAACAATTTTGGCATTGGAATTTCAGATTTAAGGGAGTTAGAAAGTTCACTTAGTAAAAGTGCAAACAATAAATCTGATTACCGATTACTTTTAAGCTGGTTGAACATACTGCGACAGACTGGTGACCTGTCCAGGGTGATTCCACCTCTCACCCAGAACGTGGCTAGAGATATGCACCAGCACCTCCTGATCCCACTGAGGGATAAGGTTAAAGAAAATGGATGGTTGAACATAGTCCGCTCTCCCAGATTCTATCAAATCAGTATTGATACCCTCAGGGGCGGATTTAGGAAATTTGGGGCCCTAGGCAAAGACAGGCAGGGGGCCCCCTGAGAAGAAAACCCATAAAACAGACCCATTCTACAGATAGAGAAATGTTAATAGAATAGACATCCATTATTTGTTCTAGGTTTTGTCCCTCTCTCCTTGTCCCTTTTTCCTCTCTATTTATCAGCGTTCTGATGGCATTTTAGCCAAAGGATTTTTATCAAAAACATAATTAATGTGCACAAATAAGGATTAGTTGTATTAACCATACATGGAAACAGAGTTTTATGGGGCCCCCAGAACTTGGGGCCCTGGGCAACTGCCTAGTATTGCCTAATGGTAAATCCCCCCCTGGATACCCTGCTGGTGGATGTTCTTGACAGAAAGACGGAGTTGCTTAATCATATTCTGCTTAAGGTCCCATAAGATCTTGTCCGAGTCCTGGTTTAAAAGTAAATTAATTTTAAAAAGTGACCCAAAATTGACTGTCAATAAATGTTCTACAAAATTGATATATTTATTTGATTTCTTTGATTTGTACTGTCTGTTTAGATTTATGTGATATTTTTTGCACAAAATATATAAGTGAATATTGTAACAGTTATGTTTTCAACTGTAAGCATTAAATTGATAAATGTTATTCGCATTTTTTTGGCTTTATCCTTTCCAACAAAAAAAAAAAGGCGTCGCGCAGGTAGCTCCCTTTCCTTATGAGCCGTCCCCACCAACTTTCAACACAAAGTTACACCCTTGTCTTAGACAACGCCTTAGCAGGTGCACTGAAAAAATTCGGGGGGGCTGAGCCACCCTTCTAGGGGCTGAGCCACCCTTGTCTCTTAAACCTAGAGACGCCAAAATTTGATATTTGCAGATGCAAGTGTTTTTCGTAAATAAAGTGAAATTTTCAGTCTCTTGAGATGTAAGACTGACAGAGCCAAGGTGTGTTTATTTAGCACAATTAAGGGGTAAGATAGGGTGACCAAACGTCCGTATTTCCCGGGACATATCCGTATTTCACGTCCTGTCCCGGGTTTTTTTTAGAAAGTAAGGAAATGTCCTGATTTCACTGCGCACGACGCTCCGTGTGACGTAATCCCTGAGCCGCGTCAGTGCGGGCAGCCCTGTTCTTAATCAGAGGCTCTGTTCGAAAACCTGGGCTGCATCCTCCAAGGACGCGGTCTACCTAGACTGGATCCTTCGAAGTCCTTGAAAATAAGGAGGCCGGAAGAGTTCTGTCTGTAAATTCGAACAGGTCCTCCCTTCGGCGGGTTTTAGCGCCGTATGCTCTGCTGCTTAGCAACCGTGAAAGTTGACACACAAAGCAGGAAAATAATGAATACCGAGGTTTTCAAAACTGTTTGTTTATTTTTTTATTTTTTAAAAAGTTAAAGTGGACAAAGACTACACTCACAAGAATCCAGAGTGGAAGGTTCCAACCACCGGGGGCAGGAACAAATCAAATCAAATGTAATGATAGAAACCTTAGTCAGTTAAATAACCTGCTGCTGTCATTCTGCACATCTCTGATGTTGCTGCTATTTTCAAATATCCATTATTATAAAAATGTCCATAGCAGCATATTGGTTATTTATTCTCCAGTTTTATATTGTTAAAACACTTTACAGAATTTTATTTTTTATATTTTAACTCTTCCCTATTATGTTATTCTTATACATTTCTCTAAGGTCCTCATTTATGTGACCATTTTCAATAATCTTTTTGCTGCTGTAAATTTCCCCATTGTGGGACAATAAAGGGATTTTCTATTCTATTCTATAAAAGGGTTAGAAATATATAAGTAAATCTAAACAATATATGTACAAAATATATTTGCAAAATCTCTAATATTCAACAACAAAAAATACTTAGTTAAGCATATTGTGCAAAACAACAATAAAAAAAATTAAAATCCTATCAGATTTATAGTCCCCACTCTGCAGATACAGTATATTAGAATCTGTCCTTTAATTACAGCCAAACCCATTTACACAGTAACAGATAAAAACCTTTAGATAAACCAAACATTACCGCCACATATCTGACTCAATAACCATTAAAACAACTATTTTCATTAATTTCAGACGGAGCTATTCACAGAGTTGTATTATTATATTAAACTGAACTTGAAATTTTCACAACTGTTCTGCGCCAAGTAACATTTCCTCTGATCACGGAGCAAATCCCGATGATGAGACATTTGTTCTTTCATTATCACCCCCCCCCCCCCCCCCCCCCCCCCCCCCCCCCCCCCCCCCCCCCCCCCCCCGCTCCAAGGTGTCCTGGTTTTCCCAAATGAAAATTTGGTCTCCCTAGGTAAGACAATCTGAAGTGCTGAACATGAGAAATGGAGAAAAAGTACATTGCAGTGACATGAAGGTATAGGTGTAGAGAATATGAATAATGATTAAAATACTATGATTATAAAGGTAAAAAATAGAAAATTAAACAAAGCAAGCTTCTGAAATAGTGCAGTCAAAGGTCACACTAAGCAAATATGTTTTTGATTTGAAGAATGTAGTGTTTCAGGACTTAGAGTTTTCTCGTGCGTTTATCCCAAATTAGTAAAGCATGAGAACTAAAAGCTGCTTCTTCATGTTTGGTTTTGAGTATGCAGATTTGATTAGATTTGAGCCAGATGATTAAAGCAGTCTGAGCGGTTGATATACTGAAGACTGTAATATTTTTTTGGTACTAAGCAATTCAGTGATTTATAGACTAACAAAAGTTTATTCTCTGCGATACGAGGAAATATTTAATCTACAGCTATGTGTCGTCTGGATAGGTATGGTAACTAATGTGGTAATAATTACAGGGATTTACTGACAGGAATGTAATATATTATGCAAATGTAAATTTGTTATCACCTATGAACTAAAAGTCTCAATAAGTATGTTTGCCTTGCTTTAGAAATTGTTTATATTTATCTATGTGAACTGAACTTACACCGGCAATCGGCAGTCATTATGAAGATGACTGATTTCAAGCAGCGGTTGTTGTGTTTTTGATTAGGTTTTATTTCCTGAGTGGGCTTGCATCTTTCTTCTGCCCTCTGTCCATGATTATTATGATCGGAGTGCCTAAAACAAGGGGATGAATCACCTGGACAACAGAGGTAAGGAGAGACAGTGTTCCTGAGCTCTGATAGGAACAGCAGGAAATGAGTTTGAGTACAGATTCTGAGAGAGCTCTATAACCGGTATGAGGAAGCCAGCTTTGCCCCCTTCTGGAGCTAAGGAACCAAAGCAGCTTGCTGCTCCTAGCTCAGGAAGAAAACCCGAAGAGCACAGCAGTAGATCGGAGAAACCTCCAGGGAAACAGAGTGCTGATGGCCCGGTAGAGGCTACAGGTGGCCCAGGGTAGCTACTGAGGCTAACTGCAAAGGATCAAAGCAGAAGACCGGAAGATCGGATTAATCTGTCGGGAGGAGAGGAGAGGAGGAACCTGAAGGCGGGGGAGAGTTGCTGGAGATGGAAGCAGGACCAGTGAGGATCAGAGGAGCCTGCGGGCAGACTGTGCAACAGAGCTGGGGTTCATATCACTAAAGTTTGACTATTAGATGTCACTGAAAATTACAAACTCTAGCTTTAAGATCTGAGTTAGGGTTAGCATATAGATATTGAATAGGAGGGGTCTTGAGATGGACCGTTGGGGATTTCTGTGGTCTCTGATAAAGTTGCAGAATGTCACAAAAAATCCCATTGTTCAAGTGGGATTTAAAGTATTTTAGTGTTGTACCTGAAATGCCAACACAGTTTCAAGGCGCACTAACAAAACAGAGTGATCAACAGTGTTAAATGTTGCGCTAAGGTTCAGTATTACCTGCACTGTGGTTCTTCCGCTGTGTGGGTCCATGCATCACACATTCAAAAACACATCCAGGAACTGGAATGGTGTCCAAACCATGTCAAAACACCTATTAGAGTGTACACTCAAAGAAACCTACACCGAAAGAATTACAGCTATTGTTACAGGAAAAGGTGGGACATAGGATAATTGAATACAAATGCACCGCAATGTTTCAAAATTTGTATTAGTAAAACAGTTTCCTTTTCCTTCTTGCTTATAAACTATCTTGTTTTTTTATTACACCTGGACATTATAGGTTTTGTTCGTAATGTAAGAACATGAGAAAATGTTCAATGGATGCAAACTTCAAAGGATGCAGACTTTTCCAAGGCACTTTAAAATTACTTCTTTAGGCTACTGTTTTTTTGCTAAATGCTGAAAATTATTATTATTATTATTTATTTTTTTGCATTTGTTTTGTTCTACTTTGCACAGTATTGCCTTGAATTTTCACTTCTATATCTTTCATTGCACTTTTTCTTTCAAATATCTGGTACCAACAGCCAGACAGATGGAAACTAGATGAGCCCTGTCATCACATCAGCGACTGAGCCAGGTGTTCCAAGCTTGATTCAGGAACCTGCTGGTATCACTGAATCCTAAAAGGAATTAGTGAAGGCTTTTGGTGGGGCCTCAGAGACTTTAGTGTGTGATTACTGTGACTGCATGTAGTAGAAACCCTTAAGGCAATATTCAAAGAGGAACATTAGTCTACCTTATATCTGAGCTAATAGCGCAGATGAAGAATGTACCTCAACAGTTAGATTATGTACACCAAATAACTGGTATATTATGACTTTGCAATTAAGGAAGACAGTGATAGGAGAAAAATTACATTTGTTGTTGTTTTTTTTCCCCAGGTATCTTTATTTGCAACAGAGAATGTTTAATTTTATCCAATATTACACTCCTTGTCTTTCACACACATACACACATATGCAATTTTACCTGAATCCCATCCTAAATTATATAGTAACTCCTTGGGAGCTGTGAAACTGCCAAGTTGATGGGAGGGCAGGAGAGGATTGTGGGTAATTTCATGTGATGTTGTCTGCAAAGTGATGTCTCTGTGGACAGATAATGGCTTAAGAATACAGAGCCAGAGAAAAGCCAAATACATAGCAAAACCCTTGCTTAAAAACACTCCAGCAGATGTGGCTGCACTTAAATTGTCCTGGCAGGGAATCGTTATTTTCCTCATCTAGGATTTCAGAAAAGTACATTTTAAAATAGCTCATGTTCTTTTACAAAGAATAAAAATGTAAAAGCCTTTGTTAGTAAATGTACATGTCCTTGTATTTGTCTAGTTTTACTTATCTTGCTTTTGACCTTGAGTGTGACTACAATTTTTTTCTGTTGTTGTTTTGTTTGCTTTTATGTAATTGTAGAGTATGTGAAAACTATTTGCTTTAAACTGTAAGTGCTGAAATTATTAGCTTTGGAGATATGCTTAAGTGTATGTAAATATACAAATTATATATTTCTATATTTTATATTTTTATATTTTATATTTTTTCTTTCATTAAATGAATGATCAAAAGGAATCCCCATATTATATTATCTTTATTTCAAGTCAATTCAAAAATACTTTATGGATGTAACATGCAGCTTAAATTGCTGTTTGCAAATAGTAAAATCAAAGGAATCAAAAGAAGCTTCTGCCTGAAGACACTCTGTTGTTGTATGACCTTCTTCTGAAGAGGATATTCAGACTTGTCCATAATGTTCTGTATTTCATAATTTTGTTTCTGAAATCATATTAAGAGGGTCTAGAGGAGCTCCATGAACAGAACCTACATAGTATTTTTTTTTAGCTTGTTGAACTGCTTTAAGCCGACATCTCCAAATACTCCAGATCCTCATCTTCTCATCCGCTTAACCAGAGTATCCACCCTAGCTTTCCTTCATGTGTTTGCCTCACCACTTTGCCACCTTAATGGGCAGCTAACACCTGCAAACCATCTCCCCAATCAGGCCCTTGTGCATACCTTTTCCTGTGCTTCTATCTGCAAGTCCACCTACCTTCTTTCCATGTCACCTTCAGCCCTTTTTGCTCTCAGATCATTTCCCATTCTGTTCACACCAACTCACTCCCAGCTGGCTCAGACACTGGATCAGTCTCAACCCACTTCTCATTGAAAGAACTTCTCACTGTGACCCTTCATCTCTAGCTACATTGGTTCATTGCCACAAAGTGATCAATCACTTAGCATTTTCTGTGTATTATTAAATTTGAATTTTTCTTTAGGAGCACGCACTACTTGTTGCTAAAGATGAGTTTGTGTCTCTCTGGTAACATCACCCTAATACAATCTCAATGTAAACACCAAACTGCGACGTTGCTGCTATTGTAGGTGTAGTAAATCCGCTCTGCTGTCTTCTATCCAAAAAGAAGCCAGCTTAAAATGAATAAAACAAAATTAAACACATTTGCAAAGAATTCTTATTTCCCAGTTGCATCAGCAAGGGCATCAATGTCAAGTCTGATAGCAAATTATAATGACTTACTGTGATAGCCTCTGAATGAAGAAGCAACTGGACTTATCATCATTTTACCAGTCTTATATCTATGAATAAAGAAATTCATCTTCATCATGAAGCTGTCCTAATGCACAGATAAGAGAAACATGAAGGTGATGTATTAAAAATGAAAATCACAGCATTAACCTGTGAAATGGTCGTGTCATGTCCACGGGACACACGGTGTGCTTCCAAATTTGCAGCCTCAATATAATTTTTCAAGAATTTTTTTGTGATTTTGGTCAGACCAGTTAACAGTTTAACACTTTATTGAAACTAATCACTTTGGCACTAGTTGCTTGAAGAAATAATACACTTCAAAAACTAAAAAGCTAAAACTTATTTACCCTTAATTTGAGTAGGCAAATAAGATGATCTGCTCATGGAATTAGTATTTCTAATTAGATATTATGCGCTTGAAATAATATAATGCAATAGTTGTTTTTTTTTTCTTATTTTATATGCAATTTGTCTTATTCCATTGGCTAAGCGTCTCACTTACCTGCTTAATTCAAGAAAAAAAGCACTTATTTAGAAAAAAAACACTTAATTAGATTTCTATTTTTTGCAGTTTACACATAGAGATACAATTTGTTTTAAGTACCAGACCAATAAAACTAATGAAAAAGCAGGCAAAGAAACAACAGTAATCAAACAAACAATGATTTTAATTTCATACATAGAAATATTTAGGAAAAAAAATATTTAGGTTTATCTCTGGAAGGTGAGGCAGCATCTGAAGTAGCTTAAGAATCCACTTTGATCCAGTTGAACTTTCTTAGTTTGCAAAACGTTTTTCTTCATCTAAGCCTTCAACTTGTATGTCAGGTCCAGTTCCAACCAGGTTATTCAAGGAGGTATTCCCTTTGATCTCCTCCTCCATTTTAGATGTGATTAATCTATCTCTGTTACAGGGATATGTACCAAAGGCTTTAAAGGTTGCTGTAATTAAACCTTTACTTAAGAAACGATCTCTGGACAGTTGTAATAGTACTTGTCCTGTTAGATCTCAGTGCTGCATTTGATCTGCAAGTTGATCATAACATTCTTTAAGAAAGACTTGAATATTTTGTTGGAATTAAATGAACAGCACTAGATTGATTTAAATCTTATCTATCTGATCGATTTCAGTTTGTTTACAAACTGTATATATATATATATATATATATATATATATATATATATATATATATATATATATATATATATATATATATATATATATATATATATATATATATATATATATATATATATATATATATATATATATATATATATGCTCCCAATCGGTAGAATTATTAGATAGCTTTGGATTAATTTCCACTGTTATGCTGATGATACCCAGCTATATCTGTCCATAAATCCAGATGAAGCTAACCCATTACAAAGATTACAGGCATGTCTCAAGACATAAAAACCTGGATGACTCTTAACTTTCTGCTCCTGAATGCAGACAATAAAGAAGTTATAGTGTTAGGACCAGAGTTTTTGAAAAAGAAGCAGATTATTCAGTCACCTCATTTGGATGGATCTAAACTGATTTCAGATAATAAAGTAAAAAAATGTTGGTGTTATTTTTGATCAGGACCTGTTATTTTAATCCCATATCAAAGAGGTTTCTAGAATTTCCTAGAATATAGCAAAAATTAGACATATACAGTCCTCAGGTGATGCTGGGAAACTAGTCCATATATTTGTTACTTTAAGCCTGGACTATTGTAATTCTTTACTATCAGGAAGTCCATGGACTGTACTTGAAAGCCTTCAGCTGATCCAAAATGCAGCAGCCGTGACTTCTGATGAAAATTGAAAAAGAGAGATCATATCTCTCCTATCCTGGCTTCTCTTCATTGGCTTCCTGTTAAATACAGAATAGAATTTAAAATCCTCCTTCTCACATATAAAGCCTTAAATGGCCAAGCTCCATCTTATATTAGAGATAATATTGTTCCTAACGGAGTACTTCGCTCACAATCTGCAGGTTTACTAGTGGGTCCTAGAATTTCTAAAAGCAGAATGGGAGGCAGATTGTTTAGTTATCAAGCCCCTCTCCTGTGGAACCAACTACTAGTTTTAGTCCGTGAGGCAGACACCCTGTCTACTTTTAAGGCTAGACTTAAAACTTTCCTTTTTGATAAAGCTTATAGTTAAAGTGGCTCAAGTTTTCCTGAGCTATCTATATAGTTATGCTGCTATAGGCTTAGACTGCTGGAGGATATAGGGACCCCTTTTTCATCATTCTGGCTTATTCTATATCTATTGTCTCACACTGCAGAATTAGTTTGTTCAATTGCTAACGCTATGCTTTGTTTTTTCTCATAGTAGCTTAATCTGGTCTGTTCCTCTTTGGCTGTGACTCCATCCTGGAAAGAAATATCAGCTGTGGTGCTGCCATCAATACCTTTGTTTATAGATGTTGGAGACCGGCCTGTTTTTCAGTGTAGTCCTGTTTCTCTGACTGTGACTGGCTGGATGTGCTCTCTTCCTCTGACATGGGAGCTGGTTTGGAGCCTGTCTGCCTGCCTGTGTGTTTCCTGGACAGGACCGCCTGCGGAGCTGGTTTAAGCCGGACAAAAACTGTGCGATTTTTTCAATCATTGCACACAGCTGCAGCTTACACTCTACGACTAAACTGCAGGGTTTCGTCGTGCAGTGTGAGCTCACAGCTCACGATGTATATGTGGAGCACGACGCTCTGATATATGTGCTGTACCTGCTCACACTGTACATCTAAAAACCACATCGGACTCAGCTCTGCAGTAAGATGGAGCCTGCTGTACTCATCTATTCCGAAGCCAAACAAATAAAAGGGGAATATGAACTCACTAGGGTGAAATGACCTGCCTTGGCAATTTGTGCTGAAAACCCTAAAAAGAAAAGGCAAAGCATATTTGGACAAAGACATGGCTGAGCAAACGTGGCTACTATGGCCTGTCAATTTTACAGACAGAACAGCATTTCATTCATTGCATTCCCTCCATGCTTCTTTGTTTACATCTGAGAGGAAGAAGAAAAAGAAGAATCCTTGTTTGCGCATGCCCAATGAGCGATTTGCCCACGACGGTCAGAATAAAATCAAACATGTTTGATTTTCTCCCGACCTCATGATTCCTGTTCGGGAGGTGGTCGTGGGAGGCTGATCGTCCCTCGTTACCCCCTGTACACTACACAATGCACGACGCATGATCAGGCTGAAAGTCGGCCCAATCGGAAAATTCCCCCAAAAAGGGCAAAAAATTGCACATTGTAAGCCCAGCTTTATAGTTGCCTTTGTATCTCTGCTTCTTACTGTATGTCTGCTTCTGTCTCCTTGAATCCCAGTTGGCTTCAGCAGATGGCCACTCACACTGAGCCTGGTTCTGCTGGAGGTTTCTTCCTGTTAAAAGGGAGTTTTTCCTCTCCACTGTCGCTACAAGCATGCTTAGTGTGAGGGATTGCTGAAGAGTCAATGGGTCAATGCAATCAGCTGGTTTTCCATAGATAAATTCTGATCAATTAGACTGTATGATCTGGTTGAATTGTAAAGTGCCTTGAGATGACATGTTGTGAATTGGTGCTATATAAATAAATTGAATTAGTATTTGTGGCTGACTGAAGGACATTAAAGTTCTATCAGTTTGTTATTCCCTAAAATATAAAGACAAGGTTTGAATACATGATTTACAGTCTCTTAGATCTAAGGTAGCTTTTGAAAAGATGAAAAAAAAGAATTTTAGCTGTTCAAGCTTAGGTCTTTCAGGTTTCAACAAGAAAAGGGTTTCTTTTTGCATTTTATTCAGATGGCTGTTCAGTTTTTTGGATTCAACTTGGGCTTCAGCTTTAGGTTCCATCAGCTCTCAGCTGTCTGTCAGTTTCTGGGCTTGAGTGACTGCCAGCCTTTGACCATCAGCCATACTCTCTAGCCAAGGAAGTCATTCTGATGCTGGGAGGCTGTAGACTCAGTCTGGGTATCTTGGTGATTACCAGGGGCGTTGCTAGGCACAAAGCTTTACTGGGGCACTGGCCCCCTACCGCATATGCCCCTCCTGCCATACACAAATACAGACAAGCACACTGCCCCACCAGGGGCGTTGCTAGGCACAATGCTTTACTGGGGCACTGGCCCCCTACTGCATATGCCCCTCCTTCCATACATAAATACAGACAAGCACACTGCCCAACCCTGATACATTCCTACCAAAATTACCAGTTGAGATATTAATGAGTATAAGAGCATATTTGTTTTAACAAACATGAACATTTTCAACATTGCAGCTATAAAAAATAAGACATCAACATTTTTGACAAATAAAAAGTTTCCTTATACACATTCTGAAGTAATCATTAATTCCTAGGTTACAGAGTTTTAGTTCAGGGGGAAATGTTAACTCATCCTGAACTAAGTTTTTCTTTTATTTTTTGAGCATTAAAGTGTACCTCCTATTGTTCATTTTTGCAAAGCGGTCAATCACTAGACTGTGACTCAGCTTAGAAAGTTCTTCCTTTTCAACTGATAAAATAGCCAGATGATGGAGCCTATCTTGTCCCATTGTGAACCTCAGCCAAGTGTGGAGCCTTCTCAACACACTGAATGACCTTTCACAACTCCAGCTGTAGACTGGGATAGTGAGGGAGATCTGGATGACCTACGTTAGTGTTGGGAACATGATGTTATCAAGCAAGTTGAAAACACACTGCATATCCTTGATGACAAGGCTTTCTTTTTTTAACCAGGAACAGTTTTTAAACCATTTTGAATTAAATGAACGTTTTTTTTTACTCCAAATTTGTCCTGGGGATAGTGGGACAACTTATTTAGGGCCATCATGTTTCCCCCTAAGTCACTAATGTCCCCTTCTTGTTTGTGGCGCTGGTTGTTGCTCCCTCATCACCTTCATGGTCCTGTCTCTCCTGTCCTTCACCTGTCTCTTGCCTGTCAGTCTCACCTCCTCCTCCCTTTCCTACGGTGGCTGAGAAGTCAGGGTAATGGTGACGTCACATCCGGCCACTGGGACATTCCCTTTCCGTGTAGTCGTCTTTTGTTAATTTGTTTTTGGTTATGTAATTGTGTTTTGCCACTTGCAGTTTTGTCTTTGCACTTGTACAAGTGTTTCCGAACGGTCAATTTTTTTTTTAGATGTAAATTTGTTTCCCTAAAATGTATATTTTTTCTCTAAAATGAAACTTTCTCTCACCTAAAATCTAACTTATTTAAAATGTGAATTTGTTTCATAAAATGTAAATTTGTTTTTAAAAATTGTAACTTTTTTTTTCAAAAATACATTTGTTTCATAAAATATAATTTTGTTTCTTCAAATGTTATTTTGTTTTTTATTTGTTAAAGTGTTTTTGAATTGTAAATGTGTTTTGCACTTCTCAGCCACCGTACTTTCCTACTCCAGCACCTGCATTCTCATTCTCCACAGCAAACATTAAAAAACGTAAATCTATAATTATGTAAATATCTATCATATTGCTTATAACGTCCCTAATGTAACTGCTTAGCTTAAATCACTAATTCATTACGGGACCTTACCTCCCTCTCTCTCATCTTGTTTTACTGCTTCCCTGTCTCTGATTCGTGTGAGGAATTTCCTGATATCCATCTACAAACCAATGCAGTAATTTTCAGTTAGTAGCCTATAAATAAATCATGTGGTTTCACTGGGAAAATAATAAAATTGACAGGTAAGAAACGTTACCAGAACTAAAAATGCGTCGTGGCCGCACAGTGTCCCATCCAACTCAGCTGAGAGCAGCGCGTTAGTTTACCTGCAGTTCATGCAGTGACATGCGCTGACGTGGGGGCGCTAATTCATCCTCAATTTGGAGTTACCAACGCACTTGCTGCGCATTTGAGTAGAAATATACGTCTCCTCCCGTTGGCATTATCTAAATTGATGCATTAAAAAATTTGAATACTGTTGCAAATATTCATGAGATTTATACTGGGGCACAGCTCATTTATACTGGGGCACGTGCCCCAGTAAATGGGTTCTGGCGACGCCGATGTGCCCCACCCTGATACATTCCTACCAAAATTACCAGTTGAGATATTAATGAGTGTAAGAGCATATTTGTTTTAACATACATGAACATTTTCAACATTGCAGCTATAAAAAATAAAACGTTTTCTTATACACATTCTAAAGTAATCATTAATTCCTAGGTTTCAGAGTTTTAGTTCAGGGGAAAGTTTAACTCAACATGAACTAAGTTTTTCTTTTATTTTTTGAGCATTAAAGTGTACCTCCTATTTTTCATTTTTGCAAAGCGGTCAATCACTAGACTGTGACTCAGCTTAGAAAGTTCTTCCTTTTCAACTGATAAAATAGCAAGATGATGGAGCCCGTCTTGTCCCATTGTGCACCTCAGCCAAGTGTGGAGCCTTCTCAACACACTGAATGACCTTTCACAACTCCAGCTGTAGACTGGGATAGTGAGGGAGATCTGGATGATCTGCGTTAGTGTTGGGAACATGGTGTTATCAAGCAAGTTGAAAACACACTGCATATCCTTGATGACAAGGCTTTATTTTTCAACCAGGAAAAGCTTTCAAATCATTTTGAATTAAATGAAAGTTTTTTTAACTCCAAATTTGTGCTGGGGATAGTGGAACAACTTCACTTGTCTAGGACCATCATGCTTTTCCCCTAAGTCACTAATGTCCCCTTCTTATTTGTGGAAGCTGGTTGTTGCTCCCTCATCACCTTCATGGTCCTGTCTCACCTGTCTCTCTCCTGTCTCTTGCCTGTCAGTCTCGCCTCCTCCTCCCTTTCCTACTCCAGCACCTTCATTCTCATTCTCTACAGCAAAAAACGTAAATTTATAATTATGTAAATATCTATCATATTGCTTATAACGTCCCTAATGTAACTGCTTAGCTTAAAATCGCTAATTCATTACGGGACCTTACCTCCCTCTCTCTCATCTTGTTTTACTGCTTCCCTGTCTCTGCTTCGTGTGCGGAATTTCCTGATATCCATCTACAAACCAATGCAGTAATTTTCAGTTAGTAGCCTATAAATCATGTGGTTTCACTGGGAAAATAATAAAATTGACAGGTAAGAAACGTTACCAGAACTAAAAATGCGTCGTGGCCGCACAGTGTCCCATCCAACTCAGTTGAGAGCAGCGCGTTAATTTACCTGCAGTTCATGCAGTGACATGCGCTGACGTGGGGGCGCTATTACATCCTCAATTTGGAGTTAACAACACACTTGCTGCGCATTTGAGTAGAAATATACGTCTCCTCCCGTTGGAATTATCTAAATTGATGCATTAAAAAATGTAATACTGTTGCAAATATTCATGAGATTGATACTGGGGCACAGCTCATTTATACTGGGGCACGTGCCCCAGTAAACGGGGTCTGGCGACGCCGATGGTGATTACCCTGTTTGGAATTTGGAACTACATTATAAAGTTTTACTCCAGAAGAATCATGCTTATTTCTCTGGGTGTTGTCTCCACACCAGGGAAAATAAAGAAAATAACAACTTTTAGAAAATGAAAAACTATTTAAAAAAAACAACAACAAATTCCCAATAATTTCTCTTTTCAGGGCCAGTTTTATCTCTTTAGTCTGACTATCATCTATGAGAGAAACTAACCCAGCCTGCTTATCAAAGGCTAAGCAATGTGGAGAATTTCAGAAAGTTTGCCACATCTTACTACTTATTCTACTGTTATTAAAACTCTATTGTTTACATTTATGTATGAGAGACACTTCAAAAGCATCTTAAATATAATTATGGGTAAAATGGAATGTTCTAAATTAGCAGAATTAGATCATTCACTTCAACGAAAGTCTAATCTCAAGATGAAAGTGTTGGTCAGAATTGTACCAGAAATTTCTACATTCTACAGATTAGAATAATACTATAGTAAAGGAATTTAATTTAATTTTAGCCTTTTACTGTATGTACCGTTTCTTCAACCACCTATATTTTTCTTCTTACAGCCTGAGCTGAACCTTTGGTTATTTTAAATGTTCCTCCTCATCCCAAATTACTTCTCAGACCTGTCTGAATGGGTCGAGTATTATTAAATTAGTACCATCTTATGGTCCAGCCCAAGACATAAGTGGACTAAGCAACTGCTTAGGTCTCTACCTAGGATGCCCCAAGGGACTCAACAGTAATTAATTGTTTGGGTTTTCTACATGTTTAATTGCTTCTACATGACTATCGTAACAAAAACACAACTTCATGATAACATTCTCCATTTTTACATCAACTTCTTCAGTCATGTAGAAATCATGAATTATACATAAAAAAAGGATTGGTCTTTGGATTAGATTGACACACAGAGTAAGGACTAACGTAAAGTTCTCTCAGACAAGCTTATCTTTGCAGAAAAGTCTGATACTGAAGAGAGTGCACTGGCTTCAGATGAAAAAACTTCCAGACATCCTAAAGCACAGATGACCTCATTTACTCACTCCCTCTCTTCAAATGAGATCTTAGCTTTCCACTAATCTTTGGGTAGCTCTGAGGAAGGCCTGCATATACACTGTGACTGTTGCATCTGCAGAGCAGAGCTTTTCCAAACTCAAACGAGTAAAGAAGTGCCTGAGATATCTCATGGTAGAAGAATGATCAAACAGGCTAGTATTAACAACAGAGTTGGTGATCAGATCTCTTACAGCGATACCATCAATGTTTTTGCGTAGAAAAAAGCTGGCAAGCTGAGGTTTTAAGGAGTAAGTAAAATATTAAGAAAATACAGTACATACATTTTACATATAAAAGATGTATATGTATTTAACTGTAACTTCTGCTTCCAAATAGAAGTTTTTTCACATACATTGACATATTTTTAACAGCAAATCATTCAACTACAATTTTCACTTCATTTTCTACCTGTTTATGTATTTTTGTTATTTAAGAACATTGTTGATATTATATTCTTTGATTTGACTTTTTCTGTACATTTATTATTTTTATGCATGTAAGATTTTTTTTTTTTATTGTGGTTCTTGGACCAAAGTCTATTTCTGCACATTTCTGTTGCTGTTGGTACTAAAAATTGTAAACACATGCATACTAATATATTAATCACTTATAGTAATACTAGGTGCTGTTCACAAATAGGAGACCACAAAAAGCACTGCCAAAGCTGCAATTAATTATTATTAGGTGTGTGAGTTATCTGATCATTGAACTGTTGATTGCAGCAGGTGATATTAAGGGCAAAAAAAGAGGGCCACAAATAAAAATTTTGCTTAGGGCCACATGAAGGCTTGAGCTGCCTATGATTAGTGTTGCGGCGATTAAATTTTTTGGCCTTGATACCGATACCATCTGATGTGTTTGTATATATAAAGAACTGCATACTACTTGGATGTAAAATCATTGCCATCATGGCTTTGTCAAGCTACTGCCTTCATTTGTGAAGCATGAAAAAGACTCATACAAAGTGAATCCAGTAGAACTTTTTATTGCCTAACTGGAATGGGTGACAATAGTTGAATAAACTTTTGGCTCTCAAAATGGTATCGGTGCCCTATTAGTTGGTACTCGCCGATACCGATGGCACTATTTTAGTGCTGAATCGGGGCCCCATCTGATCAGTATCAGTATCGGTACAACATTACCTATGATCACCATTTATGGTACATTTTTCTAATTTTGCTCTTTTCATTAGTTTGTAGACTTTGTTTAGCTTGTAATATGCAAATCGTTCCTGTTTTTTACCATAGCTTGGTAAAAATCCTGCTCTCTTGGTCACCTGCAGTTGGATGAATCGCAATGAGGAAATGAATTGAATGAGGCAATGAATTGAAACAATGTCATATGATGATGTTGAACATGAGAAACATTTAACTTTGACTTTGCACCGTATTCATGAACGTCCGCCACCGCCAGTGTCGCTCGGATAATAAAACAAGAAAACAGTTTGCAGAGTGAATGAAGTTAATAGTAGAACAAACAGCAGAGGCTGTAGACACACGCTGTGCCTTATTTAAGAAATTGAAGAGGAGAGCCAAACAGCAGAGCATAACTGCACTCTCCTACAGCAATGGTCAGGATTAAGAACAGCATGGACACAGGTTCTCAATATCCAAAATTAATATAATGGATTATTGTTGGGATCCTGAGGCCTTGCCCACCAGGGGGCACCGAGGATCCTCTTCTGTTTTCTGTTAGGGACTGGGGTTACTGTTGGGATCTGGAGATCTACCATCTGTCTCCAGCAGAGAGCGCTGTGGGTCTCCTGGGCTGGAGCCTCCAGCACACCTGAAGCTCATCAGCCCATCAGGAGACCTTCCTACATAAGCAGTAGTCAGACCTTCCTTCAACGCCGCAGTGTTGACCAAGTTTGGTTAGCGAACCTGAGCTTCTGTTAATTTTGAGAATCTTAGTTGGCTCTAGAGAGAAACTAGATTCTAACCTGCCTCTGTCTTCTTTGCTCAAGGAAAACCCGACTGAAGTCTGAAGCTCTGGATGAGCTTTGTCTGGAAGCCTGCCTGCCTGCCCAAGGGAGCCAAACCTAAAGATATCAGCCTGGATTCCTCCTACAGCTCTCAAGGAAGAGCTAGGAAACCAAGTCAAGGTCAGAAACTCACAAGTCAGAAGCTAGACGCTGCTGCTGCTGAGCTACCTGCTGAATCTACAGTCTGTGGACCCAACCGGTTCCCCCCCACTCAAAGGATCTGTCAGAACCTCTTCAAGATATCAGTGATGGTCAGACACTCACAAGTCAGAAGCTAGACGCTCCTGCTGCTGAGCTCCCTGCTGAATCTACAGTCTCTGGACCCAACCGGTTCCCCCCCTCTCAAAGGACCTGTCAGAACCTCTTCAAGGTATTTTCTGAATTAACACACTCGACAAGCAATCTAAACTGCCTGGCTAATCAAACTATCCATCTCTGCAGAAATCAGTGATTCCAGTCCCGGACCTGTGCCAGAACCAGTTCATTATTACTCTGTGTGTTCCTCAATAAACTCTGTTAAACTTTTACTCAGCTTCCTCTGGTGTTCTGCATTTGGGTTAAGTTTCTAAGGCCAATCATGACAATTATGACCAAACACAATTAAAATGTTATCTGATCCCTGAAGAGAGTAAAAACAGCCAGAAAACTTTGTGTGTGTTTCCTATAAATCTCTAAAAGCCCTTTGAAAAGTTTTGGGGAATTTGAAAATGCTCCAGGTGTAGTTTTGCACAAATTCAGATTGTAATTCAAATACATTGTAGTGTCGATCATTTTTAAAACTGGGAATACATTACAGCTAACAATTTCTGCACTGTGAGATCATTTAAGACTTTAGGAAGAAAACAGTTTACCTCTGATGCATTTTGAACTAGTCATAAAGGCTGATGAATGACCCTTAAGTTGCAAATGATTAAATGTTAGTGTTGTACACCATTTTAAAAGGGCAATTTATCCATGGTAGATGCTGAAAAAATGCCTTAACTGCTGTATTTGTAACTTTTACAGAGTACCTTACCCAGTGAATGAGAAGTTGTTTTTTGTTAAAAGCCTGAATGTAAAATAACATTTTGTTCCAATTAATTCAGACTCTACTGACAGAGTAGCAGCCACCTCAGCGCTCCATTCTGCAGGGGGATTTTGCTAGGCCATCATTAATGCTGCCGTGATGTATCCATCCTAACAGTATCAAATATTTCATCACCTCTTGAGTGACAGATTTTCCTAACCTATATGGAAATTTTTATATGGGAAAAAGTCCACCAAAATTGACACTCATCTCACATTGAGTTGAATAAATTTGATTATGCAAGTGGAAGTGTAAAATTGCATTCTATGTTGGGTAGAAACATCAAATCTACAATAAAATGGGAGTAAACATTGCTAACCATAATGAACTCTAAGCCTGCATCGGCCTTGTGTGTCATTTCACATCCCATGCAGAAAATATCCTCCAGGCAAGAGAGAAAGGTGAATGAATTTATCTTATCCATAGAAGTTATTAAATTCAATAGAGCAGGTTATGATGATGAAAGTTAACCCAAATCAAATTTAAGGCACAAAAACATTTTTATGGATAAGGAATAGATTGAGAAAAAAGCCTAATTTATATTAATTAGCATTTCAACACTAGATATTTTTTAAGAAAATTAAATTTAAGTACAGTTATTTTAAAGCCATCATGTATGTAAATCAAATGGAAATATACATAAAATAAAAAATTTACGTTCAAGTGCCTGCAGCTGCATTTTTCAGTTAATTTTAATTAAGTGGGAGTTAGGACCCCCCCTGGGAGTAGCAAAACACCAAGTGGGGGGTTGTTAGACAGTCATTACAATGTACTTTAATCCCTGAGGGATATCGAGAGCCATATATGTCTTGAAATCCATTTATTGAACAACCAATGTAAAGAATAAACACACCATGAAATTAGTAAATGTGATATGATTTGATAGTTAAGATATTATGATTGATATTATGATGATCTTATTAGATAGTTACAAATACATTTGAAATTCGAAATTAAATAATTTAGATTTGATTATAAATGCATTTTTTAATTAATTGATACTATATTAAATAAAAGGAAAATATTTATATGTAATTTTATAGGGTGGCCAGTCTCTCGCTCTGTTAATTGTTGGTCACAGGCTGAAGACTGTAAGTGTGATCTAATCTGTTGTTTTTTTACTTTTTTTAATTATTTATTTAGTTATATGTCCAGTTTGAGAGCATCAATGTGATCATTCAAGTCAAGAGGTTATTTCATTTATCTTTATATTTTCATTACATAACAAAGAGTATACAGTCTTGTATAACTTCTTTGCCCCATCTTCCCTTCAGAGCAGCTCAGTAAATACATGGCTTTACAATGAGTAAAATGTGATGTGACAAGAATCCTAATATCCATAATCAACATTCATGATGTGCAGCCAAAAGGATGTGAACTCAGCTACTTGAAAAAATGAGGGGGATACAAAGATAAAAGAATCCCAAGAAAGGTGAACAAAATGAGTTCAGATCAAAGAAGAGTGACAGCAGGAACACTGATTAATGAAACAATTCTGAAAATCTGGAACTAAGATTAGGTGTTTTAGTCATGAATGTGTGACTGATTTTATCGCTTTGTTTGCTTGTAAAATAATAGATTATCCAGTAGTTTAGCAATGGGGAAAAAAAGATAGTTGGCTCTAAAAGGCAGAAAGCATAAAGACAAATGAATGACAGGAAGTACAGGAGAGAGGCAATCTGTTTAGATTGTGACTATTCACAAAAAGCTTCACTAAAATGCTCTAACTCATTCCTGATTGACAAGAATGTCCCTACAACTGATTATATAGATTAAAAAAAGCATTATTTCACTAAGAGTTTAAACACTAATATTACATTTACAGCCCTAGAAAAGCACTCGGTAAGTGGAGACATCCGCCAAGCAATACACTTTGCTCCATATTTTGACTTAGCTAAAACTCACATAGGATCTGGATCATTACCAAATGAATCTGTTCATAGCTTTTCAACTAATCCTACTAACAAATCAACAAACCAACCAACCAATATATTTCTGCATAGCAGCCCTGCAGAGCCAAAGCATGTCTGCAGCCTCTTTCTTTTGTGCTTTTGTACATACATTTTCTGAAGAGACCAGTAACTAAAGTAGCATCTTATTCAACAGAGATTACCCTAAATTTCCATGTCTAGAATTTTTTTTACAGAACATGATGCTGCGGGATCAGTACTTATGCTTTCATAGTGGCAACAATCTCAGTTGCAATCTTTAAACATTGATTGCAAAAATGCAAAAGCCTCACATTTTACTAACAGCTCTGCACTTCCTACCATTTCCTCTGTCAAAGAGCTGAAGATGATGAAATACATTTTTATGTCATATCATAGAAAGAGGCTGTTAAAGTCTAGTCCTCAAGAGCTACTATCCTTCAGCCTTTAGATTCATCCATTCTCCAACACTCATGACTAAATTTAATGACTTGTTTCCAAGTCTCTGTAAAACACAACGGAGAACTGACTTGATTCAGGTGTGCTGGAGATTCAAAATCTAATTTATATATTTAATTTCCAGTAGCTTCACTTTAATTTAGTCATAAAAACAGTGACCTGTTTAAAAGTGTTTAGGGTTCCATTAAAAAAAGTTTGGATTTGTTAATTACAAGCCAGGCAATTTGTGAAATTTAACTAAGGTTTTGGATTTGAATTTGTTTTTAGTAATCATGTTTTTCTTGTTGTGAACTTAACACGTTTTTAGGTTTCAGTTCATTTGTAAAGAACTGGATCTAGATTCTCCTGCTTATTTATGCAAAAATTCACACATTTTTTTCATGTTCAGAGGATGTGTGTTGTTGATGAAGGATTTGGGATGGATCTAAAACTCTCATTTATGAAAAATACTTTAAAAAATGATATAGAAGATGCTGATGAAGGTTCTCAGTCATATAGAGGATATATAAATAATAATAATATTAATCTAAAAAAGATAGGTTTATTGTAAACTTCAACTTTAAATTTGTTATTTCGAAGCAAATGACAGATCTAAACATGGGAGAAAAATCATTTTCTTACCTAAAAATTATTATTATTATTATTATTTTTTTTTTTTTGGTAAAACACACAAACTCAAAATTTGCATGGTTAAATAGAAGATGTGTGGTTTATTCAGAACAAAGTCTTTGTGAACACCACCTCTTTCAACCAGTGGGTATATTTTTAGTTTTTGCTCATCTTTGACTTTTTTCTGATTTGACTCATGAAGAGGTTATTTTCCTGCAGGTGGTCTGTAACATTTTAATACTTTTTTCACAAATAACTGACAGCAACAAGGTTTTACTGCTTCACCAGCATTCTCTACCAAGCAGATACTGATGGCAGCAAAATAAATCATTTAGTAGGTTATAAGACAGATATGTATGTCTGTTCCATGTTAATATTGTTTTTAATTAAGCTACACACAGCCAGGGTGTGTATACAGATATGATTTGCAAGAAAGAGCCTGGTTTATTAAATCTCTTCTACTGATGAGCATCAGTGTTTCTGGGAAACTTTGACACTTCTCGTGTCTCCTGGATAATGTCCCTTTTCTCTCATCTTTTATGATCCATTCCACCTGTCTCATTGTGTTACCATGTCTCCCAGGGTGAGATGACCAAGCTCTGTTTGATTGCATCAGGTTTTATATCAGTGGGGTGCTTGTTTTCCTCAACAGAACACAATACAGGAGAAGTAGGACATTAAGAGTGTCAAGACTAGAACCATCTGTGCCATTAGCAAACATTTCCCAGAATAACCACCTCACATTGAATAAACACAGAGAGAGATTTTCCCAAACCCCTTAATTAAATCCAGTGTGTGTGGAAAAAAGGATAGAGGAACAAAAGACACAGCAGGCTCCAGAAATGATGTGGTATAAATAAAAAAATAAATAAAAAGCACTGGTGATGTCTTTGTCAGTCTTTGTAGCAAAGCAGCTGGTGAATTATGAAGTGTCATCATACTGATGATTTTTCACAGCAGAATCCATAATGCAACATGTTAAATGTCATTATGCTTATATAACGCTTCAGTCACACTCTGAGGAGGTGTCTGCTGAATACTACTACAAGTATATATGTTACTATTTAGTTTTCTCAAATTTCCAAGATAAATAAGGTAAATCTAGTAAATTTAATTACTGCAATGTAAGAGACTCTATGTATTAGCAAAGCATAATGAAGCAGTAACATGCCAGGCTTCGTCATGGAAGAAACTTCACTAGAAGAAAAAGCTGACAATTTAGGTGGAGATTGGTTTCATGATCTTGCATTACGATTAGACATTTTTGCAAGGTTATATTCCAGCAAACATGAGGAAACTTGAATAAATTCACATACTTCTTGATGTGATGCTATAGCCAAATGTTCCCTGTAATTTGGTTGGAGCAATTCAGCAGCTTATAAACCTGACAGGAATAAAATGTCGCCTATTTAGTAAACTGACCAAAAGCCTGAAAAGTTTTAACAGAAACTAAAAAAATAAATATTCTGGTTCTGATGTAATAGACAAAAGGACAAAGGATTATAAAAGCTAAAATAGCAAATAATAAATAAAATAATGCCTATGAATTAATCACAGATAATATGAGGAAACTACTTGCAAGTGCTCAGTCATAAAATATTCAACTCAATTAAACACTTGGCCCTTCCTTGAACTCTTACATCATACGTTGCAGTTTTGGGAAACACGGTGAATCTCCAGGTGGTCTCTTCACACATTTTTAATATATTGAAGAAGTGAATACTTCCTAAGAACACTAAGTCTTGATTCTGGTTTTATTGCAAATGTGTATGTTGCTTATTATTACTTAAGCATCTACATTTGAAACTGTTTCTTTTGTCACAAGTGAAAATAAATGAATAAGAAATTTATTCAAACAATGAGATGAATAATAAAATGGGATTATTTATAAAGCTTTGATAAACAGGTACATTTTAGGATAGACCGTCATCTTAAAACACCATATAACAATGGATTTAATGTCTAGATGCCAATTATAAATGTTGGTGCATGTGTAATTTTGGTTTAGTTAACTTAATAAAAATTAACTGAGAAACAAATTCTTATGAGAGGACAAAATTATAATTACAGTGTAGCAACCTGGTTGAGGAGATATCTGTATACCCTCGATTTAAAGTTTGAATAAAGCATCTTTTGATTGGATTTTAACATTGAGTCTACTTGAGGAATAATTTGGTACTAAATTTTGTGAATTATAAAATATCCATCCATCTTCTCCTCCTGTCAGGGTTGCGGTGGGGCTGGTGCCTATCTCTGGCAGCCTACGGGCGAGAGGCAGGGTACACCCTGGACACCTGACCCTGTCCAGGACAATTGAGAGAAACAAATTAACCTAACAGTCATGTTTTTAGACTGTGGGAGGAAGCAGGAGTACCCAGAGGGAACCCACGCAAGCACAGAGAGAACACAAAAACTCCATGCAGAAAGACCCCAGCCTGGGAATTGAACTAAGAGCCTTCTAGCTGCAAGGCAACACTGCTACCCACTGCTCAACAGTGAAGCCCTGAATTATAAATTTCCTTTATATAAATTACCTGAAACTAAATTCTGGTATTTATTTCAAGTTATTTATGTAGATCTAGTTCACAAATTAGGCATCTCAAGGGACTTAACCAAGCAAAAGGTTAATATTTTTTTTTTTACAGATTTAATGGAATAAATACAATAATTCAAATTATTTCAAATATTCCTTTATAGATTTTTATTTGATACTTGTTTAAATGCAGTAACTTCAAGTTCAGTTGGTAATTCCAAAAAAAAATAGGATGTTTTGCATCCAAGGAAGTATAATCAACCAGTTATTAACTTTGAAGTTGTTTCACCCTGCTGAATAAATGTGAAAGTGAGCAGGTGATTTTATTTTATTTTTTCAGTCAATATTTATACAGGTTGTTAAATCCTGTCAGAAAAAAAGCTTTCAAATGAGACTTAGAAAAAGTTGCCAAGGGGTTATTGGGTGAAACAAAACAAGATTACAAATATATCAGATACAAGAAAGTCACCAATACTTTCTGTAGTAATACAATACATTTATTTTTCATAAATGGAAAGAGAACATTGAAACTGTTAAGAGAGGTTCCCATGGCCAAAACTCAAAAATATGTCCTCTGTTTTCTTTATGTGTGGATATAGAGATTTAGTTTTAAAAAGAAGGACTGGCTAAAATCTCTCAAAACCTGTTGGAGGAGCATGCTTTGGTGCACTGCGGCTGTGCGGCACCACATATCCAAGCATGTCGTTGGAAGAATCCTGCACTGAAGAGACTTTTCTACAGGCTCGTCAGAGCTGTTAAAGCACACTGAAAAAAAATCATGCTTCTGCATTTGGCATTTACTTAATCATATTAAGTTACTTTAACACAATATTTTTATGTCCTACCCTCCTAGCATGAAACAATTACGTTAAAGTAACTGTGTGATATGATTAAGTGAATGCCAAAAATGGTTCCATTATTTTTTCAGTGCAGAACGCTACAACTCTATTTAACCAGAGTGGTTCCACTCCATCTCGTTTCTGAAATTTCCCAGAAGTGCAGCCATCGGCTGCTTCTCTGAAATTGGTGGTTATCCTATTTTTTTGAGTTGGCACTTCTCATCTATGCCAATCCAGAGCAGAGAGACAGGAAATCTGTTGATAAAAATCAAAAAGGATCCGGTCAAGTTTAGAAAAAAAAAAAAAAAACACTTGTAAACTCAAGGTTGCGGCCTTCAGGCACTTGTCCCTCTTTGTCTGTGGCTTTACTGAAATTGAAATTGTTTATTAATGGAATGCCCCTGTGTCTCTTGGTTGGGTGTTCTAGAACTTATTTTGTTGTACTTTTAACAATGACAATAAAGGCATTTCAATTCAGCTATATGAGCAGATTTTGGATTGCATTTCCTGGCCTTTTATGTGATAAAAAAAAAAGTCATACAGGTTATAGATAGTTGTAATAAATATGACCATTAAGCCAAAAGACTAACGGGAAGAAAATCTATATCTGAAATCACTCACCAAATGTATGGTAATTAAATAAAAAGCTGTCACACAAGATGCTGGTAGAACTGGTTAAATAAACATTTTGTTGGTTCATTGTTCCATTTAAAGCCTATGAGTGCACAGCTGTAGTGCAGTGATGCAGTCCTGATTTGATCAGAGAAGAGTCAAAGAGATAAGGGAATGCTAGCAACTGGGAGTGAGAGAAAAAGTGTGATTGCAGAACTTCTGAATAAATTAATGGAGCACAAAGACAGATTTAAGAAGTGGATCTCCAAACTCCACTAATGCCGCTAGTTTTGTTACAAGGATGGAAAACCATACACAGATCAAACAGGTGCACATCCCTGCATCAGGTGCTCTGATGCAGGGATGTGCTCGGATCTGTTTGCATTCTATGACCCCTTTAAATAGTTTGAGGGAAGTTAGCTGCTTACACTAGCATTGCCTAGACATTAGTAAAACATGCTAAACTACAGGAAAATGGACAAAAGATCTTAAATATCACATGATGCATTCTTCCTCTTCCTACCAGTAAGTAATAATAGTGACGGATATATTTGAGACATATTAAACTGCCGGTTTGTTTGTTACATGCACAGTTACACAATACAAAGTAAAAAAAATTACATATGAGGGAATTAATTTGTTAGGAATCCAGTTTGTGTGGGTTGTGTTTTTGTGTTTTTCTCTCCCTCCACCACCAGGTGGTGCCCTGTCCTGATTGGTTCTCTCACACAACTGCGGCTGGTTGAATCATCACAGAGGACTATTTGAGCCATGGACTGTCACTACCTGGACGCCAGAGTGTTTGTAGTTTTGGGTACTCTATCCAAACTGAGTTTTGCTGAGTCTAACTAAGTCTTTGTTTTTTCGCTGAGCCTAACCTACTTTTTGTCCTTGCCTTTTCGGCAGGAAGCATTCCTGCAAGCTGGATATTTGGCCTTCTCCCCCTGGAAAGATTTGTTTGAGTCTCACACTGAGCAGGGGATAAACCTCCACAAGCTCCGTTCAAGTCCTCCTGGATTCCCAAGTGACAGTCCGCTCAATAACTCCTTTCAGTCTAACCAAGCCTATACCTGTCCGCCCTCCAACGAGTCTCAACCTCTGGAAAAACCCACACCGACTGGATTCTGGGAGGAAAGTTTTCTCCACCTATGTGAGTCCCGTTTTCTCTGTCTCTCCAAGTCATCGTTCAAAGTTCCCACGGATCCTGAACTAACCACTGATACTTCCCTTCCCTCTTCCAGTTCCGGTTCACCAGTTCACTGTGTTTGCTGAATACTAACTTTTACCCTGGTTCTGTGAGTGGTTTACTGCATGTGGGTCAGATGTCTTAAAAAAATCATGACATGATTCAAGTTTTAGCCTAAAAAAACACATTTCACATTGCTAATAATAGAACTCTAATACAGAGTACAACCTCTCAATCAGTAAGCATTTTTATAATGGATGTGTATTTTGTTAAATTGGGGTCAAAAGTATCATGTCTGTCTGATGTGCCTGAATTTTCAATGGAACGAATTATATTAATTATATTATATTATTGGATGCCCTGGTAACCTAATTTCATCTTTTGATGGTGCATCTCTCCTATCTCTACAGCTCTAGAGGAGAGTCTAACCGTGCAAAGTCGCTCCATTCTGAAAAAGCTCTAGAATATGGTTGTTTGGAGTATGGTGAGTGTTCTGCAGCCCTTCCACATCCAATGGGACCAAGTGGCTAGGTTCCAAACTATGCTTGTTCTACCATATGCTCTTTACCTTTTTTGAAATGTAAAAAGGCATTTTTCTTTCTTTCTTTCTTTCTTGCTTTCTTGCTTTCTTTCTTTTTTTAATTTCCTGAAAGAATATTCCCTTATATACAAACCCTCTTGTCTGTTGCTTTTCAAAATGTGAATTAGCACTCCCAACACCATCTGTAAACCTTTTGCACCCACTCCAGCTCATGTCATCAAGACCTTATTTTCCTAAAAGCAGGTAACACTTTTTTTCCCTTGGACACTATCCATAGAGTTATGTCCTGCACTCAGAGCTTGTGCAACTTGAGCACCCACAGGTTAATTTATAATCACTGCATTCGGTTTGCTGTTCTGTTTTCAGAATTGTATTTTAAAAGAAATTAACACTCTAAGCTGTTAGTTCAGGGCCTGGATGCCAGAGACATTAATTGTGGCATATTCTTTGTCTCCTGAAAACAGCTGCAATAGTGTCCTAACACAACTGGAAGTTTCTGTCATCAAGAATCAGTCTGAACTGTTGATTTAGTGCAAGAGTGGATGAAAACTCTTAACTTCTACATCTGGCAGCACTGTTGCTGGTGCACTGCATTTAGATTAACAGTAGATCCATTTGTGCCCACATTTGTTAACAAAGCAACGGTGGACAGGGAAGCCATTATGTTGAAGAAGACTGAAGATTGTTTAGGCCCACTCCAGTGGAGAAACTTCTGTCATGCATTCATTTATTGTTGGCACAATACAATAAAACTTCTGCAGGAGGAAATTGATTTTCTTCTTCCTTCAAAGGTACCTCAGCTCTTATTCATATATATACTCCCAGCTGCACTGGGAAACAACCTCCTCTTGAGTTTTTCTCTTCACATCATCCACACCTTAAGAGCACTATTGTCATCTCTACACATAACCATATAGATTTCTCATCTAGGTCTCTTAGGCTTTAGAAATCTTGGACCCTATTGGCAAACTTGTGCTTTATGATGAAATACAGATTATGGCAGATTCTTGGTGTCGCTTAAGTACCCATAGGATATAAATGTTAAATCTGGCTTACAAAAAGAAACTGGATGTCTTGGTGTCTGTTTAAATGGTTTGGGGTAAAGGAACTAAACATAAAACTTAAACTTATCAAAAAATAAAAATACTTGAGTTCATATTACTAAAAACTTTGAATAGTAGTAAATCAAATGTCTTAAGTTGGTGTAATTAATTATTTTGATTAAGCTCAAATCTAAATTGAGAAGTACAACTTCATTTAAAAAAGTTATTTCTGATCATTTGTGATTCAAAATTAATCTACTTAAATATTATGAGGTAACTAATTGCCTGAAACTTTCTCAGTTTTGTTAAATTATCCATGTTAGAGGGAATGCATCCTACATCTTTTTGAGTTTCATTTGTAAAACATTTTGTTTGTGCTCTGCATTGTTCCAATGGTCTATTTCCAGATTTAAGGCAAACCGCAGACTTTGTGACTTAAAGAGTTAACCTATATAAGTAATTTGAAAATGATTCCTCAGGCCTACATACAGTGCTTAACACTATCAATGCTACGAGCGGAGTCCCCTCTGGAACTACTGACTATGTAATTTAGGAGAAGACACATAGCAATTGACCAGGTCATGTGACCTGGAAGAACGTATTGCTTTATTGCCACAGGCTTTTATACACTCATGGAGCTAAAGCTTTTGCTCTACTATTTTTCTGCCTGCTCAGATACTGCTCATGGCTGAGGCAAGGAAAAAGTTTAAACCTTCTGAGGAGGCTAAAAATAGAAAACGTGAAGGGATTGTATGCAAGGAAAAACAAGATTCGATCTTGGAAAGGAGTTTGTTCGTTGGCGCAGACTGAAAAAACTGTTTTTTTCTCAACTTTATAATTAGACTGGTGAGTTAACACTTTGCTCCTAGTATAAAGTCTTATATCTTTGTTATTTCTGATGTTTAGTAGAAGCCAAATACGGGCAGAGAAAGCTAGCAGGCTGTGGCCGTTTACTGGAGCTCCGCTGTTGGTCCTCTGCGTGGTCCGGCCTGCCGAGGCAGTGCTCTCCAAGGACCAGCAGTGTTTCTTACGCCCTCTGAGCTGAACCTAGATGCCTAGTGCTGTCCCTAATCAAAAGAAGGTCCCTCAGGTAAGCAGAACAGCAGCTCCTGCAGGTAAAAGCTAGACAGACCCCTAGTGGCCCAAAGTTACATAGTATGCCTTTAACATTTGTTGGTATAATGTGTCTAAATGTGATGAAGGTAGAATGGTGTGAGTTATTTACAGTTTCGTAATATTGTAGATGGGTAAAAAAAAGGTCTTTAAGTTATTGGGTCCCACACAAGCTGGTTAAAGTATCTTCAAAGAACAACCACAGACATCAAAGCTTTAGATATAACTGCCACTTACTGTACATTCATGGGAATTGATGCTAATAGCTGATAGTGGCGCTAAGGTTGAGATGACTGGTAGAAGTAAAAAAAAAAGGCTTACAATATTCAATTAAACATGAAGCCTAATTTTCTGAAGATTATGCCCTGCAAAGATGTTTGCCACTATTGCAGAGACTGTTAAACACATACAGCTTGTGAGTTTTGCAGCTCCAGGTTACACAGTGAATTCAGGGCTTAGTGAAATATCTATTGCTATTTCTGTCTATAAAAAACCCCCACAAAAGCCCACTGAAATGCTGTAGGAAGCACAAGGTTGAATAAAAGAGTCTTGGTGCAAAATTGTTGTCCCTAATGAATCCTCCTCCCACAGTTTGAGATACTGGATTTTCTTTTTGTCCAGAGGAGAGAAGATGAGACCTCCTATGAGTCCTGCATTCTGCCAACGGTGAAGCTGTCTTCTTACAGTGCAATAAAGGGTTTGTTTCTCAGCCAACAGAATGGGCTCAGTCTCAATTTCGGCCCAAGCACATTGCTAGAAAAAAAAAAACATCTTTAGAGCCACATCCTTTGGAAATTCAAAAACAATATGTAATTTGAAATGTTGAAAATACCAAAGAGCTGCGTTTAGCAATGCAAAATACAACGCAAACAAATCTGTTTCCTTATTGTCTTCTGGCCCATGCAGATTACGTAATGTTAATTAACAAATAACAGTCTTTGCATTTGGTGTGCAATGCCATATGTTGATAACAACAGAAAGCAAAGTGTTATAAATTGTACAGGATAATACTTTGTTTGCCCACCTTTTCAATGTGATTTTATTAGAATTACGCAAGAACAGTTCCAGGTGTAAAAGTCCCTGTTTTTCATGCTATATTTGCTGTAATAAAAGTATGGAGAAGAAACGCTGGAGTCGTGGTCAGCAGCACATCATTTGTTGTCATGATTCTGCTTTTTTTGTTGCTTAATTTACAGAAAATGAGCAGACGCTGTTTTAATTAACAGGACATTACTTTAAAATGTTCTCTCAGGAATATGTTTCCATTTTCATAATAAGATGAAACAAAGGATGGCAACACTAATTTTACTTATTATTATAGTTCAAAGAAAAGAGACTATGAAAGGCTTCATTGTTTTGAAGAGCTTGGAGTAAGCCTGCTGCTTGATCCCATGCATTGTCCACAAGCTGTTCTCTTGTTAACATGTTTACCAGGAAATAAAAAAGAACATGTGACTTCCGTCAATTACATTCTGGTCTGAATGATGCATACTCCTCAAGATCAATTTCAAAGCAGTACAAGATGCAGCTGATCCTGCGCAGCTTGAGTGAATAGAAAATGAGGAAGAATTTCACATAAAGCGGATTATCCGACTGTGTCCCCACAGTGGTCCTCTGTTAGAGGGCAGTAGCTTTGCTCCCATCCTGAGGCTCTGAGCAGGATCTCTTTATTCCGCTTGGATCCTCTTTTCCCAAGCTACTGCCCTACTTGCTTTTCTCACTCCGGCAAGTGAAATTCCCTGTATCAGCTGAGTCCATGGCACTTGCATGAGAAGGTCATTTGGGTCCATTCCACCTTAAATAATTGTGTGGTCAAAGCTCAGAGCGAGGCCACACGGTCTAAAAATGGCCTTACATGTGGGTTCAACTTTAGATTCAAGTATCAGAGTAAAATGGTTCATTTCGTAATGCTGTGTGTGGCAGAGAGATTCTCAGCCTGGATACAAATGAAATACATTGATTTTTCTTCTTACAAAGTATTTTTGCACAGCCTGAGAATAAGCTGTCTGGTTAGTATTCCGTTCAAGCATCTTCTGCAATAATTGAACCTGTTACACCAGTGTCCTATTTTACATTACTCAAGCAGACAGATAACCCATTACAGCCGTCAAGGGGTAAGATTGTTGAGAAAGGAAGAAAGTGAAGAGCTCTGATGAATTTATGTTCTGTGACTTAAAGAACTATGCATACTTTGTCAAATTACTACCTCTAAACTTTTTATAGCATCTTAATTTAAAACCCACTCAAAGTAGCTTATAAAGTTGCTTATAAAGAAGAAAAAGGTGAGAGTTTATATATCTTGTTAATCATTTTAATCCTGAAAAGTGTGGCCTCCATTTAGAATTAGCCCCCAATTCCATACTTTTGAAGTGCCTTTCAGCCAAGAGATACACGTAAACATGACTAGATTATGAACAGCCAGAGTTTCAGATTTTGTAACTGGTATCTTTTGAGGGCATTCAGAACGGAGGAGCTTCCAAGGACCTCCTGGGGGCCTTCCATTTAAAAACCTTTAGCCCCCCAACACAAAGATCTTAATTTAATCTGTGTGCTCCTCAGAGGCGACATACTGTAGGGGACACCCCTCTGAATTTATGACCTGTTTGTTTGTGTTTTAGGACATTCTATGCACTCTGGAAAAAAGGTACTGTATTTCAGGAAAAAAGCTGTCAGGTCTCAGAAAGAAGTTGCTAGTGGTCTGGTCGTTTTATTAAAGTTTCAACTGACATAAAAAAGCTCCATAATTCTCCTAAGAACTAGGTTAATTCCTAAGACCTAAAAACTGATTGTTTTTCATTGAGAACTAACAAAGTTTTTCATAAGACATCTTCATCCCTAAGACCTGACATTATTTTTTCCTGAGACTGAGATAGCACAGAGCAGACTATTTTCATCTTTCTTATTCTGAGTTTAGCAATAAAGACTAAAACCAGATACTCAGCAGAATATGAACAAGAGCAGCTTTCTCTGTTTATGTTAATAAACGGAGCAGCCTCCACAGCTGGTCAGAACGCTCTCTATGGTGCGTCTTTAGAAGGTCATGATGACGGGTGGGGGCAGGTGGGCTCTCCTCATCCTCCTCAGGAAGTACATGCGCTTTTGTGCCCTTTTGACCAGTGAGGTGGTGTTTAAAGTCCAGGTGAGGTTATCTGTTCATGAGCACCCCCAGAAATTTGGTGCTGCTGACCACCTCTACAGCTGAGCCCACCATCATGGTTTCGTCGGCAAACTTCACATTGTGATTGGTGGTGAACCTGGGGACGCAGTTGTGTGTCATCAGAGATCAGGACGCAGCCCTGAAGTGCAGCTTGTGCTTAGGGTGATGACGTCAGAGGTGTTATGTCAGTCCGGCTTGGACTTTTCTATATGACCCTCTCCAGAGACATTCTCCTGTGGGCGCTCCTCATCTCCAAGGCCACCCTGTTGGAGCTTCTTGTCTCCAAAGCCCCGCTGTCAGTGCTCCTCATTTCCAAGGCCCCTCCATCCTCTTTATGAGTCCTCAGCGGCCGCTCTTTGTAAGTTCCTACTACTGCAACAGTGGCCTCCAAGGTTCCTGCTTCTCAGACGGCGTCCCAAACGGCCATCCTCCAGAGACTCCTCTTCGTCTCCAGATCCCCGACAGTCGTCCAGAGTCTGTTCTTCGTCACCCACCTCTGTTGGGTCTTTTCGTTTTGGGCAGTGTTTTAATTTTGGTTTATCTGGCATTTCATAGAACAACCCTTTGTTTCAGTTAAAGTCTTTTTGGATTTGCCGCTACCAACTTTAGACAATTAGCAAGTAAGAATGGTTAAAATTTTGCATATGAGGAAGTGCACCCCTGAACATGATTTTGGACTTTACGTGAGCCATTTTAACACATGCATATATCTTGAAGTAAACTCAAAATATATCCATTGTAGCTCTGGTTACGAAGGGCCATTGTCAAACTAATTGGTTTCACTTTCTTATTTAAATTTCCTGTATTTAGCTCCTAGCAGCTCTGACCAGTCCCACTGTCTCTACTTATGATATTTCAAGCTTTGCGAGATAATTGGGCCAGTTGGACAGCATGTGCTGGCTGATGGGTGATATATCAGGTACAGTCTATTAGGAATCCTTTCAGGCTAGTTTTCATTACAAGCTTTTCCACATCTAAATCTACTGTAAGCCAAAAGACTGATGGGATTTTGCTATTTGCTTGTTTTTTTAGCTTCAGTGTCCATTTATCAAGAATTCACCATCACTTGTACTCTTTTAGAGTTGAAAGTTCATTACCTTGTTCATTACTTTATTCTGTAGAGTATACAGTTGTAGAGACTATAAAAGTCTTCTCTCATATGTACTGTAAGCAGCCTCTTCCAAACTCAAACCACACCAAGGTCAGAGTGAGTACGGCACTCCTCCCATCTTGATCTACTTAGTCTACTATAGTCTTCTGATGGGGGGAAACTAATCATTTTCATTTGGTATCTTTGACATTTACATTTTCTTTGCAGATTTTTAGGAAGGGATTTCAAATGAGATGATAGCCCCCTCCCCCGTTTTTTTTTTTTTTTTTATTTAGCTTACCAGCTTTGCACGGAAAAAGTGTATAATGTGAAATTTATGTGCACTGGAAATAGAAAAGGAAAGGGCATTCTTTTGAAAAATTGAATTGTTTCGTTGGTAATAAATGGCCTTTACCAGAAATGCCTTTTTTCCACTCTAGTGGGAGACAAGTTATTCATCAGTTCAGACTCAATAATGCAAAGCCAAATTCTGAGTTTACCTCTACAATGACGGGAAAAATGAGTTTGCAACACTATGATGATACTGTCGATATACCTAATACGTAGAATTACTCTAGCTCAGAGTTAAGCAAGAGACAGAAAAAAAGAAACTTAAAGTATAAGGAGGGGGTTTGATTTTTAGATAAATATTTTAAATATACTGGATAAAAATATAATCCACCATCTATATGTTTCACCATCAGGTTGATTAACTTATCAGTTTTGTCCTTCAGCTTCCATAATAAAGCATTCTGGTTTTTATCACATTATCTTCTCCTGTTGTCTCTCCTTTTCTGTCACCTTGTCTTTGTTTACATGGACTCACTCATTTACTTTCTGTTTCAGCTTCAGGATTTAGATTTTTTGTGAAACAGACAAAAATCTAACAAAGAAGATTCACCAGTTATTGTTTGAAAAGCAATTCAAAAGGGAAACAATACTTTAACTAAAGTATAATTATGTTTATATTTATTATTTTCGATGTTTATACGATCAATGCTGCGCTTAAAAAAAAAACATCAAACAAACAAAAGAAAAAACTACCACCCTTTTATCAAGCAGCTGTGATGGTTCTCCCCTTTTGGGACTCTGAGTTTTTAGTTTTCAGTTATTAGTTATTCTGTTTTGTTGATCTTTGTTTTATTTTGCATTATATTTAAGCAGTCTTTAGTGTCTCTCTGTTGCCCTCTTGTGCCTTTTTCCTTTCCCCTTGGCTTCCTTCTTGTCATTTCCCCCCACATCTTGTCATTTCCCCCCACACCTGCTCCTTATTCAGCTCATTAGCCAATCCTTTGTTCTGTTCCCCTTATATACTCCATCTATGCATTTACTCAGTGCTGGTTCTTTGTTGTTGTTTAGCTGTTCTCTCGTCTCTGGCTTCCCACGTAAGTTTTCCCTGATCCTTTCTGGTTTTTTGCATTTTAGTATTTTGGATTTTTGGTTATCTGCCTCTGTTCTTCATTAAATCTAAAATAATTATCTCTGCTTCCTGGTCTCTGCATTTGGGTCCTCAACCAACCTCCATTCAAACAATGATTTGTTTTAGCAACTCAATTCCCTCAGTGAACCATATTATACGGATTAATTACAGACAAAAGACTGTTGATACGTTTTTTCCGTTAATTATGATGACTTTCCCCTTCAAACTAATATGTTAAAGTTAGAATATTGCATCAGAATGATAAAAGTAATTTTAATACAGATATAAGTAATTAATAATGTGTGTAATATCTGCCTGAAGGTTATTTATTACTAATCACTTTAAGTTCATTATATTATGCATTATATGATTGATGTGATTGTCAAGAAAGAAAAAAAATCTTGTTAAGCAATTGCTTTATATGATCAAAATAACTCTTTTTATCCAAAAGGTTACTGTAGGCAATAAAACCATAAAGAAAATTGATTTGGTATCATTTGAAACTAGTAGTTAGCAGAGAACTGAGGGGGACATGCAACAAAAACATGCATTCAACAACATATGACTTAGACTTTATCTATCCCTTCGGATTACTCCTTCAGGGAAATTCAGGGAATTATGGGTAGGATTAAGGAAATATTTTCAGGGACCTATAATCATACCACTATGTAAATAAATATTTGGATATATTTGGCATTTGGCTCTGAGTTATATTATTCTGTTATCTTTTTATATATTTTTGATACTGGTCCTTGTTCAGTTGCTGCTGAACAAGGGCCACACATTCACACACACACACATTTATTTTTAATATTTTACTAAACTCCTTCATTTCCATCTCTCACGACTGGATTCTACCGTTGCACCTTCCAGGTTCTCTTGTCGATGTCGATCATGTCTTTCTATAAGTCACTCTAATTATTAAATCATTTATTCCACATTCCGATATTGCATCTGTATCCTCCTTAACAACCAATAAAAATAACATAAGGTACATGGTTTACCTTAAAACAGTTTTTTTTATTATTTAAATTTTAAATATTTAAGTTATGTTGTGAATAAAAATAAAGCCTTGGTTAATATAAAGGTTCATTTAAACCCTCACTCACTTTTATGTTATTTCTCGCTGACCAAAAAGAACCAGCAGCCTTTAAAATATATATTTATTATAGGTTGACAAAAGTGAAATATTTAAATCTGAACAATTTATATATTTTTTGCTTTGACATGAAATATATTTATTTGAAGTCACAAAAGTCACCATCCTGTGCAGCCTAGAAGCAATAATTTTCTCTGACAATTATACACCAGTGCGAGACTGCCCCGAAGTGAAGTTATAACTCATAAAAATGTTTTACTTCACTGCAGCTCTGTTAATCTCTGCCTCTTTTGTCACTTTGGCAAACTTTATCAGGTGTTCTCTAGGAGGTTTGTTCCTCCTGAATAATTACTGAGAAGATTGCTTCTTTACAATGTGGATCAGACATCCGTAACATGATTCAGGCAGTGGGTGAAAGGGACTTTTTAATAGAGACAGACTGGGAAACAGGACAAGAGTGGGAATGAGAATACTTTACCACAGCCCAGTTGCTCCTGTTAGAGAGTCCAGTTCTCTAAATATGTTTTCTTCTATTCATATTACCTTTTATAGCAGTTATTTTGGCATAATGCATTCCCTTAGCAGAAAAACAAAACAGATCAGAGGAGAGTGGATGGGGTAGCAGTGATGAGGAAGATTTTGCCTTATCTTGCAAAATCACACTCCATTTTCCAACAGGGCAGCAGTAGTCTATTTGTGACTGTTAATTGTCTGGGTGCTGGCGCTCGAATGCAGCCCCCAGAGCAGCTGTTAAGGCTTTTAGGAATGCTTTTACTGTTCAATACACTGCCTAAAATGATTACACTGGCAGCTTTCATTCCTGTTTTCCCATTTCTGAAGCTACAATTAAAAAGAAAATTATCCTTTTATATTATTTGTCATAACTGCTTGGAGGTTGGAGCTGGAGGACCTGGATGTAATAGATGCATTTGAAAGTATGTTTGTTCCATTAGCGTCTCTTTGTTTGTGGTTTGTCTGTTGCAAAAGAAAATTTCCTAAAAACATATGATTTAGGTTACATATTAATATGCATTAAATTTGGCAGAATTGTAACAGACAGAATAGCCTGTGGAGAGTCTTACACAGGTAAATAAAACTAGAACAAACATAAAACTAAATAATTCCCTTCAGAAGTCCCATATTAGATACATGTGTTATGCAACTTAGATTTTTTTGCAAAATAGTTAATTGTTTTCAAGGGCAGAGAAGTATTACAAAGGGAAAGCTCAGAGCAATTTGCTTAAGTGTAAACAATACTGTTATTGTTTACCAAAAAGAAGCAACCTGTTTCTGAAGGACTTTAATTCAATTCAGTTTATTTATATAGTGCCAATTTAAAGCACATCTGATCTCAAGGCACTTTACAGAGACGTTTCAATCAAATCAGACAGACAGAATGGTAAAAAATTTACTATTAAAGCCCAGGTGACTTTGAATCATTGACGTTGCAGGGTTCACTCCTCGTTAATGAACATGTAGCAATGGACATTGACTTGCATTGTTTAATTTACTCTGTAACAATCCCTCACATGCAGCGATAGTGGAAAGGACAAACTACCTTTAACAGGAAGAAACCTCTTCATCCAACAGTGGCGTTGGATGTAGGAGTTTACCCTGAAATCGAAGGATTGACGGTTCAAGCCCCGACTCCGACTTTCAGTGTCATTGTGTCCTTGGGCAAGACACTTCACCTGCATTGTCTACTGATGGTGGTCAGAGGGCCCGGTGGCGCCAGTGTACGGCTTCTGTCAGTGAGCCCCAGGGCAGCTGTGGCTACAATGCCACCATCAGTGTG
This sequence comes from Cyprinodon tularosa, assembly GCF_016077235.1. NCBI lineage: Eukaryota > Metazoa > Chordata > Actinopteri > Cyprinodontiformes > Cyprinodontidae > Cyprinodon > Cyprinodon tularosa. Next base: position 10,800 of record NW_024039261.1, on the reverse strand, counting down.
TGAGTGTGTGCATCAATGGGTGAATGACTGAATGTAGTGTAAAGCACTGTGGTCAAGTCTCCTGACTTGAATAAAGGCGCTATATAAGTACATGCTATTTACCATAGTATAACCAGACTCAGTCTTCTGCCAAGGCCAACTGAGGGGTCATGGAGATTGAAGCAAACACACAAAAGGAACATAGAACATGCTAGAAAAGGTAACCGTAAACTAGCTCCACTGGTGGCTCTGTTTAGGATGAAGAGGGTTAATGAGATGAGTTATGAGCCAATTTTCATGTCAAAAAGGTTAAAATAGAGAGTACACAACTAGTCTCAGTAAAAGCTAATGTTCGGGTTGTTTAGGTTAAAGCGGCAAACAATGTATATGTGTATATTTTCATAAAGCATAACTGTAGAGATAGCTCCACCCCAGCGATCAATAAGCTTCATCTAAAAGGTACGTTTTAAGCATATTTTTAAGAGTAAACATGGTGTCTGTCTCACAGACTAAAACTGGTTTTCATGAAGAGGAGCCTGATTGCTAAAAGATCTGACTCCCATTCTAGAAACCACTAGTAAACCTGCAGATTGAGAGTGAAGTGCTCTGTTATGAACATAAGGAACAATCAGATCTGAGACATAGGAAAGAGATTGGTTATTAAAGGCTTTATAAGTAAGAAGTAGAATTTAAGTGATATTCTGGATTTAACAGGAAGCCAATGGATGGGATCATTTTTTTCTTTCTTTTTAGGTTTAGTCAGACTGTCTGCGGCATTTTTTTACAAAGTGAATTTGTAAGAAATGTGCATAAATGTTTCTTTTGATTACTTTTTTCAATTTCTGATTCACTAAAGTCTTCCTCAACATGATGAAGGGTTACTTTTTTCTAAGGATCTTGAGGTACTCGAAAAGTTAACTTTGAGAAGTTTTGATCTTCCAAATTTAACTTTCCTCTGCTTCCCTGTAGGCTGCAATCTGCCACTATAATCACATAAACTGTGAAAATTGATACCTTGGAAAATGCAGAAATCGCAGGGCATTTCTCTGCCTAACCTTGGTTTGGGAGTGTTAGGCATCTACCTGGAAGCTGCTAATCATTTTAAGCTATAGTATTAAGGTTTGGAATCAGTTAGGAATCAGTGAGGCATGTTTACTTTAGACTGAAACGTACATTAAATCAGTTTAAAATTGATTCTATAACAAATTGTTTTATCCTTTTTTTAGATAGATTTGCATATAATGAGCAAGAATATTATTTAATTTTCTGTATTTTACTTCAATTAGTGAAAACTGCATCCAGGTGGCTAACACTCTAACATCAAGTCCTTTCATCCTTTCCAGTAGAGTCATACTCGTCTGTAGATTTACTATTTTCAATCATTATCTCAAATAACCTGGTTATTTGGGCCAAAATTCTCCTGGCTTCAATCCTCTAAAGCTGAATGCTAATGTGGCGCACAATACAAAAATAAAGAAGAAATTGTATTCAAGGAAATGATGCCAGCAAATGTAAAATGCAGTTTAGATTGATTTCTGCATGAAAAAGCAGCTCTGTATGAGATGAGACTTGGACCTCCACCTTGCAGAGAAATTGCTCATTGAGGGTAAGAAATAGAGAATCCAACAGAGATGAATACCAAGTAGCCAATAAGTGGCTATGATGTATTTTAGCCTTGTTGCATTGAAACAAATTGAACTGTTTAGCAAGGTTTGAGGTTCTGTGTGCTTTTCTCTATTTCAAAGATTCAACTACATTGCTTGCATAAAAACAGTATAGACATCTTATTACGTTGTGCTTATGAAACAAGAGTATGAAATCAAATATGATTATATATCTTACTCTTGCTTCTTCACCTGAATTACTAAAGATATTTTTTACAAAAAAATCCTGACAACTTCTGACAAGCTCCCCCCTAAATCAATAGCTCTGCCTCTAAAGTCCACAGAGAGGAAAGGTGGTATTGTGATTACTTTCATAATCTCTCCTTACGACTGGAATTGTTTCTTTGTCAAGACAGGGGGGATTGTTTGAAGATCTACAGTCCTTTGCAAAATTATTCATAGGACAAACTTTTTCACATTTCAATTGTATCATAACATTAAACCTCAAGGACGGAGATAGACTAACAAAAAATGTATTAAACGTAAAGACATATATACAAGGTGCATATACAAAACTCTGAGTTCAAGGTGTAAACACTGAGAGAATGCTCCACATATAATTATGTCTAAGCACACTTAATACTGGCTATTGTTGAACCAAAGCTGCACAAATAAGCAGTTTTAAGAGTATTTTATTAATTTCATAGATATCTGTAGTATGAGATGTTCTATAATATATATTGTATATCGTAATACAATGTTAATGAGTCATGTATGATCATATCCTGTGTATTCCCCAACTGTGGGACCACAGATAAAATTGGCCGATGTTTAGAATCTTTATGAAAAATGAAACTTGGACAGCTAATTATATCTCCTATATAAGCATGAACTGTCTTTTAGAAATGAAAACCTCCACATAAAAGAATAACAAAAAAACAGCCTTTTACAACAATCCACTCAATGACTAATTAGCTTGCGGGTACATTCTATCATAGTATAATAAAAAATGGGGAACACATGCAGGAGTGTGTGGCAATTATTTGTCTAATCTCAATGAATTGAACAGCAGGAGTCTTTTAGCTGGCCATATTATCATAAAACAGCTGTCGACATAAGAGTCAAAATGACATGGTGGGCTCCCAGCATCCCAGATCTTTTTTTTGCTTTTCATGGCGGTTGGTCTCATGCCAGTTGACAGGCTGGCAGCAAGTCAAAAACAACACTCTTAGTATTGTGTATTCATTCACACTGTGCTGGATATTAAGAAAATGCTCAAGACAAGCAGAAAGCAAACAGCACCTGAAGAGGTACTACACATAATCAAAGGGATCAAATGACAAACTATTTGTCACATTTCAACTGCTTGGGAGGATGGAGACTGGAGACAAAGAGTACATATGTGCAAGAAATTCATGCAGCAGCTTACACACACTATCATTAGTATGTGTTCAAGAACGTTAGCGGCATTTGTTACTGTCAGTTATTTGATGTTTAGCTGTAATATTAATTCATACCACGCTTGTTGCCAGGAAAGAGATGAAGAACATACTAAGCACAAAACAAACCACCCTGACATATTTATTACATGCTAACAAAACCAACAAAAGCCGTCCTTTCCTCCTCAGCATATCAGCTGTCACCATGGCAGCAAGCTCTGATCAGTGGACGGATTAGCATGGATCAGTATTAGCCGCTGGTCTGACTGAATACACCTGGGCTCTCTGATACATGATGTTGTCTTTGGTAAACAGTCTTATTTTTAGTGTCGGAGACAGATAATCCTGTACATCCGAAAGGGATTAGCCTTAATCAATAATGACCCCACACCCTGAACATGTCATGTCAGCTTCACAGAGTTCCCGCATGTAACTGATGAGGTTTAGCTTTGACACAACAATGGATATAGTAGCATTTTTTGGGAAAAATGGCAAATTTGTGACACATATTGTACAAGAAATAAGTTGATCACACTGCTTAATGCCAAAAGGTGCAGCGTGTAATAATTACAGGAATTTACTGACATAAATAAACATAAATAGAATATATAATCTAAACGTACGTTTGTTATTTATTATCACCTACTGTATGAACTGAACGTCTCAATCTTTATGTTTACCTTGCCTTAAAAATTGTTATTTATAACTTCATAGGAGTCAGTTTGCATTTGTAAAGGAAGACATTTTTTGTGCTCTTGCAGCGCAGAGCTGACAAACTAGTGACTATAGAGATAGCAATTATGCTCGAACAGACCTATACTGTTTATTAGCTATGTAAAAAAGACACACTGGCAACCAGCTGGTTATTACCAATTTGAAATGGCATTTGTAGCGTTTTGGTTTTGATTTTTTTTCATTCTGAGTGGACTAGCATCTTTCTCCTGGGGCCTGTTTCAATAAGCAAGTTTTACAAACTCAAATTAAAATCCTCAACTCTGAATTGATCTACCCTAAGGCTGGAAACTGAGTAGACTGTTGTAGCCACCATAACATTATGTGGAAAACTGGTTTATTGCTTGAATGGCCGTGGATCAATGTATCTATTTCACCTGGCAGCAGGTGAAGATGAAGTATAAAAACATTGTGCCAACAGGTAGGACCTGTGCATAATCTCATGGGGTTCCTCCTCAGTTTGATTCAGTCTTCCATTATACCAGTGGTTCTCAAACTTTTTCTGTCATTCCCCACTTTGGACAAGGGGGAATTTTCAAGCCCCGCCTGTCCCCATCGCCCCAACACAATGCTAATGAAATATTCAACAATCTTAAAATGTTCCAATTTTATTGAAGTAACAAGTAGTATCTAAATACAAATCTACATCAAATAACAGCAAGCTCAAAAATAAAGAAAATAAAAATGCAGCTGTGTCAAAATTTGTATCAAGCTCAAAGATAGAAAAAATTAAAGTGCCACTCTGCAATCTGTTAATAAAAGAAAAGAAGTGAAATCCATCTGGCAAGACAGGTCTATTTATACCTGCATTAGTGGCTGCAATGAGCCTGTTTTGCATTGCAGTTTCTCAAAACGGGGTTGCAGGCTTGATACTGCCACTCTCAAGTCATGCTCAATGTTCTGCTGAGATCTGTATTTTGTTTTCATTGAAGCAGCAGCTGAAAAGCCCATCTCACAGAGATATGATGTGGCAAAGGGAAGAAGAATGCACACAGCTCTCTGCCCGATGAGTGGATACTCGCTCTCCACTCCTAACCAGAAACATGAACATGTGGCTGTGTGAATCAAACGCCGTTATTTATTTAAGATAAAATATTTCAAATTCAGTTATTTATGATCAACCTGCGCCGTCAATCCCGGCGCATGTGCGCTTTATTTGCAGTCTGGACGCAAAAGTTAAACATGCTGTGTCTCTGCTCTGACTGCAGCGCTGATAGGGACTCCTGCGATAGCGGGGGAGAACGGGGTTGGGACGGGGGAGGCGCCCTACGGCAGCACCTGCCGCTGGAGGACAAGAAAAGGAACGATACGTGCTTTCACGTAAGAGTCTCCAAAAGGCGCTAGATTTGTTTTTTTGAAAAAGAGTCGCTGGAGGGGTCTGAAATATAGCGACAAAGTCGCTGAGTTGGCAACACTGGGGCGCGAAAGTTTATTCTGTTACAAATAATATGCCGACGTCACGTCAATCATTATTTTGGCACTTCAGTTCCAGGTGAAATTTTTCTCATATCTAATGTTCTTTTAATTAGACTGCATGTAGGCTAGTAATGATTACTTTGTGGGTTTGATTGGTCTAAAAAGCGGCAACATACAGCTATAAGGACAGTTTGCTCTCACACATTCTACATTTATAGTCACACACACACACACACACACACACACACCGGAACTTGGCGCGCCCCACCTGTCACGTCTCAATTCCCCACCAGTGGGTCGCGCCACACACTTTGAGAACCGCGGCATTATACATTAAATACTAAGTGGCTGTTTGCAATTGATTAATTGTTGTGTAATCTGAAAATATTTTAAGTAGTTCTTCATCCATCCATCCATCCATCGGTCCATCGGTCCATCCATCCATCCATTTTCTGACACGCTTAATCCCAAGCGGAGTCGCGAGGGGTGCTGGTGCCTATCTCCAGCTGTCTATGGGGGAGAGGCGGGGTACACCCTGGACAGGTCACCAGTCCATCGCAGAGCAACACATAGACAAACAACCATTCACACTCTTCATTTCCTTTGTTGCAAACCGAACACAAAGGGGAACACAGATGGAGTCTGAAATTGTTATCTTAGGTACATGTCCACTGTGAGAGACATAATCCCAAAAAAATAAGTCCAGAAATCTCATTGCATGATTTTGTTAACTATATATTTGTATGAAACAGCTGCAAATACGTATCTGAACACCTGAGAGAATTGATGTTAATATTTGGTACTGTAGACTTTGCTTGCAATTCCATTTTTCACCAATTTTTCACCAGGTTTGCACACACTGGTCCACCACACAGATCTTCTCTAGATCAGTCAGGTTTCTGGGCTGTCACTGAGAATCAGAGTTAGAACTATCTCCTAAGGTTCTCTATTGTGATTAGGTCTGGAGACTAGCTAGGCCCCGTCATAACTTCCAGAGCCACTCCTTGGTTATCCTGGCTGTGTTCTTTGGGTCAATGTGATGTTGGAAGACCCAGCCTCGACCCATCTCCAACGCTCTAACTGAGGGAAGGAGGTTGTTTCCCAAAGTTTGGCAATACTTGGACCTAGTCGTCATCTCCTTAGTGCTGATCTAAAAAGGATTTTGAATTAAATATAACATCTGAGAAAGTCCACAATGAAAGACAAAACAAAGGAGTAAGATAATTACTCGTTTTTTTTGGCTGTTGTTTTTATTAAAAATGTGAGGATAGTTGTAAGGATATCTTTCTGTTCTTTTTTTTTGCCCAGAATCCTCTCCTTAATACAGTGCAGTCGACCTGTCCCATGTGCACAAAAACATCCCCAAAACATGATGCTACCACCTCCATGCTTCACGGTAGGGATGTTGTTCTTGGACTGGTACTCATCATTCTTCTTCCTCCAAACATGGTTAGTGGAATTATGACCAAAAAGTTCTATTTTGGTCATATCTGACCACATGACTTTCTCCCATGACTCCTCTGGATCATCCAAATGGTCATTAGCAAAATTAAGACGGGCCTTGACATGTGCTGGTTTAAGCAGGGGAATCTTCCATGCCATGCATGATTTCAAACCATGATGTCTTAGTGTGTTAAATACAGTAACCCTGGAAACGGTAGTCTCAGCTCTTTTCAGCTCATTGACCAGCTCCTCCCATGTAGTTCTGGGCTGATTTTTCACCTTTCTTAGTGTCATTGAGACCCCAAGAGGAGGGATCTTGCATGTAGCCCCTGTCCAAGGGAAACTGACAGTCATGTTTAGCTTCTTCCATTTTTTTATGATTGCTACAACAGTGGATCTTTTTCACCAGGTTGCTTGGCAATTTCCCTTTAGCCCTTTACATTCTTATAGAGGTGTAAAATGTTCTCTCTAGTACCTTTTGACAGCTCTTTGTTCTTGGCCTTGTTAGTAGTTGGACAGGTGTCTCTATGCAGCTAACATCTTCAAACAGGTGCATCTAATTTAGCATAATAAATGGAGTGGAGGTGGACATTTAGAAGGCAGAATAAGAGGTCTTTGAGGGTAGGACTTCTAGCTGATACACAGGTGTTCAAGTACTTATTTGCAGCTGTAACATACAAATAAATAGTTAGAAATTCATACATTGTGAACTTGCAAAATAGCAGGGTGTTCAAATATTTATTTTCCTCTCCGTATATGTTTACCATAATACTGAAACGTTGACCAACCAGTTTTGGGTTGGCCTCAAACTACTGAAATGGGAGTGTTGTGTGTTTTTGAAGGCACAAATACCCAGAGAATCCAGCTTAGAGACAGCTTGCTTTCCAAAACCACTTTGTTTCATATTTTCACTATGTGACATATTGTTATAGAGTCAGAAAAGTAAGCCATAGGCTGTGGATATTCTTATGCAATGCAGGGCTATCAAAGGTTTCACATCAGACAATAGATGCAGAAGATTTAAAAGAAAGCAGGATTATAAAAAAGACAGTTTTTTTTTCTGTCTAGCTCACTTTCTTTCACTGAACCTCGATCACATTGCCTCATGAATAATCTTTGTTCCCTTCCTGCTTTGCAATTGTTCCTCCCACAGCCCATGGCTAACTAACAATTGACCTTTATTCGACAATGCTTGTTGGAGCGTGCACGTTACATGTCCATTAGTTTCAACTCAAAGCACAGCAGTATATTAGCAGTACGAATCCAAATACCAGCCATGATCCAAAAATATAAATAGTCTGAGCTTCTGGGTAGATGATTAACCTTTATGCTCTATTTTTATGAACTATTTTTAATTCCCCTGCTTTCATTCATTGAGTCATAGATTTACTAAGCTATCAGACACATTTCTCAGAGATTTGACTCCACATTTTTTCAATTCCTGCAGTTTTTCAAGCGGTATTTATTTGACCTACTGTTGCTTTTCCATCAACTTAAACCAGCTGTCATCATATTTCAAAAACAAAAAGTACAAATGTATATTAAAATCCCTTTTAATTCAGTAGTTTTAGGGTTGTTCTGACCAGCCTGTCAAACAACAATCATGATGCCCTGTTTGAGTTTCAGCAGGTTGATGTTATCGTGTCGAGATGAGTAAACACATTGATTTGTCCTAATGTGATTAATTATTAGCGTTAATCAATTAAACTTGTGTATCTAATAAATGCTCGGTTAGAACAAGATGTGAGCAATTGATTTATCCCTATGAATAAAAAGGCCACATTGCAATTCATGTATAAAACAAGAGAAATTATGTGGAAGATTTTTTGAATCAGGCTATTTAACCTTGACTGTATATGGGACATGGATTAAAAATAAAAATATATCTTTATTCTTACAGCCATGGGGAATTTTTGCATTAAAAAGGAGAAAGTGACGGTAAAAGAAACATCTGTTAAAATACCACTGCATGCACATACTTTTATTTGTTGCATCTTTGTGAAAAGTCTCTTTTTATCTTATGCATAAATACACTTGCATATTTTTCGTATTTAATTGCCCCACTCAGCTGTACTTTTCTTTAATCTGAGAGTACTAGTTCAAACAACGGCACAGTGTTTATTTATGGTGCAAATTTGTCCTTATTGTACAGTTGATATATCTCTTACCTTTTTGTGTATAAACTCTAATTTCCAGTCACTTAGCTCCCAGATTTTCCCACTATGGGACAACAAAATTTTCTTTCTATTCTATTTCAGGCCAAAACATGATTTTATTTGAAATTTGTAACTGTTGAAATTAACTTAAAATCAACCAAGATCTGTTATACTAACAGTGAAAAGACTTTTTATAACTAAACTTAAAGGTATTTAGAAGTTCTCTTTGACCTGTTGTTTAACAGAAGTGATGGTATAAAAGGTTTCTCGCAACTGACTGAGTTACGCTTGTTTTTAATTAAATATTTAAAAAAATGTTTGACTTTTTTATGTTATAAATGACTTTGATGGTGAAAAAAGCATAAAACTCTGGGAAGAAAAATTTCAGCTTTAAAGCTGCTAATCTAATGTGTGAGTCTCCGTAAAGAACCCACTCTTTAGGTCTATATTTTTTGTGACTTGTAAAACCATAATTAAGTGATTCAACATAGAAAAACTGTTAATCACAATAAAACTGGAGAAAGTCAAAGAACCACATTTTAACTTTCCATTTCCAAAAGCTGTCTTTAATTAAAAAAGGAGCCTATTCGTCAAATGGGTCTTTAAATCTCTACAGAGGTGAACAAAGCAGATGTGGTTTTAAATATTAATGAAAACTGAAATGAAGAACTTATAGACTAAAAAGACAGATGTCATAAATCTTCAGAAGCAGAGCTTACAAACTCTCCTCCCTGCATTGTCATTTCTAAATCTGTCAGCTGAACAAAGCTTTTAACATGATTGTTCCTACAGAGAAGCTCAAAAAACAACCATTCTGAAGGAACATCCATGCAGAGGCTTGTTGGAGATTGTTGATGAGTAAAAATGTTTTTCCATGTTTAGCTGTTCCCTTTCACTTGAATTTTGTGCAGAAAGAAGCTAAGTTTGGCAGCTGCTCTCTGCTGAAAGCAAGCATCTGTTGTTCACCTGCTGATTTTGGGAACAACAACAAGGTGCATAGCTGTGTCAGCCCAAACCTGCTTGTGTTAAAGGATAACCTCTTTTCTGGTGGGAGTCTATGTTTAACACAAAAACCTTGATTACACACCCGTTTTCATTCCAATGACAGCAACAAAAATGGGATAAAAGGAAACACAAAAAGGGCCTTAAGCAGGATTGGTTTCTGTTCAATATAAACAAATGTGATGAGCAAGAGGCTACAGTAAAGTCACAGTGGGGTACTATCTCTGGGAAAACATATTCATGAATAATAAAACAAATACATGAAGAGACACAGCAAAGAGCTAAATTGGACATCTAAGTTGGAACTGTATAAAATATTTTTTATTCTTAGGTAAAGTGAGGTATTGTTGGCCTTGCGAAATTTAGCGTTAATTTAATTTGATTTTTTATTTCTTCTGAAGTGCAAATGTGTGAAGGAGCGCTTCTCATCAATATGTGCTTGAGATTATGCAATGCAAGTTTAGTCTTCAAAAATGTTGTTTATTAAGAACAGCCCACTTTGCTTTGAAGCAGAATAAAAAAAGTTTCAATTTAGAGCACTTTTTAAAGATATAGATAATAAAAGCTTATCTTAATTCCATAAAGCAGAGGTCTTCAACAGGGGGTCCGCTACCCCTAGGGGGTCCGCGGAGGTACTGCATGGGGGTCGCGAAAGACTTGGTTGATTACTTTTTTTTATATTCCCTCCTGCAATTTTTTCAACGCACTGTAGTAAACATATAAATGGAAGCAGAAGATGTCTTTCAGTCATCAACGCACACATTTAGCGACACACAGGAGCTCTTTCAAACCTGGGCACCATTTCATTCACAACACCTGTCCCATTGTTAAAGAAAAATGATTATTTTTAGACTTTATTACAGTTAATCTTATGGCATGTGTAAACACTCTCACTTGAACATATTTCTTAATTTTGAACAAGGCTGTGTTAATGATTTAAAACTACTAATGGGTAAGTATTTAGACCACCAGGCCATAGAATGAGTATCTCCTGGGGGGTGAATAACAGTTAAGCCTGCAGGAGAGATT